>NC_080762.1:30335000-30655000 GCF_020826845.1 Diceros bicornis minor
ATCATAATTCACCAGTTAAGATATTTAAAAAAAAGAAAGAGAGAGGAAATTGAACTTATCTTCAACTAGTTATGTTAGTTTAAGGATTTAAAAAAAAGAAAGGCAAACAGAAAAGTGTACATTTCACGCTTTTCCTATTTAAAATGTTTGTGATCAGCACTGTTTGTTTTTTTCCCCTCAGAGAGATTGTCTAAAGATGCTGGAAGCTTTAAAAAAATGTTATAACTGAATAATCATATTGAAAGTCCTTTCAGGATGGTTTGTTTTCTCAGGATGATCTCTTTACAGTGGATATTAAACTCAAGGCTAAACCTTCACCATGACCCCCCGAGTGCGGGGCTTGGGGATCGAGGCCTGGGTACACCTGTGAAAAGCTTTCCCTTTAATTTCAGCTTTTTAGAAAGCTCCCAAAGTATCAGTACTAACTAAATGTTACATTCTTTCTTTTTTATTCTCTACTTATTGTAAATATCCACATTATGTGTACGTTAGTCTATAAGGCTACATTAGAACAGATATAATTAATCAAAAGATGCCTAAGAAGTAATGAGGTTGTGAATCTATTCCCAGTCTTAAAGGCTGGTGAAGGATTTTGAATTATATTAGATGATACAAATGTTTTAGGATGAGAAATTGCAGAATTAACTCATCTCAAAGTAAATGTCAGCTCGGATGATTGTTTTTCATTATAACAGTCTAAGTATTTTTCTGTGTGTGTTATTTGTTGCTAATGTCCCAAAATTAGCATTTCATAATATGTGAATATTTCTATTTGCATTATTGCCGAGAAGAGATTTGTCCATGAGCTTTTATGATTAAAGTGGATTTAACCTAAATCCAAAATTTAATTACAAATTAGGTTGTTGTGTTGACTCATTCTTATGCATTTCAATTAGGTGAGAAACACACCAGTTGGGAATTATCCACTTATAGATTAAGAAACAGTAATTTCAAGATATTCCAGTGTACTTAAAAAGGATTCACATCATCACGGGCTTTCAATATTTTTATTTTTATAGCCCTATTTGGCATAATGCATATTTTTTCCATGTTGTCTAATTGTCAGAATTTAATGGCGGAAATAAAAGTATCATAGTCTATTTTGGCTTATGGTGTTCCCAAGCAAGTTCATATTGAGCACTGGTCATTTCAAAAGCCTCGTAATTCAGAATACCTTGAGTTTTACTAAATTCATTCACACAAAGACTTTTGTTCTCTTGTCCCTTGTGTGCAATTATCGATACAAAAAAGTTAGCTTATATAAAAGCCCTCAGATGATTCTCTTGATCCTTGGAACTTCCAAGACACTATCCTTCTGCACCTTTACAACAAACAGGCATTCTGTGATGGATGCAAAAATACGATTTCCAAAGCTACATTTAACTGCAGAATTTGTAACAGAAGCCGGGTGTGGGCACTGCCTGCAGAGTGAAAAACAATCCAGAATAATCTAATCAGCATGATCACTGAATCTTTATTAGTCTTTGGTTAGTTACCCATTAGCATGCAAAGGAATCCGTCTCTGTGCTCTTCTCTTTCATTAATGCACCTTTTTAAAGTTACTCCAGAGAAACTCAGAGGAAACTGGAAAATAAATGGCTCTTATTTCCTTTAAAATCTGACTCTACATACATCTTTCTTTTGACAATTTGACTCTGCATTGAGCACTCTCCAGCTTTTACTAATATATTCCTTTGGCCATGCATATAGAGTGGGCTAAACTTGGCATGTGCCTGATATTATTTGATTTTAAAATTTTCTAGCTACATATAGTTGGAGAAAAAGGGAAGGAGCTACACTTTCTCTTCCTCCATTTTTTATACCAATTGGAGATATCATAACATCTTAGTTCTAATTCTTTTGCTGATAGCTCAGTGTCAAATCAACTCGCCTCTTTAGGTCTCAATTTTCTTATCTGCAATATGCAGGGGTTTCATAAAAAGTTTTTCTAAAGCCCGTTGATACCTAAAGGGCGTTAAAATTAATGAATAGGTATAAAGTCAGAGTCTTTTATTCAAAACGTTTTTGGAGGTGTTTTCTAACAGTTCTTTCTTCCTTGAGATGAACCATAAACATTTTTTGTATATGAATTTGGAAATGACACATTTTTTCAATGGGTTAGTTCTCCAAGTCACCTTCCAGTTGTATCAGTTTCATATTGATGTTGTAAAAAATTACCACAAATTTTGTGGTTTAAAACAACATAAATTAATCTTACAGTTCTGCATGTCAAAAATCCAAAATGGGTCTCAGGGCTAAAATCCAGGTGTTAATGGGAGCTTTGTAATGCTTTGGCTCATGCCTCCTTCTTCCATCTTCAAAGCCAGCAGTATAATGTCTTCAAATCATCTCACTCTCTCTCTGACACACCTGCCTTGCTCTTATCAAGACTCTTATGATTACAGTAGACCCACCTGGATAATCTAGGATAATTTTCCTATTTTAAGATCCTTAATCACATCTGCAAAGTCCCCTTTGCCACGTACGGTAATGTATTCACAGATTCCAGGGATTAGGTTGTGGTGTCTTTGGAGGTGTCAGTATTCTGCCTACCACACCAACGATCCCTAGGTATCTTACTTGCCTTTCCTTTATGAGCCACTATTACCAACACAAGATCTTGGTAATTATTGTTCCCTTAAGATTGGCTGGTTTTCCCAATTTCCCAGTTTCCTTCTCTTCATGAGAATAAACACTAGTGAAACAGGTAAGAGAAAATAAAAATGACAAGCATAGGAAAGTTTTAGAATTTAGGAAATTTAGAGTTTTCAATAATGGACGTGGTCTATATTTCTTGACTAGCCAAGTTAGATGCTCCGTGGTATTGAGATGTTACTTCTCAGAGATGGTCCTAGAAGTACCTATTAGAGCTCAGATTCTTGCTCAAGAGAGTTTTGGAGAGAATCACTGCATTTTCAGCCTGTCTGTGGCATCCTTACTCACATTTGGAAGAGAGGGAGACAGAAGTAGTGGTGCAACACCCTCTTAGTTTTCCCTTAATGGAGAACATTTTCTTATCTGGCACAAGGATCCTTTCCTTGGTTCAAATGCCAGAGATAAAATCATCTTTTTCCTAGGGCCGCCCTCACTCGATGGTGCTGGAACTAGTCATTCTAAGACTTCAGTGTAGTTTGTCCATCTTCGTTTCTTTTCTACTTCTTTTTAGAAAAAGTTTTAAATCTACAAGTTGTATCTAAATTCAATGTCATTTTTTTTATTCAAATAGCACTAATGATTTGATTATCCTTGAGTGCCAAGTGCCTGCTGCTCTAGTCTGAGTTCTTTCTCAAACTATCATTTAATTGGTGAATACTTTCCAGACTATTTTCTATGTGTTTACATATGTGTATGTAGATATAGACATGTAGAAATGTATGCTTCTTTTTTGTGGACTTTTTAAATTAGTGAAATCATAAACTACATATATCACTCCAAAACTTGTTTGCACTTATATCTGGGAGATCTTTCAAAGCCCTTATATATTGATTGGATACATTCTTTTTTATTGATGCATAGCATTCCTTAGTATAAATGTACTATTACTTATATAATCATTTCTTTGTAAGATCAACATATAGTTATCAATATTAATCTGCTATGATCATTAGGGAAATTAACATCTTTTTACATCTCTAGGGTGGAATTTCCTGATCAAAGAAGTGGCATATATAACAGTAAGATACTACCATATCGTGCTTCAAAAGGTTGAATTAATTTCCAACTCTTCTCAGCAGTGGGTAGAATGTGTTTCTCCAAATTCCAACAACACATGCCCATCTCATGCATGAAAAATGGTATCTCATTGTTTTAATATTCATAGTTCTGTGGCATTTCTTTTCTTCTATATTGTCTTTGTTCTATATTTTTCTTTAGTAGGTTTGTATTTTTTTCTTAATTTAAAGGATTTTTGTTTTTACACGTGCACCATGTAAAGATAAGCCCAGTCTATGGCTTGTCTTTTAACTTTCTTTATGGCAATTTTGATGTGCAAAAGCTTTTACATCTTGCTATAATCAAATTTTTCAATATTTTAATTATGGCTTTTTTATTTTGTCTACTGTTTAAGGAGACCTCTTTTGGGCTATGTATATAAATCATTTCTTTTTATTGAATTCTCATTCTGTGATACTTTTATTTGTTTGTTGTTTTTTACTTTTAGCTTGATAATCATTCTGTAATTAATTTTTTGCCTCATCAGAGGCAGATAAGCTTGTCTTTTTCTGCTGTTCTAGACTGAATTCTGGTTTCTGCTACTTTACAGACTGTATTAATTTTCTATTTCTGATATAACAAATTTCTACAAACTCAGCAGCTTAAAACAACACAAATTTATTATCTCACAGTTCTGTAAGTCAGAAATCCTAGTATAGCATTGCTCAGTTGGGTCCTCTGCTTTGTTTCACAAGTTGAAGTCAAGGTGTCCACAGGGCTGTGTTCCTTCCTGGAGGCACTGAAGGTGGACCTGCTTCCAAGTTCATTCAGGTTATTGGCAGAGTTCAGTCCCTTGAGGTTGTAGGACCAGGGTTTCTATTTCTTTGCTGGCTGTCAGCCAGGAGTCTCTGTCAGCTTCTTAAGGTTGCCTGGATTCCTTGTCTTGTGGCCTCTTGCATCCTCAACCCAGCAAGGGCATATAAAGTCCTTCTTATGCTTTGAATCTCTCTCATTTTAGATTCTCCCATATGTCTTCTGCCTTCAGCTAGAGGAAGTTCCCTGCTTTTAAGGGCTCATCTGACTAGATTGAGCTCACTTGGATAATCCAGGATATTCTCCCTATTTTAAGGTTCATAAACTTAATCACATTTGCAAAGTCCTGTTGCTATGTAAACTAAAATATTGACAGGTTATGAAAATCAGGGCATGGGTATTTTTGAGGGGCCATTATTTTGCCTACTATAGATGTACAGCGACCCTTAGGTAGGACACCATCTTCTTAGTTATTCCAACTGGTTTATGCTTAGTTTATTGATGTTTCTGATTCAAAATGACTTTTTTTGCTTCTGAAAACTCTTCCACTTCCATGGGAAATTTTTCTAGGCTCCTATTTTCTTTTGAGTAATAGCTCAATCTCACAGTCCATTTATAGAACCAAAATGTTTGGCATGATCTGTTGAATGGCTGTCACATGGTCCAGTCCATTTCGTCTCATTCTTATTATCTTCTCTTATCCTACTGATCGTGAGAGTAACCTCTGGGAATGTATAAAGCAGTACTGAAGCATACACTTTCAATCAAGATGAGAAAAAAGAGCTTTTCTTTGTGGAAAATAACATAGACAAGTAGTAAAAAAAATTCAAAGTAAAGGCATATAATGACATCATCTTAAACTCCTGAGTTAAACATACTAATTGTTTAGGAAAAATTTCCCATGCATGCATACACGGTTTTTTTTTCACAACTGGTGAACTACAATCTATATATATCTTTTTACATTTTTCACTTAAACTGTGCCCTGAAGGTGTTTACATGTCAGCACTAAACTTACCACGTTCGTCATGTCTCTGGAAATCTTTATCTTCAATATACCTTTTGATAAAAGGCAAATCTCATGAAGTTTCTATTTTGCCCATGATTATAGGTCAAATAAAATACCGAATGTAAAAACCGCTGTGAACATGAAAGCCATTGCACATGTAAAATGTATGAATGCAACCATAAGGTTGTGTTGGTTGTTTGTAGTAGTCCAGTTTAATTTTTTTATTTATTTATTTATTTATTTTTTAATTTTTTGTTTATTGCAGTAACATTGGTTTATAACATTGTATAAATTTCAGGTGTACATCATTATACTTCTATTTCTGCATAGACTACATCATGTTCACCACCCAAATACTAATTACAACCCATCACCACACACCTGTGCCGAATTACCCCCTTGCCCTCCTCCCTCCCCCCTTCCCCTCTGGTAACCACCAATCCAATCTCTGTCCCTATGTGTTTGTTTGTTGTTGTTATTACCTACTACTTAATGAGAGAAATCATGTGGTATTTGACCTTTTCCCTCTGACTTATTTCACTTTGCATAATACCCTCAATGTCCATCCATGTTGTCACAAATGGCTGGATTTCATCGTTTCTTATGGCTGAGTAGTATTCCATTGTGTATATATACCATATCTTCTTTATCCATTCGTCCCTTGATGGGCACTTAGGTTGCTTCCAATTCCTGGCTATTGTGAATAACGCTGCAATGAACACAGGAGTGCACGTATCTTTATGCATTGGTGTTTTCAATTTCTTTGCATAAATACCCAATTTAAAATAAAGGTAAAATGGACAGTTTGTAGTTATTAGATCTTCTGTTTGTAAAGTTAGCTTTTTATAATGTACTTCAAAAAGACATTTAATTTTTGTTTCAACCAGAACTCTCTCTTCTGGTTCCCATAATTACTTTTCTTAATTTTAAATATTTTTCACTAAATTATTTTCTAAATGTAAAAAAAGGAACTGGTTATCAAAACTTCTTTGTGTTATAATTTGTATTATTATTTAAAAAGAACACATATCACAGTTCAATTTTCTTAGAAAACTACTAATTAAATAAAGTATTTTAATGATGTTGAGTTTAAAATGATTATTTAAATGATTTTTTCTCTCGTATGGTCTATGATAGGAGGTAGTTCTTTGGTTAAAACAACAGTGCAATGAATTTCACTAACAATTGGAAAAAACAGCCTGATAGCCTTGTGATCTTCCTACTGCTTCAGTGCTTGTACATGTACATCACATAAAATGCCAGTGGGTTAATCAGTACATGCTCTTGTGAAAAACAAAACAAGAAATGCCTATTGCTTTTCAATTCTTTTTAGAAAAAAAGCAATTCTTTCTTTCTCATTCTCTCTCCACATATACCTACTCTATATAGTATGCATATAGCATCATATAAATAATATTTTATATATGTATATGTATATATAGTGAAGGGGTCATATGATATGTGTGCATGTGGTATGTATGCATATGTATATACAGTAGCATGTATACACATGAATGTATAGTGGTTTGTACACACGTGTGTATGTACGCACATGCATGTATGTGTATGCATGTACATGTATAGTGATATGATTACACACGCAAGTATATGTATATATAGGGCTATATATATATATACACATACATGTGGTATGTATGGGGTATGTGTATATGTATATATGTATGTATAGTAAAGGGGCCATGTGGTAGAGCCTAGTCATTGGTAGGTTAAATCTGCTTCCAACAAGGGAATCAATCGCTATGCAATTATTAGCATATTTCAATGAGTGTATGACAATGAGAAGCGATTGGGTTTGGTATTTGTATTTTAAATATCATAAAACAGCTGTTAAAAGATAATTTTCAAAATGGTAAAATAATGGTTATCATACAAATATTTATACACATATTAAAGATAATCTTTAACTCTATTAATTGATTACAGAACCAATAAGATGTTACATCTGGTTTGAAGGAGAATCTGAAGAATAGACATATATGAGCAATCAGGAATGCTGAAAGGAATTCGAAAAATGGGTTAATGTGGGTATTAAAAATAATATATGGAATCATCTTTTTTACAGGGCAGAAATTAATTGTATCTCTAGTGGTACAAAATTTATTTGCATTTCTATGGACAAGAGTCATTTACATTACTAATCCTTTTCTACAACTTACAGGGCTGTAATACAGCTTCGTCAAAACAATCAAAAGCACCGACTTCTTTATAATCAGATAACTCTGAGAGGTTTACTAGAAAAAAGCCAACATTCCACTGAAAGGACACTCAGTAACGTTTTGCCCATTACAAATTCTTCCACAATTTTCCCTAAAATAACACCTTTATTTGCAGTTGATTTCAGATTTTTTAAGCTATAGGAATATTCCAAGTTCCCACATTAAAATTGTATAAACTTAGAGTAGAGATTGATAGACGAAAGCTTGTATATAATGTCATTTCATTTCATTGATTGTTTTCTTCATTCATTCAACCAAACATATAGAAGGACCATTGTATGCCAGGTGCTAAGGTAGATATAGACAATGCGTTGATGAGCCATAGATGCATGGTCCCTGGTCTCATGGAGCTCCACAGTCTTTTGGGGAAGACAGTCATTAACGAATCTGGCATAAGTGCTAGCAAAGCATAGCATTCAACAAGGTGAGTCTGGTGGTGCATGGGGTGTCAGGAAACTTCCCTGAGGCAAGATAAAAGACAAATAGCAAGAGTTAAATAGGTAAAGAGGGTAGTGAGTGAGGGTGAGGAGAGAGAGCAATTCATGAAGAAGGGGTATCTTAAACAAAGTCCTTATGGATGGAGGGAATACAGTCATAGTGGAGAGATAGGCAGAGTGACTTGAGGTGAAATCAGAGAAAAGGCAGAGATAAAGCCTGCAAAGCTATGGTTATGGCCATAGAAGAGATTTAAGCCCAAGAATAACATAACTAGAATTGCATTTTGAGATGATCACTCTTGCTATCTTGTGGGGATAGATTGAAAAAAGGGCCAGAAACGTTGCTGAGAGACTAGTTAAGAGGCCATTATAAAATTGTTAAAAACATTGGTATGACTAACATGAGGGCTACATGTAAACAGAACCATAAAAATATGGCTCAAAGCAGAGAGTCAAGGTGTTTTGAAGATGTCTGTAATGCAATGAAGATGTCTGTAAATGAAATGTCTGCAAGTGGTTAGCTTTCCTCAGTTTTGTTTGATGTAAAGTATTTTATTTCCTGAACAGTAATGGTTCTGAAATTTTGCCAAAAGGAACTTTGAACAAAATGGTGCACCTCACTGAATAAGCTAATGCCTTTAGTTCTGGTTGAATTTACTACTCAGTGAATGTTCAAAGATTAAAATATCTTTTGGCAATATGCGTAATTTTCTTGAATTTCAAGTAACACAGGTTTGGTTTTTTTTTGATAAGTACACATCTTCTTGAAACAATTGGGTGGGCTTATTGTGTAAAATTGCCTCTATTTTAACTAACTCTGTCCCAATTTGGAGCCAATACTTTATATAAAACTTAAAAATAATATTTGAATGAGAAACTATATGCCAACAAATTGGACAATCTAGAAGAAATTGATAAATTATTACTCTCATACAACCTCCCAAAACTGAACCAAGAAGAAATAGAGAATCTGAATAGACCAATCACAAGTAAAGAGATTGAAACAGTAATCAAAAACCTTCCAAAAAATAAAAGTCCAGGACCAGATGGCTTCTCTGGTGAATTTTACCAAACATTCAAAGATTTAATACCCACCTTCCCAAACTATTCCAAAAAATAGAGGAAGATGGAACATTTCCTAACTCATTCTACGAGGCCAACATCACCCTCATACCAAAGCCAGACAGAGACAATACAAAGAAGGAAAATTACAGGCCAATATCGCTGATGAACATAGATGCAAAAATCCTCAACAAAATATTGGCAAACCAAATACAGCAATACATTATAAAGATCATACACCATGGCCAAGTGGGATTTATAACAGAGATGCAGGGATGGTTCAACATCTGAAAATCAATCAATGTGATATTCCACCTCAACAAAACGAAGAATAAAAACCACATGGTCATTTCAATAAGTGCAGAGAAGACATTTGACAAGATCCAACATCCATTTATTATAAAAACTCTCAACAAAATGGGTATAGAAGGAAAGTGTCTCAACATAATAAAGGCTATTTATGACAAACCCACAGCCAACATCATACTCAATGGGGAAAGTCTGAAAGCCATCCCTTTGAGAACAGGAATGAGACAAGGCTGCCCGCTCTCACCACTCCTATTCAACATAGTACTGGAGGTTTTGGCCAGAGCAATTAGGCAAGAAAAAGAAATAAAAGGAATCCAAATAGGCAATGAAGAAGTGAAACTCTCACTATTTGCAGAGGGCATGATTTTATAAATAGAAAACCTAAAGAATTCATTGGAAAACTATTAGAAATAATCAACAACTACAGCAAAGTTGCAGGGTACAAAATCAACTTACAAAAATCAGTTGCATATCTGTATGCTAATAACGAACTAACAGAAAGAGAGCTCAAAAAGACAATACCACTTACAATTGTATCAACAAGAATAAAATATCTAGGAATAAATCTTACCAAGGAGGTGAAAGATCTATACAATGAAAACTACAAGACATTATTGAAAGAAATCGATGATGACATAAAGAAATGGAAAGACAGCCCATGCACATGGATTGGAAGAATAAACATAGTTAAAATGTCTATATTACTTAAAGCAATCTACAGATTCAATGCACTCTCAATCAGAATCCCAATGACATTTTTCATGGAAATAGAAAAAAGAATACTAAAATTCATATGGGGTAACAAAAGACCCCGAATAGCTAAAGCAATCCTAAGAAAAAAGAACAAAGCCGGAGGCATCACAATCCCTGACTTCAAAACATCCTACAAAGCAACAGTAATCAAAACAGCATGGTACTGGTACAAAAACAGACACACAGATCAATGGAACAGAATTGAAAGCTCAGAATAAAACCACACATATATGGACAGCTAATTTTTGACAAGGGAGCTAAGAACATACAATGGAGAAAGGAAAGTCTCTTCAATAAATGGTGTTGGGAAAACTGGACAGCCACATGCAAAAGAATGAAAGTGGACCATCTGCTATCACCATTCACAAAAATTAACTCAAAATGGGTCAAAGACCTGAAGGTGAGACCTGAAACTATAAAACTCATAGAAGAAAATATAAGCAACACACTATTTGACATTGGTCATAAAGGAATCTTTTTGGATGCCATACCTATTCAGACTAGGGAAACTAAAGAAAAAATAAGCAAGTGGGACTTCATCAGATTAAAGAGCTTCTACAAGACAAACGAAACCAGAATCAAGATGAACTGACAGCCCACCAGCTGGGAGAAAATATTTGCAAAACATATATATGACAAGGGGTTAATCTCCATAATATATAAAGAACTCACAGAACTGAACAACAAAAAAACAAACAACCCAATCAAAAAATGGGCAAAGGAAATGAACAGACACTTCTCCAAAGAAGATATACAGATGGCCAATAGGCATATGAAAAGATGTTCAACATCACTAATCATCAGGGAAATGCAAATCAAAACAACACTAAGATATCAACTCACATCCATTAGAATGCCTATAATCACCAAGACAAAAAACAACAAGTGTTGGAGAGGATGTGGAGAAACAGGAACCCTCATACACAGCTGGTGAGAATGCAAACTGGTGCAGCCTCTATGGAAAATGGCATGGAGATTCCTCAAAAAATTAAAAATAGAAATACCCTATGATCCAATTATCCCACTACTGGGAATCTATCCAATGAACCTGAAATCAACAATCCAAAGAGGCTTATGCACCCCTCTGTTCATCGCAGCATTATTCACTATAGCCAAGAAGTGGAAGCAATCCAAGTGTCCCTCAACTGACGATTGGATCGAGAAGATGTGGTGTATATATACAATGGAATACTACTTAGCCATAAAAAAAGACAAAATTGTCCCATTTGCAACAACATGGATGGACCTGGAGGGTATTATGTTAAGTGAAATAAGCCAGAAAGAGAAAGACAAACACCGTATGATCTCACTCATATGTGGAATATAAACCAAGGCATGGACAGAGAAAACTGTATTGTGGTTACCAGGGGCAATGGGGGTGGGGAGTGGGCACAAGGACTGAAGGGAGACATGTATATGGTGATTGACAAACAATGCACAACCAAAATTTCACAATGTTATAAACTATTAAGACATCAATAAAAAAAATAATATTTGAAAATAATATCTCATGCTTTTACCAAAAATTGTATATACTTGTTTGCCACATTTTTAAACTCAAATTTTCTACTGTTATTGTCATTAGATTGTATATTTTAATCATCATATGAGTCATAGTTATTAAGCAATTATTTATTTGTCTTAAGGTATAGCTATAAATATTTGCTATACTGTGTGTTATTTGTTTTTGTATGTTTTGAAGTAGTTGTATTTTGAGAGTAAAAGATTTAGGCATAAAAAAATCTTAAAACCAGTTGTTGTATACTAACCAAAATGTAGTTTTCAGAAGAGAATCCTGAGGGCCAAGACACCTCAGATCATTCTTATCTAATAAAGACAGGCAATGAATAAGAAAATTGACCTCCTATGAAGCCAGAGTCATCAATATTGTGATAAGATTCTTCCCAAACTCTTGCCTATGAGAGAAATCTTGGGGAGAATGAGGAACTTTGCTAAGAAGGATCATTTTCATATCTCGCATAATTACACATACCAAAAAAAAAAACCCCAAAGCCAAAATATCCCAGATGACTAACAGCTATATTGGGCTGTGTGATGATGTAACCTACCTAATTTGCATCTAATTTTCATCTAATCAAGTGTAGAAATGTGTCTACTTTTTTCCTGACTTTTTGATTTTATCCCCTTATTCTCAATAGATTCAGAGGGGTGAGTTTATATTCTCTCAGCTTCCTTTGCTGCTTTCTATCCCTTTATTAATCCATTCTAATAAAAAATACATTTTCTCCTCCGGTTCCTCTCTTCTAATTGCACTAACATTTGCCTCTCCTTCTGTCAACCAACCTCTCAAGTAGTTATTCACACTCTCTCATTTACGGAAGATGTTGCCTTTTCCTCTCCTCTCAACATCCTGCCATAATCTTAAGAGATTTCAATCCATCAACAATTTAGCCTTGACATTCTTGGTTCTAGTTAAATCCAATGACCTCTGTCTCTGCTGTTCTCTGTGTCCCAATGACCTCTGTCTCTGCTATTCTCTGTGTCTCAATATGGGTTTAATTCTCATTAGGAACCTCTGCAATATTAACTCTGAATCATAGTCCACTCTTCTGTAACCACCTAGGTTTCCAGATTTCTCAGGTTCTCATTCCAGTATACACGCTATTCAACCTCAAAGATAACTCTCACGTTTAATTAATTTCAGACTCCCTCAATTTTCTCTCAGACAACTAGCAGAAGTCACCCGCCCTCCCCTGCAATCCTTCCCCATGACAATCTTTTCCTCCTTTCCTTCTCTTTTACCTTGAAGCTCCACCAGCCTCAATTCATTCATTCTATTTTGTACCTTCTTTTGACCACAACAATCTAGTCACAAGTCCCAACTTCTAGGTCAAAAATATGCATTTTCTGCTCCTTTTTCTGGGCAGCTGAGAAATTACATGTATTAGTGGTCTCAATTTCAATGCCACTCTCAGCACATTCTGTTGATTCTTTCATTTGTCTTTATCTATGTTTGTCTCTTATCTTCCTTGGAAGTTACTCCAAACTTTCTCTATTATAAACTTTCTCTATTATAGTTTTCAAACCACCTTTTTACCCATGCACATTCATTCTCAATTGGTGATCTTTCTGCCTATTTTAAGGAGAAAACTAAAGTCAACAGATGATTTTTCTCAGCTTCTCTCCTCACACCACCTTCAAGTGTATCTAGTGTCCGAGATATAGCGCACTTCTGCCTGTACAATAATAACGCCTCCACACATACATTTTATTTCCTTTTCATTTACCTTTTTCCTTTCTTGTTCCCTTCATCAGCCTTCGCCCTCTTGTATCCTAAAAATCTCTCTCTTTGTTGGCTTCTCCTGGTCTATAAACATGCTTATGTCTTTCAATCTAAGGAAAGAAACAATTCCAACAAAATGAGGACATTCATTTTGTATCCTTTAGTGCCACTTGATTTTTATCTTTTTCTTCTCATACATTTTTTTCACAAAGAGAAGCCCAAATTCACTATCTCTAGTATTTTACGTCTCACACTCTTCATAACCCACTATAATAAGGTTTTGGCTGTTTCTGATTATTAAATCTAATGGAGAACTACTATTTCTTATTTTGTTTTATCCTTAAATGAGGGCAGCTATTTATCTTCTTTCTGTATCAATTAGAACTTTTTGCTTGCAAGAAACATATCAACTCTCAAGGGAAAGATATTAAAAAATGAATTGGAAGACTTGGGAAATAAACTCAGAAATAGACAGATATTAGGGCTACCCAACAGTTTTGTCAGGTCACCACTTACAGAACGAATAAGTATTGATGTAATTTTTCCTGCTTTTGAATTACAGTGCTAAAATTCAAACTTGGGAGAGGCAATCCAATTGGTCTATCCTATGTCATGGTCTTATCCTTCATCAGTCAATGATGGACAGCCAAGAAACAAAAAATGTCCCCTACAATTTCCATAATATGCTACTCTCCTGGCTCTTTTACTTCTGTCTCTCTCTCTCATACACTTTCATTTTTATCTTCTCAAACAAAAATAGATGTGATCCCATGGTTCTATTCTTTTCATTCTCCGATGTCATCTTGTGTAGTATCATTATAGCATTTATTGTGATGACTTCATTTAAATTGGCTATTTTTAATTAAGCCTTTTCTGTGGATAGGTATTGTACTAAGTTCTTTATATGTATAAAAATTATACAAAACTTTATGAGTTATGGGATTATAATATTTATTTTACAGATGAGAAAACAGGGCCTCAGGGAGTAAGGTTTCCATTTCCTACTGGTGAGACTGGGGAATCAAGTCTCTAAAAGCCAAACGCTCTTATCCATCTATGTACTGATAAGGCCTCAAATATATTTTCAACCAAGCTACATCAACTGCCTGTTTGACATCTCTTCTTATTCTTAATTTCTTAGGGACTTTATATATTTAAAATGAAATCTATCATCTTTTATTCCTCTTATTTGGTGGTTCTCGTGACTACTGAATATTAAGACTTGGTGTTGGGGAGAGTGGTGGTGGGGAGAGGCAACTGTAACTAACTTTACCTTCATATCCAGTTAATAAATGTTCCCCCCACTCTATACCTGTCGCCACTGGCTCATCATTTTTAGTCAATGTTAAAACAGCCTCTAACTTTGGCTCCCTACACGTATAACTATGTCACTCAAATCTATCAACCACGTCGGGTCCTAAGTGTTTCAAACACAACGCTGTTTATGTTATTTCTCTATTCAAAGTACTCCATTGGTTTCCTGTGTCCTGTAGGATAAAGTCCAAACTCCTTAGCATTGATATATCAGGGCCTTTTTGATTTGGTCTTTTTTACTTCTCTAGCATCATCTCCTAGGTTCAAATGACCTTAATCTCATGCTTTTGAAATACTTGGCTGCCTATAATCCCTTCAATACACCATGAAACTGGAAAGACATCTTGCATTCTTTCTTTATGTATACTTCCTGTTTTTATTCTTTTTCTCCTTATCTATTTCCGAGACTGGCTAACTCTTTTGCTCTGTGACTTATTACATCTTCAAGGAAAGCTACTGAATTAAGTTTCCCTTCATGCATGCCTCTATGATCTTCAGTGAATAACTATTATTTACACATTGTCTAACTTCTCATCCCTACTGCCATTATCAAGAAATCCAGAGACAAGGTGTTTCCACAATGGGGTAGGAGTATGGTTCCATAGAGTATGTTTGGATGGGAGGGGGCTGCTCCCCAAGTTCTGCATGAATAGATAAGGCAGAAAGGATTTTAAAAATAGATAGCCCCACCAGTTGAAATATCCAGATATCAATAATCAGTAATTCAGAGAAATTTACAAGTATATTAGATCATGAAATTTAAGATGATATATTTTGTTAATCACAGTCACACAGAGTACACTTCAGGGTGAGTACACTTCAGGTAAGGAGATGAGTTGATATGTTTGGGTGATTTCTAATTTTTTTTACAATATAATCGTATAAGCTCGGGGTTGCAAACAACCTTAAACATTATCTAGAAATCTCTTATAAGCTAGCTCATTGTGATTACCTGAAGACATCAATTATGCAAGCAGTAGGTTAAGGGGAATGTAAATGCAATGCAATTTGCATTGTGATATAAAGTACTTCTTAATTTTTTTTTTTTTTTTTTTTTTTACTTCTATAATTAGCTTGGGGATTGGAGCACTCTGGAAAATTTCAAAATATACATAGCTTCTTAAGGTCTTCCCGGAACTAGCAGTTAAGCCACAATCCAACATACAGATGAATCAAACTGCTAAGATGTCACTGTATTAGTTGCCTATTGTCACTGTAATGAATTACCACAAATTGGTGGCTTAAAAAAACAAAAATTTACTTTCTTACAGTTCTGGAGGTCAGAAGTTTGAAATCAGTATTGCTGGGCTCAGCAGGTATGAGTTCTTTCTGGAGACTCCAGGGTGAATCCGTTTCCTTGCCTTTTCCAGCTTCTAGAAGTTGCCTGTATTTCTTGGCTTGTGGCCCCTTGCACCAGCTTCAAAGCCAGCTGTGTGGCATCTTCAAATTTCTTTTTCTGACCTCTGCTTCCATTGTCTTATGTCCTTTTCTGACTCTCTTGACTCTCTTGCCTCCTGCCACCCTTGTGATTATGTTGGGTGCATCTGGATACTCTAGGATAATCTTACTACCTAAAGATCCTTAATTTAATCACATCTCTAAAATTCCTTTTGCCATATAAGGTAACGTATGCACAAGTTTTGGGGATTAGGACATGGGCCTCTTTGGGGGGCCATTATTCTGCTTATCACAGATTCCCCCCAAACATTCTGATATTGGTCATGTAGTTGCTGTGAAAATGTGGAGCACTGAAAGAGTTGTGATTGTTTGGGTTGCAAAACAAGGATTGTCCTGAAACTCTGTGGCCAGAAATGCAAGAAGGCAGTGTGAAATTAAAAAAGATGAGAGAGGGCTAGGGAAAGGGGGTATCAGAGATAATTGTGCAAGAAAAATCTGTGACAGAGAGTTAACAAAAACAAAAAAGTAGTGAGAAGAGGAATATGAAAAGAAAAGATAAGAAACTGAGGTAAACTTAACTCCCAGTTAACTGGAAAATTCCCTCATTCAGAGCACTGCATTTATAGGACCCACAATTCCTCCAAAGTGTTACTGTATTTAGCAATTTCACAAGGGCCCTCCACTTAGAAAGCAGAATTATAGCAACAGAGAGTGTCAGAGCCGAAAAAGACCTTCAATATTTTCTAGTGTAACTTCGCTTTACAGAAAGTAAATTGAGGTCTACATTTTTTAAGAATTTAAGAAAAGTTGCACAGTTACTTGGTGCCAAAGGCAAGATTTAAACCCAAACATCATGATTTAAAGTTCATGACTTTCTCCTCTAAGAGTTCTTTTCTCTCCCAGTAGAAAAATAATAAAACTTTCCTTTCCTTTGGAAATATAAAAATTTTTTCCTACCATAAAAGATTTTTCTGTCATGTTTCTCTCCAAGAGTCGTGTAAAAAAGTCATCTTTCTTCTCTTACTTAGAAGCCATAGCTAGATTTAGCCTGAACTGCATAATATGATTTTCATGTCAAATCATAACATCTTATATTTGTCTAGCACTACATGGGTTTGAAGGTACATTCACATTTTACATGTTATTGTCCTTTCTTCTCAGAGTGATACTGTGAGGCCTTGAGATAGAGAAGGGAATTTTGTTGCTGTTGTACATACAAAGATAAGCTCATTAGAGACGGAGTCAGGACCAGAGCCCAGGTGTCCTGGTTTTCTTTCTCCCCCCTACACTTCTCCCACCTCGGGACTTTGTGACTGTAGTAAAGTCTCTCAGCCACTTGGCACAGCAGTATTCTCATTTGTGATATAATGGGAATAATTTTTGTCCTACCATGTAGAGAAATTATAAGAATAAAATAAGATATTAAATGGGAAAGCCCTTTGAAAAAAGGTTACATCCTCTATAGCAAATGCAATGAGCTGATAATTCAAGCACTTGTAACGTGAGGAGCACCAGACACACATCACTGGATTATTCTAGATGATTTAACCAAATTTGCCACTGGGTTAAGTTGTCTTCCACATCAAGTTTATTGCATGCGTTAAGGAAAAAATAGATCAATTCTTAAATGATTCAAAATAGTAATAAACTATACCTAGTGTTTATTGAGTTTTTACTTTTCTCCAGGCCCTATGCTATCAAGTTATGCTTGCTCTGGGTCACCAGGTACTGAGTGATCAAATCTGGTCTCTGAGGAACCAGGTCCGCGTGACACAAAACCAGTGTGTTCAATCACTGACTCCCCTCAAAGATGGAAAATATTGTGCAAGGAAGAAAACGGCAGAACAAGTGATTGGGTACATGGTGAACTTTCCCCACCTCTGTGGCCTGCAGCCAATTTTCTTTGCTTGCTGTCTCTTAAAGCTGTTTGAAAGATAAGTAAGGAAGAGAAGTTATCTGGACTGTTGGCTACATAAACATGGTGTTGACTAAAGCACTAGCATCCTATTTCAGTATTTAATCTTATCTTCCCAGACTGATCCCTGAAAACCCTGATTTTTCAGAGTCTGAGGAAATGAGTGTCCATTTGGACACTTCTCTATGCTGGGCTCTATGCCAAAGATTTCAAAATATTACCTCCTGAAGTCTTCACAATGCCTCTCTGACATAGGTACTAGCATTACCCACATTTACCAGATGTGGGTAATGAAGCTTGGAGAGGTTTAGAGTCTTTCTGAGAGCCACACAGCCAGCAGGAGTGGAGCTCAGGCAGCCTGACTTCACAGCTATACATCCTTAGCCACTGAGTACCTCTCCTGGTGACACTTGCCCTTGAGATGTATTAGGGGAACAAATGCTACCTAAACCACAAAGTAATTACCTGACACATTGCCAACCGGGACATCTAAACTCTAGGATTTGGTTTTCATTTGGATTTTGTAAACTATTTATATGAATCTTATACTCAATTTATTTCAATTTATTTAAAGCCCACAAAGTGAATTATTATTATTTTATAAATACCACTAGGAGTTTTAAATGAAAAAACAAAGGGAATTTTACACTTGACTCATGGAGCAGTACAAAAACACACAATTATAGCCATGTGGAGATAGGAAAAAAAATGATAGAAATATTGCTTTTCAAATTGTTTCAATCCTTGGCCAAGCTCTGTTTTTCATCAATATTACCCATTACTGTCCTCACTTCCAGCAACTGATTTTTAATTAGGGTTTTAATATGACATAATATATTGATTATTCAGCTTCTTTTTTGACACCTATAAACACAGCTCAGTTCTTCCACATTGAGTTAAAACTTTCACAAAAATGAGAGATGCAGGAAATTAAGACAAACGTTCTGTAAGATGTCAACAAAACAGGAAATTTTGAAAATTATGGAGCTGTTAGATATAACCACTTTCAATATCAATACATGAAAGCTATTAGAAAGCATATTGGTTGTCTTCCATACACAGCTGAAATGTAAAATGAGATGATTGAATATCTTTCTTAAGCAAAATCATTTTCTGCTGCTTTGGGGTTTTAAAATTTGATTTGTCAGAATTAACAATCAGATGAGAAATAAGGATGCAAAAAAAGAAATAATGAGGGTGTAAAATTTCAATTCAAAGAGCATAACATGAAAATGAGAAATTTTATCCTCAACATGTTAAATCTGCAAGTAAGATGGGCTACTCAAACCCCAGTATGTAACTGGACATTGATAAACTAAGAGTAGCTCAAGGTTCAGGACCTTAGGATCAGATCTTCTCTAGAAAAACAAATTTTAAACCCAAGGCTCAAATAATTCCATACGGAAAAGTTCTAAGGAACATGAACTCATTATCCAAAATCACTTATCACATGAAGAAAAACAGGACAGGAGTAAGAGTCATGAAATAACATCTCAGCAACATCTGCATATTCTAGAATTTTAGTCGTGGAATATAGACTAAATATGTTTAATATATTTAAATAAATGAAAGTAAATTTTTTTTTTTTGTGAGGAAGATCGGCCCTCAGCTAACATCTGCCAATCCTCCTTTTTTTGCTGAGGAAGACTGGTCCTGGGCTAACATCCATGCCCATCTTCCTCCACTTTATATGGAACGCTGCCACAGCATGGCTTAACAAATGGTGCGTTGGTGAGCGCCTGGGATCCGAACCAGCAAACCCCAGGCGGCTGCAGTGGAGCGTGCGCACTTAACCGCTTGCGCCACCGGGCTGGTCACAAAAGAGTAAATTAAAAATCAAGAGACTCTAAAAATTGAAAAGGCAGATTTAAAAAAGAATCAAAGAGAAATTTGAGAATTTATTAGAAATTCAATAAACTGGCTAAACAGCCATTAAACATGGCTAGAAAGAGAATTAGTAAACTGGTAGACATAAAAATATTATACAGAATTTAAATCACTTTGGGGTTCATAATTACTTCAGTTTCTGTATTATCTGAGTTTTCCATCAAACTATCACTAATTTTCCTCCTTAAATGTAAGTCTTCTCTCAGTTCATCTTTTAAAAAAATCACAGAGTAAAAAAAAGGTGGAAATTATGTAAGGATATGAAATGAGAATATTCAATACACATCTAATCTGAGTTTTAGAAGAGGAAAATCATGTAAGAATAAAGAACATGTGGAATATACATACATACACACACACACATATATGTATATATATATATAGACACATACGAATTGGGTTTATCACAGACATTCAAAGGTATTTTATCATTAGAAAACTTTTAAGGTGCTACACCATAATAACAGATTAAAATAGAAAAAAAGAAAAACCCACATGATTATCACAGCAGATGCAGATAATTCATTCTAATAACATTAAAGAGTACATTGTTTGAAATGTACTTGGCTGCAAGTAACACTAAACGTCACTTAACTGTGAACGTTACTTAACTGTGGCTGAAACAAATTGGAGTTATTGTAGAAATATAAAAATGTCTGGAAGTTGCAGTTGCTAGCTTTGGCTCAGTTGCTCAAAAATGTTGGTGTGAGCATCTTTGCCAATATCCTGGATTTTCCCTTGTGTTTGAAAGATCACTTCCTGAACTCTAGTTTGTTGAGAGAGGAGGAGTCAAAGGCTAAGAAGCTGCCAAGTCCTCCTTTCCAGCTAACTGCAAGCTTCTTTCTTATACCAAGACAAAATGAGAGAGAGGAGAAGCCTGAACTTTAAATCAAATTTGGGCTTTGGTAATCACATGTGACTGGATCCTTTATATAGCAAATTGAGCTGTTTTGTGACTTAAAGCTCTCACAGTATCCATTAAGTCATGAGATCTATCTGAATTTTTCATTTTCTGTCTTTGGAAGAGTAGAACCACATAGACGATTTAAAGTGACATGACAAAATTAATGATAGAATTGCCATATGATCCGGCTATTCCACTGCTGGTTATTTATCCAAACAACATGAAGACATGGATGTGCAAAGATATATGCACCCCTACGTTCGTTGCAGCATTATTCACAATAGACAAGACTTGGAAACAATTTAAGTGCCCAACAAGGGATGAATGGATAAAGAAGCTGTGGTATATATACACAACGGAATACTACTCAGCTATAAAAAAAAAAAATGAAATCTTGACATTTGTGACAACATGGATGGACCTTGAGGGTATTATGGTAAGGGAAATAAGTCAGACAGAGAAAGTCAAGTACTGTATAATCTCACTCATAAGCAGAAGATAAGAACAACAACAACAAACAAACACACAGAGACAGAGATTAGATTGGTGGTTACCAGAAGAGAAGAAGGGAGGGAGGAAGGTGAAGGAGGTGACAGGGCACATGTGTACAGTGATGGATGGTAATTAGTCTTTGGGTGGTGAACATGATATAATCTATACAGAAATGGAAATATAATGATGTACACCTGAAATTTATATAATGTTATAAACACATGTTACCTCAATAAAAAAAAGTGACATGAAAGGACAAAAACAAAATGGCTTTATGTTTACTTCCACTAGTCACGCATGTTCAATGTAACAATTACATCATAGAGCAGTGAAAGTCAGCGAAAGTCAGGATTACAGTTGTCCCTCAGTATCCATGGGGTATTGGTTCCAGGACCCCTGTCAATACCAAAATCCACGGATGCTCCAGTTCCTTATATAAAATGGCATAGTATTTGCATATAACTTATGCACATCCTCCCGTATACTTTAAATCATCTCTAGATTACTTATATACCTAATACTTTGTAAATAGTTGCTGTACTATATTGTTTAGGTAACAATGACAAGAAAAAAAGTCTATACGTATTCAGTACAGAGGTAACCATCGTAGATATTTCAATTCCCAGTTGGTTGAATCCACAGATGCAGAATCCGCAGATACGAGGGCCGATTGTACATGTGACACAGATATGAACTCGTGAACATGATAATGTGAAGTGAAAGATAGGAAGAATGAAAAATTTGTATAGTGTTAGAAATCCAGAAACAATAATCATTAAAACCAGATCAGGAAAATAGCATTTATTAAGAGTTTATTGTGCATATAGGAACAGTTCATGAATTGGGAGCTTTCATACCCAAAACTGATATGAAGCTTGGAGGCATAACATTACAGGATGGCTTATAAAATGAAAACAAGGATGTGGTTTAGTCTGTACAATGATTGGTTATTACAGTGGGGGTTTCCAGACAGCAGGGGATTGGTTAAAAGTGATCATCTTACACCACTTTAGGAAGATGACTTAAGTTTCTTTTATGATTATCAGAGACATTTACAAGAGATAACCTAAATTTAGTTTCACTTACACTTATGAAATAAGCTAGATTTAGTTTTGCTTACGTTGCTTAAATGGTTTTGTATGCTCAGGGAATTTTTGATTTTGGTCTCCATTTTGTATTTTAACACCAGTATGGTAGCATTTCTAAAGTATTTAAAAATATCCTGAACTAAGGGATTACCATTTTGCTTTGGTATGTGTATATACATGGAAAAAGTATAGAACAATGAATAGGAATCATGAACATTAGATTTAGGACAAAGATTACATGAGTGAGTGGGGATATATCAGGGGAAGGTACATGAGGACTTTTATATATTCATGATATTTTATTTCTTAAACTGAGTGGTGAGTACATGAGTACCCATAGAATTATTCTTTTTACTTTTTTGTATGTTTTATGTTTTCTCCAAGAGCAAGAAATAAGTTTCCAGATTTAAAAAACTGAGATATTACTTGCTTTTTAAAAAAAATGAACTGAGAGAAGATTTATGTTTAAGGAGGAAAATTAGCGATAGATGGAAAACTCAGACAATGGAGAAACTGAAGCAAGTATGAACACCAGAGGGAACAAAACATCGTACAAGACAGGAAATGAAATTCTAGAAGACTTCATGGCTCATCTGTGAGTAATGTTTAAATAGTAATAATAATGTAAACACTGAATACTGATTCAAACAAAATTACGACATAATTACATTTGAAAGATGGATAGAGAAGGAGTGAGTGGGAGGAGAAGTGTGAAAGAACTATACTCTCATATTCCACAGTAGGAGGTCAGTAGGAAATACACAAAATGGAAAGAAATCATGAAGTAGCAATATAAGCACGTTACTTTAGAATTATGGGGCAAATCTCTGAATACATAGCTAACCAGCTAAAAGAGAGGAAAACGTTTAATGGTATGGAGTAGGGTGGGGAGGAGAAGGGCAGGGGACTCCTAGTTTTTAACAAAATATTATAGACTCATTTGACATTTTAAATTACATACACGTGTAACTAAAAAAAAAAATTCAATAGATTGGATCTTACACATTTTGCTGAAATTAAACATAAAATTCCTTATTTCTCAACTCTTCACCATTGTGTAAATATCCTGGGGTCTGCTTAAATAATGTCTTAGACATACTGTATATGCATTCCATATATATGCCTTGTCAATAATTAACAATGCTGCTTCCTAGATCGAGAATCAGAGCAACTTTATAGAATAAACCTAGGCTGGGAACCAGTAGAGCGTTTGATTCTATCATCACTGATTCTACATTGTATCACGCTGACTCAATTCAAGCAGAATACTGAAGCCAAAGTGGCAATTCCCAGGAAAATGTATCCACTTAGTACATTTACTGCTGGCTTTGCCAAAGACTGATTAAAATGGCTGTAGAGTCTTTCTGTTAGTGATGGCTTCTGATTGCAGGGACTTGCCACCAGCTGTACCCACGAGCACTGGACCCAGTGGCTAGCTCAGTGGGAGCCCTGAACCCACTGATGAGTGCTCAACTATAATCTCAGCACCTCCTTCCTTGTCCTACCTCAGCATCTGGAAGTTGGCAGAATGTGGATGTGATAGCCAACTGTTAATATACACTACAGTGAAGCATTTACGGGAAATTATTTGGTATCCTGGGGCTCTACTTTCACACCACATTTGAAAAAAGAAATTAATTCTTTTGTATTTTAACAATTGCATGTCACATTTTACAACATTTTACCCTAGTTAAGATAAGATATCTGAAAACTAGAAAGGAAATATAGGAAATTAAGCGAGGAGGACAACAAAATACTCATTTTTAAGAACTGACCAATTCCAGAAAGCGAGTGATTAGAGTCCCAATGCGCAGGCAACCATTCAGGGTTTCTGAGGATAACACAGCACTCGATCTCCCAATCCTTCTCCCAAAGCAGGAAAAGGAAATGCAGACCACCCACTGGCCATTTGGGGAGGTGAGGAGGTGAGGTGTGGAGAGAGAGAGAGAGAGAGAGACTCCAGAAATATAGCTGCTAGAGGGAACCTTGTAATGCCTTAATTTTGGAAATCAGATGATCCTTTTTACAAAAGAGGTAATGAATCTCTGCATTGTTTATCAATATCATGTCTTTGTACTGCACAGTCACGAAGTGGAGTATACAAGTATACTTGTTAAAATATAAACTAAATCACACAAATAGGCAGCAGCCTAATTCCTTTCCCCTTTTTTGAAAATCAAATTACTGAAGGATTAATGCAATGATGTTGGGCATATCTCAGTATTATTTTAAATGCATCAGTGGTCTAAACTCCGTGGTATTTCCTAGGGCAAATGGATACTTGAACATCGAAGCATAGAGAAGATAAGCTGATATTCAGTCAATACTCTAAGAATGATCATTTCAACTCCCTATTATTTTGTTCACTGCCATTTATATGCCCTTTTGGTAAGCATTAAGCTGGAGGTACAATATCACTTCTTTGGTTAAGTATCTGTCAAAATTTCCATTACGATAAATTTTGCTCTAGGTGAATATTTAACATGATTTTCAAATTTAAGAACACTATCTTGCCTAATAACAGTGTTATATAAATTCAAACACACTTTGCTTAACAATATATTCAAACTCTTAACAAAATATAATTTCCAAATTTTGTGTTTATTTTTGCTAAAATTCAGTTTGCTATATTGAAAAAAAAAAAACCATGACATTATCCAAGGGAGAAAGTTAACTATATTAACAAAATAACTTGCGTCAATTAATACTCTGTTGATATTTTCCAATATGAATCTTCAGCATAGCAGATTGTAGTATAGCCTAAGTGCCAGGCAGCTGCCCAAGTCTCTACTCAGCTCTTTCATGCTAAGACTGCAATATTTTTTATAATAAAAAAAGTAACATCCAAGTTCATTTATTTTCATAGATTTGCCATTGTGTGTATATGATATGGCATAAGTCCATAAGAATGTCCTCATTGTTTAAATTCCAGGAAAGTAGAAATAACTATCATTTAATGGACTGGTTTATACAGGTGTTTTAATATAACAGGATAACTTACAATGGAGCATACTTATAAGAGCCTGCATGAAACCTCCAGGTGAATACAATTCTCATCAATAGTTTAAGCCTAGGTTCTGTCAACACAATAAACTATACCTGTGTCTTTCTATTGAGCTACATACACTTGCATGCACACACATGGAAACTACCCTAATCGTATAATAATTAAACATTTGGCAATTCTCTGAAATATTATACTCTGGGGAAGAAATCCAGGCGTTCGTTTATTCATTCAGTCATTCAGGAATTATTTACTGAACACTAACATTGTCAATTACTGTACTAGGTAATACACAAAGGTAGAGAAAACACAGACTCTGCTCTAGTGAAGTCCTGTGTCTGGTAGGAATAGGCATTTTAGCATGTTAGGTCTAACTGGGGTCCCTAGATTTTTTATAAGAAAGCCACACTCTCTTCTTCTAGATACCCCCAAGGAAAGTGAAGAAGAGAGAAGAGCTGGCATACACAATTGGTACACTATATATTTGGATGACTGCTGTGTTGCTCTATGTCTTGGAGCAGTCTCTGGTGGTGCCATGTAACTGAGGTCCCCTTTAGGGAGAAGATCAGGTTATTGCTGCTGCCCAGCAACTAATAAATTCAAACTCCATTGTAATGGTATTGAATGATTTTATACTATTTGAAAATCATTTACATTTGTACTCATAAATTTTTGTAAAGTTCTTCACCTAGCGCACTTGGGTTTACAGGATTCTTCCTACGTGTTACGTAGTATTTTCATTTCATTCCCCCCCCACTCAATGATGTACGTCTAGCACACAGAAGCCACATTTTGCTCATATGTATAGCTCAAGTATATTGCATAGCGCTTAGCACTTGCTATTTATCTTGTTGTTTCCATATGTATTGGGTCTTGTTTGTCACGTGATCTTGCCTAATGCCTGGTATGACTTTTCATATCTATTGAGTCATTCAAAGCCTTGTCCCAGGTATCCACATCAGAGGACATCTGTCAGAGTCCTCCCCAACTCCTATACTGAAAACTTAGTTTTGTCCAGCAGAAGCTGGGTGATGAAGGCAATCTCCTCTCTCTAGCCAATTGCTGCCATCTCTTCCCAGGAGAGGAGCATTGTGGACTTGGAAGCACTATAGCAGTACTGTCTTCTGTTGATTGTGGACTTGAATGTCTGCCTTTCCTGAAATAGAGCTAAATTGGCCAAGCTGGCTCTCTAAAGTCAGGTAAGTTCCTTACTTGGCAGTGTATCTGAAGTCCAGGGTAATAACCTGAATGATGTCTAGATATGTCATCAGCAAAGCTGTTTCACCAAAATGGATTCTGGAAGGAGGGTCAGACATGTACACTGTGGAAGGGAATTCTTTTATTAAAATAAAGGTTTTGTTGAAATGCAGTTTAATTATAACTAAGCTGCAGAAAATGTTCGTATAGAGTTAATCAACTTCTGAGAATTGTACCAAAATGTAGACATGAAATGCATATATTAAAAATTATTTGCAACAGGCAGATAACAAAAGATATTAAATGAAAATAGAGGAGGTGTTAGGTAAATTATGAGATACTTCTATGCAATATTATGTTGCCACTCATATTAGATTATGAGCACAATGAAAAACATGAAAAATCCTTAGTACAGCACTAAATGAATAAAGCCACTCACACAAAAAGTGCTTGAATAGAACTAGCCCTCCTATGTTGGTACTTCTCAAAGGGATTTGCTATAGATCTGATGGTATAGACACTCTTCCTGAACACAACATCTGGCATTTTTCAGGGGCTTTTGGTGGGGGTAGGGGCTGGAAATTTCACTTTAAGAACACCTTTAAGACATGAGGGGTTTAATATTATCTGCTTCTCAAGGGCATTTGCATTTTAGGAGTGGATGCTAGACTGTAATTACTATAAATGACTGACTTGTGAGTAAAGCCTTCAGATATCAGAATATGAACAGAATATGATATATCTGATTCTCTTTTAGACAATAAAGATGACAGCAAATTCCTGGAGAAACACAGAGGGAATTTCCTTGATGGCTCACACAGAACATAGTAGAGCTGCCTCTCCTTAATCTTGAGAATTCAGATCACACCTGTGGGCTGTACATTTGTCCCTGAAGGATGAATTGAGCTCAATTTTGGAGAAAATCATTACTTTTTAAATTTTACATAATATTTATTTAACACATGGCAGAATCTCTCAGGAGAGTCTCACTAAATGTAAGTGATTAATGAACCTGGAGCCTTACAGGAATCACATGTGGGTAAGCTTTCAATCTGGCAACACTAATCAGGATCAAAACAATCTTTATCTCTCTTGGTATTTAAGCTCTAGTTCTTACCAACCCATTGCATTTGATTTTCAATATATAGATGCCAAAATGCAAATAAAAATCAGATTTTTCTCCAATATGAATCTTAATAAATTTAATTTGGAAGATACAATGATTTCTCAAGTTGGGCGTGACAACGCACGGTATCCTATATTCTACTGATGTGTGCTGACTGCAGTTGGAAAGAGGTGTGCCCTCCCTGGTCTTCCAAGAATCACAGAGGCCCTGGGATAGGATAGGATTACCTAATTAGATTCCAGCCTTTAAAAAGTTAGCTTATTACATTTCAGAGAAAAAATATCTGTCTTACTGTAAGGATTAACAAGTAGGGAATTCTCAACCATAACTCAATATTAACCCATTTGAAGACTTCTGTCCATTTTTTTTTCATTTTTTCCCCATTTTAAGGCAATTCAGGTCTTACAAGTCATTTTTAGCACTTATAGAGTTTTCTAATATGTAGCACCATATATTGCCATGCATATTTGCCCTTCTAAAGTAAAAATAAAGGCCTCAAAGTGCAATCCAGTGGAGAAAGGGTAGTATTTTCAATGCACGTACCGGAACAACTGGATATTCATATGTAAAACAATGAACTTTAATCAATACCTTTCACAATAATATAAAAATTTGCTCAAAACGGATCATAGACCTAAATGTATTACCTGAAAGTATAAAATTTCTGGGAGAAAATCTTTGTGTCCTTGGGTTAGGCAAATATTTCTGAGAAACACGATGCACAAATGAAAATGAATGCATGATATACTAATGAAAACACTGAAATTGGTTTTCAGCAAAATTAAGAACATCTGCTCTTCAATTCATTCTTAATAGAATGAAAGGATAGGCCACATTTGCAAATCACATATCTGATAAAAGACTTGCATATAGGATTTATGAAGATCAAACAACCCAATTAAAGGTAAGAGATTTTACAGATGCTTCAAAAGAAAATACGCAGATGGCCAATAAACACATGATAAAACTACTCAACATCATTAGTTACTGGGGAAATGCAAATTAAACTCACAATGAAGTAAACTACACACATATTAGAATGTTAAAAATTTTAAAAGGCTGACCGTGCCAATTATTGACAGAGATGTAAACTGAAAAATTCTTGTACACTTATGTTAAGAATACAAATGGTACAAACATTTAGAGAGATTTTTAAAAGGTTAAACATACACCTACAAAATGAATCAGCCCCTCCACTCCTAAGATTTACTCAAGAGAAATGAAAGCGTATGTTCATACAAAGACTTCTAGAGAAATGATCATATCAGCTTTATTTGTAATAGACAAAAACTGGAAACAACTCAAATATTCCTTAACAGGTGATTGGGCAAACAAATTGTGGTATATCCATACAATTGACTACTACTCAGTAGTACAAATAAATTAATGATACATCCACCAATATGGATGAGTCTCAAGATTATTTTTCTTGAAGGCAGACAAAAATTAGTCCATATTGCATGATTCATTTGTATAAATTTCTGGAAGATACAAATATTCTATAGTGGCACAAAGCAGTTCAGTGGTTGCCTAGGGACAGAGGGTAGGGGGGATGTAGGGAAGGGCAGAAATAGGGATTTAAAAAAGCAGAGAACATTTTTGAGGTGACAGATATTTTTTGGTGGTCTAGTGGTTAAGATCCCACGCCTTCACTGCCACAGCCCGAGTTCCTTTCCTGGTCAGGAAACCACACCACCCATCTGGTCGGCTATCATACTGTGGTGGCTGTGTGTTATTGTGATGCTGAAAGCTATGCCAGGGTAGGTCACCCATGGTGGACAGGTTTCAGCGGAGCTCCCAGACGAAGACAGACTAGGAAGAAGGATCTGACCACCAACTTCCAAAAAAAATGGCCATGAAAACCCTATGAATAGCAGCAGAGCATTGTCTGATAGAGTGCCAGATGAGAGGATGGTGCAAAAAGACAGGGCAGGGTTCCGCTCTGCTGTACACACGGTCGCTAGGAGTCGGAATCTACTCGACAGCACTAACAACAAAAGATATTTTCTGCATGGTGTAGATATTTGTCAAAACTTATCAAATTGTACATTCTAAACATGTGCTCTTTATTCTATATCAAGTATACCTCAATAAAGCTGTTTAGAAAACCATGTCAGCTTACATATCCAGTACACTAGCAGCTAAGCCTCTTTATACAAATGGTTGTATAAAATTCATTTTGCCTTGACAACAATCCTTTGGCTTACTTCTAATGCAGTTTGAAAAGTATTAATGGTTTAGTGAAAATTAAATATCTTGAGATGAACAGACAGTGAGGCTGGGGTAATTGCCAATACACCAATGATTTTAGCCATGGCTAATGTCAGGGCTGAAACTGCTAACAGTTGAATAGCAAAATGTTTACATTTTTGAAACTTAAATTATTTATAAAGAAAATGTTATTTAATCTTGTGATTTCAACTATGAATGATATTCCAACCGGGCACTTCTCTCTTTTTTTTTTTTTTTTTTTTGGTGAGGAAGATCAGCCCTGAGCTAACATCCATGCTAATCTTCCTCTATTTTTTTGCTGAGGAAGACCAGCTCTGAGCTAACATCTATTGCCAATCCTCTTCCTTTGTTTCCCCAAAGCCCCAGTAGATAGTTGTATGTCATAGTTGCACAACCTTCTAGTTGCTGTATGTGGGACGTGGCCTTAGCATGGCCAGAGAAGCGGTGCATTGGTGCGCGCCTGGGATCTGAACCTGGGCCGCCAGTAGCGGAGTGCACGCACTTAACCGCTAAGCCATGGGGCCACCCCCGAGCACTTCTCTTTATTCACAACCATGTTGCCTCTCCTAAAATCTGTCCTTCCTTGTGTTTTCTTAGCTCAGTCAATGGTAGCACAATCCAGCCTGTTGTCCATCTCTGTAATTTCAGCGCTTTTTAGTTCTTTCCTAAATTCCTGGTTTACATTATATCAGCCACCTTGACTTGTTGATTCTATCTCCTTATTTCTTGAATCGTTTTGCAAATGATCCTTCCTATTTTATTGATGTCATTCAGACCCTCAGTTTTCCAGACTGGATTCCAGAAATGGCTTCTCATATTTTTCTTCTTCTTTGTCGAAAAAACACACCATTGTTGCAGAAAGAGAGGAAATATAGTTATATATTATGAGACACAATTTATTTCTCATAATTATATCACCCAATTCCTTTAATTTACCCCCACCTCTTTTGTTCAAGTGGGATAGGAATGAACAACTTAATACTATATAAAAAATAGGTGAAAGTTATAAATAATAGGTCAAAAGACCCTTCTTTTCTTTCTTTTTTCTTTTCTTTTCCTCTGTCTCTCTTTCTCCTCCCTCCCTTCCTTCTCTCTCTCTCCCCAAAGCCAAACATACATATGTAAGTTTGTGTGTATTCATATATATTTAATATATATGTAGGTATATTACTCTAAAATTTTTTACTCAAAAATATAAAATAGATGCTACTCCATGTGTATACCTAAGAATTCACTTCATTCTAAGAAATTTTGAATAGTATTTTTTATGTAATTCCATAATTTATTAACAAATCTTCTCTTGATGGACATTAAATTTTTTTCCAATAAGGCTGTATGAATAGCCTTATACATTTATCCCTATAAGTGCCTTTGGTGTACTTCAATGGAATTTTGGAAGGTGAAATTCCAATATATTGCAAACTATCTTAAACCAAAGCAATTGTTTACAGATATTGGATGTTTTTTTTGCTATAGGTCAATGACCACATTCTTCACATGCACTCATGGAACATTTACAAAAATTGACCATGTACTAGACCATAAATAAAGTCTCAACAAATTTCAAAAATTTGGTTTAATATAGGCATAGAGTTAGTGTTAGTAAAATTGGGAATCAATTTTAAAGATAACTTAAAACAAACGTCTTCTAAATAACATACAGATCAAATGAATCATAATGGGAAAGCGAACATATTTGGGACAGAATGACAATGAAGAATTAGACATCAAAATTTTAGAGATACATCTAAAGTATTAAGTAGAGAAAAAATTATTCCTTTAAAATTTTTATAAGGAAAGAATCTAGGTCGAAAATTAACGAGCCAAGCAACTCACTTGGAAAAGAAAACAGAAAGAGCCAAAATAAATTGAAAAGAGTAACTGTGTGTGTTTGGCAAAGTTTACAGGAAGTTTCAACCATATTGGTTATGTTTTATTTCCTAAGATAAGTAGTGCATATGTGTCTACTTGTATTATTTTATGCTTTTTATATGTCTGAAATGTTTTATAACAGTTTTAAATTTTATCTAATAATCTCCCTTATTAGTAATTTACTCATTACTAATTCACCTTCAGCACAGATTTTTTGAATTTTAAAATGTCATTTACTCAAATTAGTATTGTGGGTATTTTCTCCTTTTGTCATTATTATTTTCAAAGGGCATCAATTTTGTTCTTTAGTACCATATCTAGAAAACATATGAGAGGAAATCCTATAATTTTAAGGAATAGACATCCAGTTCAAGGTCATAAAGTTACCTTTATTTATTCTTTTAATCTTTTAACCTATTTGTTTTTTTCCCTATTGCTTCTGCTCTAAGTCACTTCTCCTGTTACCTTAACTATAAAAAAAATAAAATGTAGATTTTAAACTGACTGATTTGTAATAACTATAAAGACAAATCAAGCACAATTAAGTGCATATAATTGACATTAAGTGATTGTAATAAATGGTTGTATAAAATTCACTTTGTCATACATATTGTATAATGTGACATAAGCTATTCTTTTGTTTCTTTTCCATTTTTTGGACCTTAAATTTCAGTTAGTCATTGACTTACATCTTATCTCTCATCATAATGGTAGAAATTATTGGGATAAAAGTACTCTATTCAAAGACAAATTATCATTTCACTGATCTACTTCGGTAAGTGCAAATTCTCTCTGCACCCATTAAAAGACTTAAAACAGTAGAAAAGTGTTAGTTAACTAAAATTGTGTTTCCTTTCTTAGACCATAAAACTTTCATTTATTTCATCTGTTAAACAGTTTTGTAAATACAATAATTTTAAAGCCTTCGGTATTGTGTGATACATATTTTGGCGTTGTAGCTGTTCTGGATTTCTTTCATGGTCCTTTAATTTTGTGGTTCAGTGAGCAAAACTAAGCATTCTCCAGGGGCACTTGTACTTAAAACAGTCAGGGGTGCACTGCCTGATGAAACATTCAATCTTTTCCCTTGATGAGGGTGTCCAGTCAGAAAAGCCCTTTTGTTTTTGAACTCGGGTTTTGAGGAAAATTACCACCCAAACAATAAAAAGTAGTGAAGGTTTTCTGAATGCTATACAGTGTCACAATCCAATACATGTTTGGTTAAATGTTTTTAGAGGCTGTTGCTTGTGGTGATGAAATAGACATCTCTGTTTTCTTCATTTAACCTCTCCAACTGAAACAGAATAGTGGTAGGGAATTCTGTGTCAGAGGCTAAGTTAACAACATGTTTTTATATCATTAAATCCTCAAAACAACCAAATGAAGTAGGTCTTAGTAAATTTCATCTATGGGTGAGAAACTAGAGCTTTAGGAAAGTTAGCTAACATCCCCAGTGCCAAATAGTTGATAAGTGGTGCACTGGGATTCAAACTCATGTCTTTCTGATCCCCAAGCACAAAGTAAGCCAAATATTCTAATAAAATAAGAAAAAATTTATAATCTAATTAATAAAAAATATTTATTAAGTGACTAATATTTGGGAGGTAGCATTCCTGGCACTGAAGTAGATAAATATAAAATAAATTCATTGTAATGGTGAGTTTTACCTCTGGTCATGGTGAACGTAGCTACCACTCTTATTACAGTTCCTTAGTTTTGCTCTTATCATAAACTAGTTAGCCCAGATATTTTGTTAGCTATCTCCAGGCCACCTTTACATACTGGATATTTTATGAACCACATCAGAGAAATATTTCTTTTATAAGTAAAAATTGAAATTATATCAACCAATAAATGGAGATCATTAAAACATATGATAAAGACTAAAGACCTATAGCAGAGCATACAGTTATACTAAAAGTAATATCTTATAATATTTATTTTTACATTTTGATTTTGATTTTTTCCTTTTTTTGTTTGAGGAAAATTAGCCCTGAGCTAACATCTGTGCCAATCTTCCTCCACTTTTTATTTGAGTCACCACCACAGCATGGCTGACAAGTGGTGTAGGTCCATTCCCAGGATCTGAACCCACAAACCCTGGGCCGCCAAAGGGGAGCATGCTGAACACCACCACTACGCCACAGGGCCTGCACCCTGATTTTGACTTTTAAGATTTCAAATATCTACACATATATTAATGAATTGGTTATCTTGATATTTTTTATACATGATTAAGGACTTGAGTGGCAATATCCTATATATTAATCATTGTCAAGTTATCTTCTATGATTTTAGGTATTTCTTGCAGTTGCTTACCAAGGAAGCTTAGAGAGTGAGTGTGATTTCTGTGGGACTCTGCCAATTCCAGCCTGGGATCAGCTGCCCATTTTTTTATATCAGTCTTTGGATAGCCAAATAAAGGGAAACATTTTGTATCCCAACCCCACTGACAAATAGATCTAGAAAAATGCTGCTGATTCCATCCCAAATATTCTAATTTATATTGTCATCTGTCTTGCACAGTTTCTGGTCAACTACTTTACTAGTGCCCTCCATCGCCCATCAGGTTCTTATAACACAGTATTTACTTGAATACCTGAAGCCAGGTTCCTGTGGGGCATGGAGCTCCCCCCGCCCCCTCTGGGCTCTGTCACACTGGAGTTCTGATTCTCTCTCCCTGGTTCCTATCTGTTCCTTTCAATTAGGGGGCTTCCTCGCAAATCCTTTACCTCATTTTGAAAGATCTTCCCTTCCTAAATATCTGGGAAACCTTCATGTTGAGGACTGCTGCCACCTAGAAGACAGGACTGTGTGCCACCCCATATATTTTGCCCTATAATTACTCTGCAAAAGTCCCAGCCTGTTTCTACATCATTCTTTTTCCTTAGATGAGACCAAGACAGTTATGGGCATTTGTAGGGAATTACATATTTGTTATCAATTAAAAAGTTAATGTGTAGATCAAAGAATTATATCAAGAAAAAGAGCTAAAATATTCCTGAACTGATAGCTGAAGGGAAGGGAGGACTTTGTGATTGGTCCTATTTACTTAATTACCCTCAAAGATTCCTGATTGGCCATGAGAAAAGCAGGAAGAAAATCAGGGGGAAAAATTTTTGTCTAGTGATAGCTGAAAAGTAGAGGAAAAATTTTCTGTTCATCTGCCAGATTAGAACAGAACATACTAATCTGAGGAAAAAGCTGTATTTACCTAATTAACAGGTCCTATTCTAAAAAGCTTTAGGCGCAGAATGAATAAGAATGCTTAACTGAGCAGAAGTATGGAGAAGCAGACTGAGAAGTCCTTTAATCCTTCTGGGCATCTGTTTCTTCATCTATAAAACGATTGGGTTGGATAATATCATCTGTAAAATATCATTCCACTTAAGTAATTTATAATCTATACCCCGATCAGGGGAATTTCTGACAGCTGGGCTCTCAGATGCAGATCATTATAAGGCCTTATACTTATTTAATAAAATGTGTTTATATAGATTAATATTAGTTAACTGGCAAATTTACGTGTGTCTTTATGTCCATACCTATGTCTATATCTCTACTACCACTGAGCAGTAGATTTTATGCTTGTTCTCAACATTTATCCATTGGAAAATATTTACTGACTGTCTACTCCAAAGGATTCAAAGTAAAGAGAACTACTCCCTCCACAGGTGTGTGTTGGGGGTGGGGAGGTATTTAATATTTAATCCAGTGGTATTGTCTGAGGAGGTAGCCCACCAAAGGGATAAAACACAATACAAGTGTGTTCAGAAAAGAACAAAATCATTTCTGGCTACAGAGAAGAGGATGTTAAAATCAGAATGTAGTAGTTGGGTTTCCACAGTTGAATGGATGAGATAAAATTCCAGAGTGAGGTAAAGGTTGGGGCAAAGGCCCAGAGGCTAAAAGACAAGGGATGTATCCAAAGGAGGGTAAATAGATCAATTTGGCAGGAGTAAAAAATTAATAGCAGAATATGAGCCTGAATGCCAGATCATACTGAAGGCATGATAAATTTTAATTTATTTTAGTTGCCATTGGGAAGAAATTGAAGGATTTTGAGGGAGGGATTTATGTAGTTTATAAAAAATAACTAGAAATAGAGATGGATTGGAAGAGGGGCTGATTAGAAGAGTGAAAAAAGTACTTTTAGAAACTATTGTTATAGTTTAGGCAAGAGTCAAACCAGGTCTGCAAAGACAAAGGGGGAATCATGTAGACCTAGTAAATAATTGCATAATAGAGGATTTGGAAAGGAAAGCGTGATTCTGAAGTAGCTGTAAGAATAGTGGACCTTTCAATGAAATAGGAGAAAAAAGGAAATTCTGCAGCTTTAACAAGCAGATTGTTGAACTCGCAAGACTGGATTAAAGAGATTTTGCCTAGAAATATTTTAGATCATTTGCAAAGAGATAAGTGTTGAATAGGTGTTTCTTTTTTTAGTTTACAACATTCTGTGAGGTAAGAATAATTTCATTTTTAAATGAGAAAACTGAAACTCAGGTAGGTTACATGGCCTGTTCAAAGTCACACAGCCAGTCAGCAACTGCGTGGAGGGAAATTCCCTGTTTCAAGTAATAAGTATAGTATTGACTTCTTTTCTGAGGCTTTTGGTAGAGAAAGACAGAGAAATTGAGAAAATAGTACTTTAATGATTTTGTTGGTTTGCGTGTTTGTCTTAATATAGAAGAGGAAGAACATGATGCTAAATGAGAGCAGTTTTATCTGCTGATGACATAAGGTTTAGGAAGAGACCAATGAGAAATGGAACCAAAATACAAGCCAACTTAGGGAAGGAGAGGAACTATTCTTTTTTTTGAGACAGGAAGAAGGTCAGAGAGATGGAGTCATTGGAGTGTGAGTCAAGAAACTGGCATGCTTTGGAGATGAGTGGAAAATGTAAACATTTTATCAAGTAATGAGTTGAACATATGAATTTCCAAGAAAAGTCAGGCAGATGAGGATAAATAGCATGACTATATAGTGATATCAACCATCGAGTTTCATGACTTTCTAAAACAATGATTAAAGTCTGAGAGGCCATATTTACTTAATGAATATGCCATGAGTAAAGTAGTGTTATGTTACCTATCAATGAAAACAGCTATATTCAGGTCAAAATTAGTTTTACTTTACAAAGAGTAATGCTTTATTTTCAGAGGGCTAGTTAAGACAGTCATTTCAGCGGCCGGCCTGTGGCTTAGCGGTTAAGTGTGCGCACTTCGCTATTGGCAGGGTTCTGATCCCAGGCGCGCACCGCCGCATGGCTTGTCCTGCCTTGCTGAGGCCGCGTCCCACATACAGCAACTAGAAGGATGTGCAACTATGACATACAACTATCTACTGGGGCTTTGGGGAGAAAAAAAGGAGGAGGATTGGCAATAGATGTTAGCTCAGAGCCAGTCTTCCTCAGCAAAAAGAGGATTGGCATGGATGTTAGCTCAGGGCTCATCTTCCTCACACACAAAAAAAGACTGTCATTTCTCTCTGCAGCTTCTGTCGGAACCTTTTTGCTTACAGCCTGACCGGCAGCTCTGAAGCTTGCCAGATGGAAGTGTTTTCCAAACTGACCTCCCTAATGAGTCGTGCACGTCTTTATTCCTCGTAGGTAACAATATAGAACAGTAGAATAAATAGAAAAATAATGACCAATTTAAATACCTATAATAAACTATATTTTTAATAAAATGTGAGCTTTATTCATCATTAAATGGTAATTATATATACAAAACAGCACAAAAACAAAGTATAGGGTGTGAGACACTGAATTATAAATCACAGAAAGGATAAATTACATTTAGTTACAGTGGTCAAGAAAGGTTTAAGAGAGGATATGAGGTAAGGCAACTTTTGAGTTACCTTTTGAATTTAGAAGCATAAAGCCTATGGAATAAGGAATTATGAGCAAAGTAGGGGTGGGAGAGCTGTGTTTCTGGAACAATGAATAAACTAATTTGACTGAAAAAGATTTATATAAGTAAAACGGATATTGGTGAAAAAACAGGTTGGCATTAGATTGTAGAGGATAATATTATTTATAAAATGAAGAAATACATTTTAAGCAATGTTCGATGTATTCCAAGTAGGTCTTTGGAAGATTACTTTGGAATGGGAAGAAAACAGAGAAAACGAGAACAGATGGAAGACGTGATGATCTAGATATACATTAAGTGCCACTGATCTGACCAGGCCAATGCAAAGCGAATTTTTTAAAAAGCAAAAAGTAACCGTATAAAAGAGGATTAAAAGAGGGAGGGATGTTCTCTTCACAAAGAATATAACAAATAAAGGCATGGGAGAATCAAAGAGATTGGCACATTCGAACAAGGATTCCAATATAAATAGATAGTAGGGGAGGTGTGTGGAAATGAAGTTGGGAAAGGTAGCAGGAGCTAAGATGCCAATCGCCATGTCAAACAACTTGAAATTTATCTTGCATAAAATGGGGACTCAGCAAAGTTGTTTTAATTGGAGGAATAGACAGAGATAAGATTCAAGGAAAGTTTTGTTCGTCAGGGGGCGATAGGTCAAACTTGAGCTTGTCTGGAGGAAGAAGCAGCGGCAGCCAGCAGAGCAGAAAACTAAAGGCACAAAGCTCAACCAGTGTTTGGGAGAGCATTCTGGAGGATGAAATCAAGAGCACAGGAGGATGAAGAGGTTGTGGGATAAAAGGATATGGTAAGAGAGTGAAATATAAATGTTGAATTATCTACAGGTAGAAATCAAGATCCAGATTGTGGCCATCTGAATAGTTAGAGAGATGAATAGAATTGAAAGCCCCTCGTGCAGAATAAGTTAAGGAATTATGAAATCCCAGCTGGTCAATAGCTCATCATTATAGCTATTTTTTGTTACCAACTATTAATGCAGGAATGACTGGGTCTCAGTGGATTGTGAACAAAATGGTTGAAAAAAGGTGGCACAGACAACTGGATTTCACAGCCCAGAGGAAGAAAAGTTATTAAAGGAGGTTTTCAGAAGAATAGGCTGGAAATTGGCAGCAGAGATCCAGGAGGATGCTGGACTTTATATGTGAAGTATAGGGAAATGAGAATCTTCCCTTTTAGAAGGCTATGAGGAAGGTGATATTATCAGAAGTATGTTAGGAAGTAAATAGAGAATTCTAGCAGATGACTAAACATATAGAGGGATTTCTTGACAACACAAAATGAGAAAATACTGAAAGCTATGAATTCTTTGCCCATTAAAAAAAGAGCACATTCAAAAACCATTTCAGGGGGCTCACGGGTCCTCTGACTGCCCTCCGTGGACTTCAGGGAACACCAGCCGCTGTAGAAAGGATCTGAGCAAGTGGAGGTCTGGGTTAATTCAGGGTGTAGTACAGGAGAAGTGCCAGGACTGGAGGGTGTAAGGACAAATACAAATTAAAAAGAAAAGGCTAAATTCTCCTTGAAAATAAGAGAAGAAATTTCCCTCGCCTCTTTTTTCTCGGAGCATTTCCTTTAGAAAACTTGTAAGTACTTTCTCCTCCTGAAATGCATATAAATGCCTTTAAAGGGTAGATGGGCCTTTTGTCAGGAAGGTCTGGAATGTCTTTTCATCAGCAATGCCTTTCTCTAGGACCTGGGAACCATCTCTTTGAATCGTAAATATCACGGAGATAGCACCCCTATCTCCCAGTTTCTGTGGGAGGGGAGGAGCTAATTTCAGTGGGCACTTGGCTCACCTTGCAAAACCGTCTCCTGTCATAAAGACATGAGAAGTTTGTTATTCTCCTGGATCAAGCTGGTTAGCTGACACAGATGGCCACCTCAACTACCAGCTAGTTAGGATAAACCATGTATGACGAATGGTGTTGTCAAGTTCCCTCACTCGAGGAATAGTTGTTTATCTGGAAAACTTGTATGTAATGGCTTGTATCTGCTTGGTTATATAAAAGGTGGAGATTTCTTTCCATCTTTGCAATCTCTTAGCAGATCGCCTGTAATATATATCACATTCTGGTTTAGTGCTTATTTAATAATAAAAGTGTTTTCTTTCTCTACTGCCTTTGTGGAGAGGATTTCTGGATTGGGAAAAGATTTCACTTCTAATTATATTTCCCCTTCAAGATTTGGGTCAGGATTGTACATCTAAGGGACCTTAATATAACTAACAGAAGTCAACTTTCTAATTACAATTTTGGGTAAAGCTGCTACAGGAATTCTGTAAATCTTCTCATCTAGGTGTCTTATCAGCAATCGGTGATGGTGACATCTGGAGCTTAAGCCTGGGTAGCTGAACAAGGTGACCCCAAAGTTTCTTTTAGCCCAGAGAGTTTATGATTTTCTCATACTGATTTTCTTCATGGACTAGGCAAGCTTGATTCAGTTAACTTTTCTCATTTCATTTATTAATACATTATACAAAAATTTATTTATTGATTGTTACTGTTGTGTCAATAAATGTTACCTTGGTGTACTAACAATTTTAGGCCCTAATTTATATCAAGGATTATGCAGATGATGTTTTATTGTGTGTGTGCCAGACATCAAAAAATAGGAGGGACAGTTTTGAATTTTGAAATTTGGCTACTGATAAAATCCGCTTCCAAATATTCCTATTGCCTATTTTATCTTTCCTTGTAGTACTTTCTTCTATTTCTCTTTTTCTTTTCTCTTGGGATCTTTCCATCTCTTATTAATTTATCTACCAAAAGACTGCTTGCATATTTCTCATATGTATAGTTTCTTAGAAATTCACACTGGTGCCTTCACTTCCTTCTGATTAGGGTTTCAGTTTCTTTCTAACCACCATAGCCTCTTTGGCTTCATTCACTTTTCTTAGGAGTCTCTCAATATGCACGTCAAACTAATGGCAAATACTATCTTGACCTCCATTAGCATGCTTAAAATGTATTAGCTCTTCTTTTTTTGTCCAGAAGCATAGTTTCTATTTATTGGGGTCTCCTGGGTTCTGGTGTCCTCAGCAGCAATCCTTAACAAGCTAAACACTGTGGAAAGCCTGTGTATTAAATAAAGAGTTCTAAGTCTCACCACCATCCTGCCTAGATGAACCACTATTTAATCTTCATTTGTTGTTGGGCAGACAGCACTGAACAAAGTGCCCCAGCTTCATGAGGTAGCTTTAAAAAATCATCTTAACTGACCTCTTTTGATACTGCGCAGTAGCTACACCCTTCAGACCAATTACTGGAGATGCAATGATTACAATGAGAGCAGAATAGGAAATGTTTGCAGCCAGAATAACAAACATAATGAATGAGATATGGGAGGGGCCTGAAAGGATTTTAGGTTAGCTCCTTTCTCTCTCAAAAAGATTTCTTTTTCATTTTCAACCTCTGGTTTAAGAGGGCAAAGAAACAATGGCCTCTCAACAGTATTTGTGAGATGACCTTTTCTGTCTTCAGAGTCTGAATAGAAAACTATGACTCCCTGGAGCTAGAATCAAAGAAATCTTGTAGAAAAAAAGCAGCAGAGCTCTCAGGCAAATCAGGTCCTGGACCATTATTTCCAGAAAGAATATATATAAACAGAAGTTCCAGAAATAACATAAAGTCAGACTTCATGAACTATTCATCACATCTGATTTAATGGGATCATTATAACTGGCATTCGGCGTGTGTTAATAGCATCTAATACACAGATACTTTTTTTCTTTTTTGACTGTTGAATGAATAATGATCCATGATTTAGGTTTTCTTAATGGCTCCTTAATATCAAGTCTTCAGGCAAGAAAAAGTGGTAAAATGTATGACATTTATTTCATATTAGCAACATGGAAAATGTACAGGTTTGTAATCAAGGTAGATTTTTACATTGCAGTGCTAATGATTTCTCACGAAAAGTGGATGGTTACAAGGATGCATCTCCAGCGTGAGTATCAAATGGCAGCATATTAGCCAGCAATGGGAGAAAAAGTATAGACACGAGGACGCTATTTCTGATTTACAAAGCAAGAAAAATCTTGTACTTTTCAAAGTATTCATCACTTGAATGTAGCTTTCACAAGCTATAAATCAATGGGCTAGAATTTTCCTTCTGTGTGTAAAAAAATTATTTTCTGCAAAAGAATCAGAGAGAAGACATTCTTTTGTTCCATTTTCACCTACAACTCTTCCTAAATGTACATTCTCTGTACTTCCTGGTGTGATGTAGGAAGAGGGCATTATTTCCTTTGGCATCTAGCCTTAAGGAAATTTCTAGATGAGCAATAATGTTGTTGAGTCCCATCCCCTAAAGTTTTTCTGAGCCTCCTAATCTTGGACCATCTTAATTAGGAAACTAGATTTGTTGCCGATGTCAAAGGGAATTTCGTGTGCAGGAAGACTCAAGTGAGATGACAAACTATCAACCTAATGCATGAGAAGCCTGTCACTTTGGCTGACACAGTGTATAGTGTTGATATAGGTTGGAGTTAGCATGTATGGAGGATCAGAATTGGCCAACCCAAGATGTATCTCTTTGGCATGAGGATTATTTTCGGCTGGTTACTTTTAAGAAACTGCATACAGGGGAGAAGCTCTGAAGAGTAGAAGTTACCCTTTGTAAGAGACATTTACATTTGTAAGGGAAATCTCCATTTGTAAAGGTGTCTCCCTCTCTGTACCAGGAAGAGGGGGATGACCTTATGTCTAGAAACTCTTATCAATGGGGAAGGAAAAGACTTAAATCTGCATAACAACCTTATTCTTGTTTACTGTCCTTTTCTGCTAATCTCCCATAAGTGACTCCCCCCACTCCCAACATCCTCCTTTGTCTTTAGCTGAAGATGGTATTTAAGGTAACAGCCTTCACCATATTGGCGAGTTACTCCACTTTCCTGGGTTTCTCCCATGTATGCACATTTTAAAGCTTTGTTTGATTTTTTCCTGTTATTCTGTCTCATGTCAATTTAATTCGTAGCCCAGCCAGAAGGACCCAGAGAGTAGAGGATTTATCTTCCTTCCCCCAGTTTAGCAACTTGGACAGGATAAAACTTCACTGGCTGGACACTGCTCAATCCTGGACTACTGCAGCTGAGAGATTCTGGACCACTGACAAGAGTCGGTAGGAGGTAAGTGTCCTTACCATGTCAGTCTCCCAGATCTCTGCCTGCAGGGTCCAGTGGAATGAGAGTGGTGAGTTTTTTTCCTTTTCTAAATTTAGATTAGCAAGAAAAAATATTGGTGAAGATAGCTTCTTGGACTCAGCAACTCTAGGATTTGGTTGAGTGCTCATTGGTTGTTGTTCCTTTTCCTCCCAGAGATAGTCACTATTTTCCCTTGTCTCTGTCTTTTTTGTTGTTTGTCGTAAGACACAGGCATCTCTATAAGCCTGTTGTCTGGGAATATGCACATGAAGTGAAAGTTGTTGCTAAGGGCATCTTGGAAGACAAAAGGGCAGCAAATTTGGTGGGCACAGGTCGAGCAATTAAGAACCATTAGGGCATTCATCACCTCAAGAAATCTCCCACGCAAGGATAAGTTGGTCACAGAACGAGGTAGACGACACAGGTCCCCCAGCTAACCTCAAGAAAATGTCCGTGCAACAACGTGGTACTCTGTAAAGCACACGTGATTCCCAATCCCCGTGACACCTCCCTCCTAGGTATTATTCTGGCTCCAAGAGACCCAAGGCTTAGCTAAAGCTGTTAATGTGCATATCAGATGATGTTTTTTTCTTTTGTCTTGTTCTGTGTCTTGAGAGCTTGGCTTTGAGAACTTTCTGGTTTCCGCCGTCTGGAGGATGCATGTACTGGCATGCACCTTGGTGGCCAGTTGAGTAGACTGGGGTTCCGAGACACACTCTTTGGCTGGCTGTGCCAGCTCTCAGGGGAGTCTGTCATAAGGGGTCCCAATTTCTTTCATTAGGGGCCTTTGTCATCTTAACCTTTGTTGCTTGTTGTGCAACAAAGGCCTTTGCTTTCTTAGACTATTTTTGAGAGTGAACTTTATGGATCTCTTCTGGGGATGCCTCTTGCGTCCATGGTTAAGCTTATTGGTATGAGTCGCTGTTCAGATCATCCTACTCACCAATGTGGCCAGACGATGGATCATTTAAATTGGAAAAACTTCTAAATTGGAAAAAAAAATTTTTTTTTGAGGGCTCTCATCATAATTGTTTTATTGGTGATGGGGTTCAGGGAAGGCCACACTAAGATGCACCACTCTGATATGCATATTATTTCAAGCTGAAGACAATAAAGGCTCAGAAGACTCAAGAAGAACATTTGACCTGCCCCCAACTGCCTAAAAGAATTTAACATAGAAAGCCTGATCCAGGAATGAGCTAATACCATAAGATAGCTATAGTATAATTTAAAATAGATGTGATAGAAAGGCATGAACAAGCCCATTTTTGGCCCAGCAAAACTTGTTTAAAAAACATTTTCATTTCCATCTCTATGTAAATTGTCTTTCTCCCCTCTGAAATCCCAAACCACTACCCCCAACATCCTCCTTGTCTTTAGCTGAAGATATTTAAGCTGGCAGCTTTGGCTGGATGGCCGAGTTGCTCAGTATTCCTGGGTTTCTCCCATGTGTACATGTTACTAAACTTGTTCGATTTTTCTCCTGTTATTCTGTCTCATGTCAATTTAATTTGGAGCCCAGCCAGAAGGACCTAGAGTAGGTAGAGGAATTGTCTTCCTACCCTACAGTTTGGTGATTGGGATGGGATAAAACTTCACTGGCTGAATGCTGTTCACTCCTGGGTTATAGCAGCTGAGAGATCCTGGACCCTTGACAAGAGCCAGCAGGAGGTAAGAGTTTTTACCATGTCAGTCTCCTGGATCTCTGCCTGCAGGGTCCAATGGAAGCAAAGGTGGTGAGTTTCTTTTCCTTTTTTTAAATTTAGAATATCAGGAGAAAATATTGTTGAAGCTAGCTTCTTGGACTCAGCAAATCTAGGAAATTTGGTTGAGTACTCATTGGTTTATTGATCTTTTTCCTCCCAGAGATGGTCATATTTTTCCTTGTCTCTGTCTTTGTGTTATTTGTCATAAAAAGCAAAAACCATAGGGCAAGATACAGGCATCTCTATAAGCCTGTTGTCTGGGCCAGTATGAGGTTTTTTCTATTGTTTTGTTCTACGTCTTGAGAGCTTGGCTTTGTGACCTTTCTGATCTCCACCATCTGGAGGATGCATGTACCAGCATGCATCCTGGCAGCCAGTCGAGTAGACTGGCGTTCCAGAACACACTCTTGTTTTCCAGCTGTGTCAGCTCTCAGAGGAGTTTGTCATAAGGGGTCTCAATTGCTTTCATAAGGGGCCTTTTTCGTCTCAACCTTTGTTGTTTGTTAGTGCACTCTGTCTGTGCAACAATGGTCTTTGCTTTCTTAGACTATTTTTGGGAGTGAACTTCATGGATCTCTTTTGGGGATGCCTCTTGCATCCGTGGTTAAGCTTATTGGTATGAGTTAAGATCCTATTCATCAATGTGGCCAGATGATGGATCATTTAAATTGGAAAAACTTCTAAATTTGAAAAAAAATTTTTTTGAGAGCTCTCATCATAATTGTTTTATTGGTACCTATAAAAAGGCCAAATTAAAAAAGGAAATCCAAGAAGTAATGACTAACCTTAAAATCCTGACTCAGGTTGCAACTAAATTGAGAAAATGTAAAAGTACAAATATTGATAAAATTATAAAGGTTGGAATGTTTGATTTTATATAAAAAGGTTATATCATCTTTGCCTGGGTATATTTTAAAATGTTTGACTGGGAATGCTTCCCCTGTCCAAAATTATAAGACCAAGATCTATTGACAAAATCCTAATGAAAACTGTGATTAAAGGTATGAGAGTTGGTGGAATTTAGATGAAAATTTTGTAGAAAAATTAATATATTTATGAGCTTTTAATGTGAAGTCATTGTATCTCTTTTTGCCTGATTGTATTATAGATTGTATTTTGGGGGTAGACACTGTGTCTCACTGGTGAGTGTTCCCCCTGCTTGATTGTAAGACAGAATATAAATCTGCCCTTCAGACAATGGTAATTAAATTTACAAAAGGGAAGTCAATAGAGTTGCCTGAGCTCACACTGTATGAGATAAAAACCAGAGGCTAATTTCAGGTGCTAATAAAAAGATTATAAAAGCTCCCCCCACCCCCCAGGTAAATTGGTCTAGGATTAAATTGTACACTTAGAAAAAAAGGGCGTGTGTTAAATGCTCTGTGCAGACTTTTAAAGGTCTGATACATTGTCCTGAAAGTTTTAGAACATAAAAATCTTTTGATTCACCTCTTCAGTTAAAAATTTCCCTGATATAAAAAAGGAATTGGAAAAAAATGTAGCTAGAAGGGTGGATCAATCTCTTTTTATCATTCAAATTGTAATCCAGTTCTCTGGAGAACTGGAAGCAACTGTCTTTGTCTTACAAATCTCTGCAAGGCCAGAGGTATGGCTCTAGAAAGAAGTTCAAAGTTCATTTGCCAGTCCCAAAGCCTCCCCTGTTTCTTTCAAGATGCTCCTTGATATTGCCTGAGACAAAAAACTGAGACATTAGAAACTGATAAGCTAAGTATGCCCCAGAAACTCCATCTTGAAGAAAATTTGACAGCTTTCTCTGTGCCTGTATGATGTAGATTTTTCTGCTGCCATCTACTCTAGGACCTAAGAGCCATTCTTTGAAATGCAAATGTTTCTCAGAAGCTAATGAGTTTTGTATTACATCTGATTCATAACAAAAATTTAACGTTTATGTCTGTGTCTACCTGTGTGTTTATGTGTGTCTATATGTATGTTATATATGTGTGATATTTTACCTCCAGATGGTATGGGCAAAATTAAGAGCTCTGTTTAACTGACTTAAAGTAAGCGCTTACATGTCTTTCAAGTTAATGTGATATGAAGTAATCTTTGGTGAATGAAAGCTTGTTTAAATTTGTTCTTTTGATTAAAATAGACATGTACTCAGTGTTATCAGCATTGGATATGATGCAGACATGCAGCCTGGGTTTACTAGATAAAAAAGCTCATGTTATCCCTGTTACAAAATTTGTCAGCATAATAACTTAAAATAATAGCTAATTTTGTCCAATATCTCATGAAGTTTTCTTGGGTAATCTAAACATAATTGTCAGAAACAAATAATTTAGATGTAAATAAGAGTTTAAACTTTTAGCAATAATTATATTTTATGACATGTATTTAATAACTTCCAAAGTCTCTTTAGTAAATTGAAACTTTGAAATTTTGCTCAATTAAATAAATGATGGAAAAATTCTTTGAATATCTACATTATTTCTAAATAAGATAAAATATTAGACATTAATTGCTAAATATAAGTTTATCTACTTTTGTTTTATTACAGAGAAACTAAAAGGCGTTTGGGTCTATTGGTAAACATGTCTTGTGTTTAAAAGATTATACTGTAAAGTAACATGTTTCTAAAAATTATAAAAAGTATTTATAAATTTGTCAAGTCACAGAATGCTAATGTAAAAAAAGTTTATAGTTTCTTACTTAGTTTTTACTTAGAAGTTGGGGTTGCTAAGGGTTAAAATTCTAATATGTGATTAAAGCTACTAAAAATTGAGGAAAATATGTTTATGTTGAAAGAAAGTAAGATATACATTTTCAGTAAAGAAGGTATAAAGAATGGAAATATTTTTGTTTGTTTGGTTAAGAAAGATAAATTTGTCCTAAAGTACTAGAATGGAAGAAAGAAGGCATGAGACAAACTCTGAATGTAAAAGAAAGTTATAGAAAGTTTGTAAAAGAGGAATTCTATTTAAAAAAAAGAATTTTATGCATAGTCAAGTTGGCTAAGACTAAAATAAATCTAATTAAGTAAATAAGTTTAAATATCAAAAGTAAGCTGTTACAAAATTAGAATTTGTTTCCCCTTCCTCCTTCTTAAAAGGATAATTTTCTTAAACTGTTAGTCTGCTCTTGGTAAAGAGATTATGAAAGGTTTTTTTTTTCTTTGAGTAGTCTACCAGAAGGGTAGGGATTTTGTGTTTTATCAAAAAAAATTTCCTATATTGTTTTTATCAGGCCTTTAGTCACAGGTGCTAAGGTTTTTGTTACAGCTATTTAATTCTCTGCATTTACCTAAAATTCTTTAATTGTCACTATGGTTAAATGGATAACTAAGCATTGTTTCATAGGGACTTATGATATTGTGTGGGTAAATGTTATTGATGTAAGGGCTTTAATTCTAAAAATTCTAATCTGTCCTGGTTGTCAGCTATGATTCTAGTTATTATCTTAGTGATGTATGTCACAGAAATAACAAAGTTTCTTTGTCATTTGCCATTTTTAAGTCTTTTGTCATTTACAGTTATTGTTTTACTCTGGTGCTTTTGCAAATATGTTTCATCTTCAGAGACATTCATGGAAAGGACTCTGACACTTACTCTAAAATACAAGTTTCTGATAAACTTTCAGATTATAAAACTAAACTGGGTAAGAAATTATAGAACTCTAATGGAGAAACTGATGACTTCATGAAACTGCTAACAAAAGATCAAGATCAAGAGTTGATTACACAGGGCTAAATGAACTGATGAGGATAATTATAATTTTTATGACTTCCTGTTTGAAATATTGCTGATTTTTTTTAAAAAAGATTTTTTCAGATTTAAGGAAAACTTTTTCTCTTAAGCTAACTATGACTTACAACAATTTGGTAAATTATGCTTTTGTAAACAGAATTGAAACATTTATATTTTCCTCCCTTCCTGATCCCTCCAGAATTTGAAAACTCTTTGTGTGTGAGTATTCTTATTTTGTGGCAATATAGTTATTTGCATAAGTTCAATAAGAATCTGTTCTGCTTATAACAGAACACAATTGGAAACATTGCTTATGTTACCAAAGCTTTGACTGTAATGTCATATTTGAGAAAAACATGCATAGACTCAGATATGACTAGACAGCTTTTGAGAAACAAAGATTGGACTTTATGGAATAAAGCCACTTGGAAATATTGGCCTGGTACCTTGTCTACAGGGTTCCCAGCAACCTTACCAGTCATTGAGAACTGAAACCCCCTTGTTTCTAAAGCCCTTTCCTGCAAACTGAAGTTGGAAAACTTGATACAAACTTAAGAGAGATCAACACGATAGCATTCCTATTGCTATGTAAACCACTCAAAAGCAAACCTGAACACCCAATGACATCATCAGAGACATTTCAAGCCACAAAAAAATGCTTCAACCCTGACATCTAAAAATCTTCTGGACTGGCTGCCCCCTTGGCACAGAAACTGGTTTATAATTTGCTCCATCCCTTTTTTTTTCTGTTTCCATATAAATGTTTCTTATTAAATACCTGACTGCTTGTTTGCTTCCACAATATAGGCCTAGCTTTGGGAACCCACCTGCATCACTGCCTTCTAAATGAATTTATCTGGACTAATCTATTATCGGGACTAAGAAATGATTTCAGTGAGGTGGAACAATCTACCAACTCAGCTTCTGAACTATGAAATATCTTAAAGTTTCAAAGGACTGTGAAACTTTTTAAAGTTTCAAAGGCGGGACTGGGGGGGATCAGAATTGGCCACCCCAAAATGTGTCTCTTTGGCATCAGGATTATTTTGGGCTGGTTACTTTTAAGAAACTGCAGACAGGGCAAAAGCTCTGAAAGGTAGAAGTTACCCTTTGTAAGAGACATTTACATTTGTAAGGGAAATCTCCATTTGTAAAGATGTCTCCCACTCTGTACCAAGAAGGAGAGGATGACCTTATCTCTAGAAACTCTTATCAGAATCAGAAGGCCAGGACTTAGGTCTGCATAATAACCTTACTCTTGTTTACTGTGCTTTTCTGGTAATCTCCCATAACTGACAGCCCCCACTCCCAACATCCTCCTTCGTCTTTAGCTGAAGATACTATTTAAGGTAACAGCCTCCATCATTTTGGTGAGTTACTCAGCTTTCCTGGGTTTCTCCCATGTATACACGTTATAAAGCTTTGTTTGATTTTCTCCTGTTATTTTGTCTCGTGTCAACTTAATTTGTAGCCCAGCCAGAAGGACCCAGATGGTAGAGGATTTATCTGCCTCCCCTACATATGACAATGTAGAATACAGAAATCTACGTAATCGGAAAATTGAAATGTTGTGTTCCACTTCCCAGCTCAGGTGATAAAATACAGTAAAACCTGTTTTTGAATGTTTCAGTTACATGCCTTGGACCCCCATATTGCCCATGGTAAGAGTATGTCCTCTCATTATTCCTCTTATGATAACCTTGAGTCTTTTATGTTTTTCACCACTGTCTTTTGGATTCATTATGAAAATTTACATATTCTTGCTCCCCAGTACTACCCACTCCATGTTTCAATAGCTTCTTTCAGAGAAGAAGAATACTACATTAGCATTTCCATGTTGGAAGGAACCAGCTCTTTTCTCCATGTCCCTTTCATCTCAAGATCATCCACATGTTTCCTGCTGGCTCCTTTTTTCAGTTCTCATTTTCACTAGCAACAACCGGGAGACATATGTGCTTTCCAAAATGAAACCCCTTTCCCAGCCCTACAGTAAGACTAATCCTATCATTACCAAGCCTTTTACCTCCTGCCCACCTGCAGTGACCATGCTAACATGAAATAGGGAGCTGGGCTTCTGTTCGGCATTGCAGTTACAAGCATTAACCTTATTTTTAACTTCTCTTGATTTCTTTGTATTGGCTCTGGAAAAAATTTATTAATGATTGGTCCCTCGAGTACTTTATAGATGAGCAAATGGAGAGAAGAAATGTTGGAATTTGCTCAATGGTGCTCAAAATTAGGTGAGCATTACAATCACTTGTGGAACTTTTTAAACAGTACTGTGGGATCTCTTTTAATGGATGGTGCTCACGAATTTGTGTTTTTAACAAGTGCTTCAGGTGGCTCAGGTGAAGTGGTTACAAAACCTACATTTGGGAACCTCTATGAAACAACACAATTGGTTGCAATCACAGAGACTATGTTATCCATATTTATTTTTTTAGTTCACTTTAGTGATTACTCTGTTATAATTCAAAATTAGCTTTAAATCAAGAACCACAGTTTTATTTTCAGAAGTGTTAAAATAAGAACATACTTTTTTTTCTCAAGGCAATTTTCTTTCATGTAAAAAATTGAGTAAATCAGCACCCTTGTAGTTACGTTCTGGGTTGTTTTTTTTTTTTTTTTGAACAGGTTTATTTTCTCATGCCTGGGTTTTCTTTTCGTTTTTCAATTTTTGATACCATAGGCCAGGTGTCATATTAATGCATGATTCTGTCCTTGATTGAATTAAATTGCTGATTTAACTTCAGAAGAATCAGTCAATGTTATCTCTAAGCCTTGGCAGTTAACACCAATTCTCATTCAAACGGACATGCATGCCAATGCTAGGGTGAGGAGGGTTAATTATAGTTTACACACTTTTTAATAAGGAACAAATTTTAATCTAATTGAAAGCAATATTTCCTCCTTAAGGACCTGCGTGTAAGCCCATTAATAAGAATATTAATTCTTTTGAACAATCACATCACCTCACATACTTCTTTGAATTAGAAGTACACATATGTAGTCTATGAAGCAAACACAGAAAAACATTTTTTAATATTTTAATTACTTCTGAGACTTTGATGATAGGTAAATTATCTGGAGGAGATTACTCAACTCTCTTCCTCTCTGTTTTCTTTAGTAGCACGTTGCTTTCCAAGAGGTAACACAAAATACACCCCTGTTTTTCATGAACAGTTTTATTACCTGGATAAGCCATCAATGAAAATTGGACAAGTTGTAAGTGCATTTCTTTACAAAGTTGAGTACAGTGCTCTGAAGAGATTAAATATCCAACAATATGGAGATCAACATAAATAGAATTGGGGACAAAACTAAGCATTTCAAAACTTTGAATATAGCAACCATATTTCATAAGAGAAAATGCTGTGTTATATATTTCAGAGTGAATATTAAGTTCAAGCAATGTTACAACAAGGGAATTTATTTTGTTGATGCTAAATTAGATTATATTATCCCAAGGCAGATCAACGAATCTGTCTAATGCTGTTAGTATGTTCTAACCACAATTTAAATAGAATCCTAGTCCATTAGCAAGGCATGAATAGTTCTGAGTAAGTAGAGCTGGTCTTGATGAATGCCTTGAAGATATTAGCCAAAGAGATAATGTTATAGGGTAGATTTTGCAACGTTTGGTCTTCCCTCCTTTCTAAAAGCAAAGATATTTGTGATAAAACTCTAACATAAGCCACCTAATCAATTTATCATAAAAGTGAATTTGGTTAGGAGTCTGGACTACAATCCAAGGTTGCCCGACGAGAGGTGTTTTTATTAGGAAAGTGAGAGTCAAGCAGAGATGTGTGTGTCTGTGTGTGTACAAGCACACATGTGTTTGTAAAGTACTTAATAAAAGTGTTGATGAAAAGTTAAACTTCCAGGAAATAGTAAGAACAGCTGGAATTACTGACTCTATTGCTGCTACTCAATAGGAAAATGCCCCTAACTTTTTAAGGAAAGGAAACTAATGAAGAAGAAAAGACAAATACTATACTAAGAGCGAGCCACAGAGTGGTAGACACTCTGTGGGATCACCTTATTTCAGAGTCTATTCTCTGTCTCTGCATAATAAAAAGCTTACTTATTTGTTGTTTAGTTCACTGACAATTGACTAAGCTATAGTGGATTTGTTCAAACTGACCAAAGTCTTAATAGTCCATATAATACATGAATTAATATGCTTATTTAAAATTTACAGTTAGAAAATGTAACTTAAGAGAAACAGCACGAAATCACAGCAAGGATATTATATGTACTCTTTCTGGTTGGTATCATTGAGCTCTGATAGTCCACAACATCCATCTCTGTTTCAGAGATACCTGCCCAGGAAACCTAGTTGGTTATATCATCCCCTCTGCTAGACAAGGCTTATGGCCAACTGAAAAAGTGTTACTCTTACGCTTCCTCTTTTCTAGTTTTCTCACATATCACCCAGCTTTTAGAAGCTCTTTATTACGAAGCTCTTTATTCAACTGAATATAATGCAGCTGATAAGCCTGTCAATTAACTGTGTCAATATGTTCATGACAAGAATTTTAGTATTTGTATTTATGTGTCTAGTCTCATCCTACTAGAGAAGAGAAAACATGTAAAGTCCACTGCTATATCCCTAGCACTCACCCTGGTCCCTGACACACCATATTAGCTTAATAAATGTTTAATACCTTTTAAAAAATATTCTTTTTTTAAAAAAGTAATCAAATTTTCCTTCACAGATTATGGTGTTGTAGATTAATTAGTTAACTGTGCAGATTGAAATCAAATTACCAGGGTTTGAATCCAGTTACTTCTAGTTTTTTAACCGTGGGCAAATTACTTAACTTCCCTAAGGGTCATTTTTCTCATCTATACAATAAGGCTGATAACTGTATTTACTTCATAGGATTATTTATAAAGAGCTTTGCAAAACACCTGGCCCAGAGAAAGTGTTCAACATATCTTAGCTACTAATATCATTTAAAGTGAGTTATTTTATAAATGATGAATCTCATTTATTGCATGTTCATTTTCCCTAATTTAATAAAATTTTTCAATGGATAATCTTAACTTCAAATTTTCTGGATACCTTTCTCTCCTCCCTACTCCTACTACCACAAGAATCACCAACAAGAAGCAATTTAAAAACCAACTAACTTGTTTGGAAATATCAGTCACAATGAATTGGTTGTAAACCTTCAACAAAAGCTATCTGAAATCAAGGCAGGTTAGTATTAAGTGGTAAAATGCTGAGATGTAATTCATCTTAACAAATACCTATTAAGAACCAACTAGATGTTCGCTGGTATGCTAGAAAAAGAAGGAAATAATTACATTTATTGATTGCCTACTCTGAACCCCTTGTGCTGAATACAACATACATCATCTTAAGTCCTCAGAATTACACTGTGGAGTCGGTATTCTTATATATGTAACAGTCTCAGGTTAATCCACGCTTTTTCCAAAGCTAAACCTCATTGTTAGGCGCTGTGGGGAAGATTTAATGAATGAAGGGAAGGCTTTAAATAAAACTGTCTAATACGCATAGAATGGTAACACTAGGCCAGTGGTTTTCAAACATTAACTCTAGCAGAGGGACTCTAGTAAAAAGTCCAACACACAAAAAGGACACCAGTGAGTGCTGGTTTGGTTGTAGTAGGGGTAATGGACTTTCAAATCACCTGATGTATAATTCTTCTATGCTTCACCATGGGATAACCCATTATTTCCCTCTGCACAAACTTGTGGGGAATCAGAGACTGGTTTCAAAATAACCCTTCCAAATTTACAGATTTAGAGTAAGCTGAACCCAAGAGATGTTAAGTAAGTAGTTGCTCCATTCCTGATTAATTGTAGTTTTCTAGGTAATTAATGTTGTGGTTCAGTCATTTTAATTCCATTCTGTGTCTAAGGTATGTTTCATAGCAGAAAGTAATTATCTTGGCCAAAGTTTCTTGGAAGAGGCATGTATAACATTTATATATTAAGAAGTTCTTATTTGGATAAAGGAATGCATTTGAAATTTTTAATTCGTGAAGTTTAATTCATAACTATCAATATTCATAACTATCATAACTATCAATATGTCATTTGGAATAGGGGCAGGGCTTACATGGCCTATGCAACCTCAAGGAGATGACAGGATCAGGCAACGATTAGTCAGAGGGGACTTATCTGCACAGACAAATTCTGCAGAAAGTTTGGGACAGAGGTGTTGGACAGCACGGTAAGGGCATTGGTTATATACCGGGTACCAAGCAAATAAGATGATATACTCTTTGTAATGGGAGCCAGTTTTCTCCATTTTGGAGAAGGGACCTACATATATGGAAAGGAAAAAGGGTAAAATAAATCCTGTGGAATTGGATTGGAATTGGGGGTATAGATGTGAACTCACATTATAAATACATATATATATATTTGATATTATATTATTTATATATTTATTTGTATATATGGCTAGAAGTCGAAAAAGATATTGAGTATGTGTCTTCTGAAAGGGTTTAGAAGCAACAACATGACAGTACTGACGAGCATACCTAGCACTCAGATCTTGCTTTCTAAGTCCTCATTCTCCAATAAAGGAAACCAGAGATCCTTGAATAAGTAACTGAGTTCAGGGCCAGGCAGGTATGAGGAAAAATCTTGTTAAACCAAAAAGTTGGGAAGTGCTCAGAGAATGATGAGGACATATACATATCAAAACAAGAGGTACCTACTGGCCAAATCTGGGAAGATTTGATAGTAATGTATATTGTAGTATGTAATGTAGTATATTTGATAGTAACGTATATAATGTTTATTGTGTAAAATAGGAAGATGAGTCTATACTGACATGAACGAGAGAGAACCGTGTTGGCATGAGGTAAATATGGAACATGTTAAAAACTGTGTAATCTGGATAAAGGGTCCATGGAAGTCCTTTACACATTAAAATTTAAGTTCTCCCTTAAGATTCTAAATTCAGGTTAAAATTTTTAATATTCTATTTATACATCCAATAAATTTTAACAAGCACTTTCAGTGGACTTTGAGCAATCCTTATCCTATTTATAAATCACACTTTCAAATATTTTAAACTATATTTATACATTTTCATATGTAATCTCTTTTAAAATATATTGACTAAGAATGAAAGTTTTCATAATTTTAATAAAATGTATTCATATATTTATTCTTAAATGATCCAATATAATATATACATTTGTTAAGATTTCTACTTAAAATGACAAATCTGTATCAGTGAATTATAATTTTTATTTTTTTAATTACATGTTTTAATTGGGACTACAAGGATAACTCAAATTAGCCAAAATCATCTAAACATTAAAAATAGTTAAAATCTACACAAAATACAAATGTGTAAATACTATGGTTTGATTATTTTAATAATTCTGCACTTCATTCCAAATCCTCCTAGGTCTAAAAATAAGTATCCACAAAGAAAATAATTATGTGACCAGAAACAAATTTTTGAAGTGACCTTCTGTAGTAAATTGGTCTCTAAGATTTATAATCTCCTTCCACATGGTACCAGTGTTGATCTTTGTGATCAATAGAATGCAGAAGAAATGATGGTATGTTACCCCCAAGATTAGGTTATAAAAGATATAGCAGGCTTCACTTTGATTGTTCTGTGCCTCTTGGATAACTTACTGTTGGAAAGCTGGCTGTTTTGTGAAGAGGAAACTTAGCCCTGTGAGGAGGCCCATATGGTGGAGAACTGAGATCTCCAGCCAATAGCCAATGAGGAACTGAGTTCTGCCAGCAACCATGTGAGTGAGCATGAAAGCTAATTTTCTAGCCCTATTTGGGCCTCCAGATGACTTACTCCCAGCCAACAGCTTGGCTGCAACCTCATGGGAGACTCTGAGCCACAACCACCCAGCTAAGCTACTCCCCGTTTCCTGCCCCTAAGAAACTGGGTGAAATAATAAAAGCTAGCTTAAGCTGCTAAACTTTGGAGTAATTTTTTATGCAGTAATATAGATAACTGATATACTTTTCATGCAAATTTCCTGAGTTTGCCTTCTCTGTTCCTGTGGTTTACTAAATGACCAAAAGTTTCAGCTGCTTTGTGATTGAATTTTTATATTCAATTCTGATGAAATGTACTGAGCCCTATATAGATTTGCCGTAATTTGAAGTGGACTCCAAAGATGGAGGTGGTCACATAATCCACTTTCAATTCAAATTCTATAATACCTAATTCTTCTTTCTAGTAACAAAGGACTGCAAACCTCAGCCAGCCTGGATTTTGTGTTTCTTGGGCTCTAAAGGCATATAAATTCATTCTCCCCAAGGTCTAAAGATCTGCAAATGTAAAAGAATCTTGCATTTTATTTTTCGTACACTTTCTGCCTGATGGTGCTATACAACTATCACGTATTTTAAATTATATTCAAAGAAATTCTCAATATCTCTCATGGCTTTCTCCATTTAGGCACAACATATAGCATTATGGTGGTTGTATTTCCCTACATAGTCTTTTTTGTCTTATCTTCACACCTTTATTAACTTCATTCATTCTGTCTAAAATGGTTTTCCCCTCTAGCTCTATTAGGTGATCTCTTATTCATTTTTCAAGGCCCATTTCTATAAAGCTTTTTTGTCATCCATACTCTCTCAACAGGAGGAGCCTCGCCCCTCTGTGTTTCTGCAATCTATTGCTTCTAAATGAAAAAAATAAGCATGACATTCTGCAGTTTCCCTTTCTTATTGGCTTGTATCCCAACAATGGATGCTGTTAAGAGCAGTTAAGGGTAGAGTTCCTATGAGCTCACCTGTGCATCCCGCATAGCACCTAACACTGTTTAGATAGAAAGGAAATAATCCCATTGTGACACTTTAATGTCGTTCAAATTTGTTGAATAATGAACAGTAACTTGTTTTCTGTGAAATCGCTATTCCTATTAAACTCTAAAGAAATGTCACATAATTCTGTACCAGAATACTTGGAACCCAGACAATGTGAGAATGAAAGAGTTCCACATGCTAGTTTTGGTGGCTTGTTTCCTAATACTTTCTTCACTAGATCTTGGTGATATGGATATCTTAGATATGGATAGCACTAAGTTTTTTTGAGCACCTGGAAGTGTGTAACGTAGTAAATATTTGGTAAAAATAGGTTGCATAGATAATTAATAGCTTAGAGAAGTGCACAATGCTGAGAAATGCACATACAAAAACATCCTCAAGACTCTAAAATTGCTCTGTATGAAGAGATATAATGTGCATTGCTTCATAAGACTGGTGAGGAAGTAGTTATTAACTAGCTCTCTGGAGTAAAGCTAAGAAACCTGAATTATAGAAATAATTTTCCCCTTTTCTTTAGCTGTAGTAGATTTTCAGAATTGAAAATAGCAATATAGGAAAATTAGCTGTAGTAGATTTTCAGAATTGAAAATAGCAATATAGGAAAAAGTGTTATCACCTAGTCTGTGATAATAAACATAGTCTATTTTCATTTCTACATGTACATGGAAAACACTTTTGCTTTTATAAAGATTGAAATTTTCTTTTCTTTTATTCAAACATTTCTCGAAATAGCTTACAAGTAGAATAGCAAATTGATTTCATTAATTTCAGATTATTCCATGATTTGTATTTTTATTTTTAAAAAGAGAGAATTAAAATTTAACTGCATTTTAACTTCATTTTTTGCCTACAACTCAAAATTTACCATTTACTCAGATTTTGCTATTGCATAAATGAAACCCAAGTGTATGATTTTGAAACTATGTTAGAAAAGAATGCATTTCAGTTGGGGTATATTGCTGAACAAAAAAAGAAAGAAGAAAAAGAAAAATTCATAGGTCATTGTGTGCAACACAATAGTAAAACATTTGATTTACTGCATAATTCTCCCTGCATTATTTTGTAGAATGGAAAATTTGGTGTATTGTCTATTTAGCTCTCTCATTTCATGCAATAAAAGGGGTATTTTTCTTTTGATACAGAAGTGACAAGCTATGGGTAAAACCTCAGCAAATAAAATAAGGTGCTGTTTCTATTTACTCTGAAGAGGGCAGAATTGAAAAATACTTTGTTTTTGTAGTGGAGGTGCTGTAATAGCCTAGATCTTAGTTAATACAATATCTTTTTGGTGTTCAATAACAGAGAAATGAAGAAATAAAATTGTTCTTTTCTTGGAGTTCTAAGTATTCATTCCCATGGTCAATATAAAGCATGTTTGTTGGGAATGGTCTTTGATGGGAATGAGATGCTTGGTCTGGTCATAGAAAGATGGATGGCCTGAGGAGTTCTTGCTTTGCCAGAAGAACGCCAGTGGCATATGTGCCTGTTTGTCCTTTGTTAAAACTTCAAAGACATTTTCTTCTGGCAATGTATGCCACTTTCTAGTTTTTAAGAAGATCACAGTCCAGTAAGTATGCTTCAGGATTTACACCTGGAGTCCTTGAACCCTGTATTCATTTTCCACTTATGGAAAACAACAGTCAATGCAGAATATTGGGATGATCTAATAATCATTGTAACTCAAAGAGAGGAAATGCTGGCTAATCAAAGTTGAGTTCTTTGTTATGTCTGGGATTTTGACACACAACTCAGTTAACCTTCCAGTGGCAGAGAAGGTGAGAGTACATTCTTCCCACAAAGACGTGTCATCATCCTATTTGTTATGGCTCTTCCAGCGTTTCAATTCTATTTTCTCTTCTCATCTTTTACTTTCCCAGTTTGACACTGTTCAGAGTGTAGAGTCAGCCTTCAGTAAGTACCTATCTCTCATCAGATAAAAGCCAATCCTTTCTGTCATATGGCCCTTTGTGTCTCATGGCCCTTTATGATTTGGTTTCTATCTCCTTTTTCACCCTCACCTCTTATCACAGGGTATCTAAACCCAAGCCGTAGCAAGCTGCTTAGAATTGCCAGAACAGAGCCTACTTCCTGACATCTCTTACCCTATATTCATGCTGATCTCTCTCCCTGGATTGTCTTTCTTTAACTTTACACACTTGGGAAACTACTATTCATTCTTGAACACATAGTTCTGGTGTCATCCTCAATGTCACTTTCCTTTCTCTGTCCAGAGCTAATTTCTTGTGCATATATTTATTATTGTAATTATTATTCACTCTATCCATCTCTCTCCTCTTGTGTAATCCCTAAGAACAGGGATTATGTTTTGCCCATTTTTTGCATCCTATGCACAGTACCTAAGTAGAGCCCCACGCACGACTAGATGCTCAATAAATGTGACTGAATTGAAAAATACTGAGCATTTCGCCACATCTCCTTGGTGGCTGTGTCTCTCCTAGTTAGCAAGCTATACTAAGAATCTATTCATAGAATTTAATTTTCTTTCATTTCCAATTTTTTAATGCTTCATCATTTCCTTTCATTTTCTCCTATATTGTAAGAACTACATTATTTGATAGCGATGTCCCCCTAGTATAAACTCAGATATTTTACAAGGTGCCCCATTGAAATGAACCTGAACAGCAGGAAGTAATTTTAAAAGACCTTTGGCTACTACAATTGCTGCCCCAAAGTCCATTTGCATCCCATGTAAATACTGGATGTGAAATGGTTGAGTAAAATATCTGAGCTATTGTGGACAGTTTGTTGTCTCACAAAGGAAGTAGTGCAGTGTCTAGTTTTCTACGTATTATTTTCACCATTAATACAACTTCAAAGTGTCTTTTATTCCCTATAAAAAGTAATAAAAAATATAACCCCCATTGGCACAATGTGGTCAGAACACTAAGGCAATTGGCCAGAGAACATAGAGGATACAGAGCAGAAAGGAAAAGAAAGCCATAGGCAACGAAAATGTAAAGAAATATAGAGAATCAATTTCTTGCTAATAGCTAACCGGCGACTTCTAACATATAGCAGATTCTAAAAGACTTCTTTTCCTGAATTAATTGATTTAAAAAATATATTTAAAGCAGACTTCATTCAGACTCATGAGCCAAGATTTAGTATTTCCTCAAAAAATAATAGGGAACCAGGTATAAGTAATCAATATTCTATCAAAGAAAAAAGTAGCATACAACACACAGAAAAAACATAAAAAAGATAAATCAGAATCACAAACAATGTATTTGGTTCAGGGCTTTCACCAATCTTAAATTCAGAATTGGAAATTTATGTCAGTATTACCCTAGATAGACTGCGTAGTATGCTATGTACATTTATGCCCATATTAACCATACAGTATGAGTTCAAGGCATTCTCAGCTTATGTTTATTTTACTGATAGAAGAATTTCTCAGATAACGCTTGTTTGTTTGTGTTCTCACAAGTTTTGTTCTTGGTTTACATGCTCACTATAGATGATATAGAACAAGTCATAATGTGAAATGCAGAAAAATGAAAAGCAGAAACCAAAATTAATTTAAAAAACACCAACAACAGACAAACCAAAACATGCAAGACTTTGAGTATAGGGGCAAGCATGTTGACATACCTCAACGTGTTCTGCAAGTATCATTGCATACACCATGTGGTTTTTATTGATATGTGTAAGGCCTTGCTTGCTCAGCAATGACCGCCGTGCCCTATTGTAACCATGTGTCCTACTGGCTCCCATCTGGGCAGGATGCCAACCATCTGAGATTTGTAATGATCCAGGGCCTGGCTATCCCAGATCCTAACTTATCTCAAAGAACAACACGTCTTGAAGGAACACAGAGCCCTTCCACGGGAGCTACTGTTCCTGGGAACACTGGTCGTACCAAGGACAGTCCCTTTTGGCAAGCATGTAGTCTTTGTTCCCCTGCCTGTATAAACAATCCCCTCTCTGCCTGCAGTAGTGGGTGCACAACTCCATCCAGCCAGCTGCTCCTGGACACTCCCTGTATGTAAGTCCCAATAAAACCTATACATCTCATATGCCATCTCTGGGTCTTTTCTTCAGTCTCTCCGCTACCTATCTTGCACTGCTTACACAACTGGATGTGTGGCCAGACAATTGGCGAGCCAACCAGGAGACCAAGGAAAACTCTGTGAACTCCCAGACTATGTGCAACAGGAAGGGGAAATCCGTGGAGGAAATGCCAGGTTGGCCAGTGTCCTTGATATGGGGGGCCAGTTGCTGCTAGGCTGCTGTCTTCTATATGGGTGCCGGTTGCTGCCATCCTAGATGCATGGAGCCCACTGTGTGAGTACGGGGATACCCCCCAAATGCCCAAGGGCCTACAGGCAGGTGCTACAGCTGTAGGGTGGCTCCTCCTCACCTTGGGGTGGCTCACAACCGAAACTGAGACGGAAGCAACAGCAAAAGTGAGACAGTTGCAGGAGGAAGTAATTACTCCTGGAGGAGCGCCAGCCCAATGGCCAGCACAGCATGAGACAATACATCCTGCATGCGCGGGGCCCACCGCCCTCAGTAGCCACTGAAGTGCCACTGCCATGCGACTGCTGCTGGCTCCTTGGCCACTCCCGCTCCCAGCCTCACTCGCTGCCCACCCTGAGGGCTCTGACTGACTGCCATGACTAGTAAACATCTGGGGTAGGTTTTGGGTCTCTGGGATACTGGAGCTGAAGGTATTTTGCTGTCAGTGATGGAGATGAGAAAAGATCCACTGGTCTCCCTCTTGACTTGATTAAAGGTGGCCTGGAAGGGGGCGTGGCCTAATGAGGGGGACATACCTATGCCTGCCTTCTGGTGGCAGGCCATGGAAGAATTACAAGATTTGTTAAGGAAACTAGGCATGAGACATGCAGTTTATGCTGACCATTACTAAGGGCCTGGCAATGAACTATTCACTGCAGGCATGAAAGACCATGTTACAGATGGCTCCTAATCAATGCTGTGGGGCCTTGGTGTCTATCTTAAGCTCCCTTGGTAGGTCAACTGGCATCCCAGGCAGCCCAAGCCACTGCCGACCTGGGGAAGACAGGTAAGATCAGGTGGAAGGGAATCAGGGGCACAAGGCCTTCTGGAGAAAGAGACAGCAAAGGGGCCAAAACCACTAAGGACCCTGTCAAAGTAACATGTAGACAGATGTGGCATGACCTGGTGACAGCAGGTACCCTTCCGAAAAAACTGATAAAGAACCAAATGCTGTTCTGGTGGCTCTGAAGCTGGAGCCAAAAACAAAGATTCACAAGACCACCCACAGTGCACCCCAAACCAATAGGGCCCCTGGTGACAGCCTTGGAACACCCTAGCCCCCTCAACTAGGGGGCAGGCCAAGGGACCCCCAAGCCACCCCTGCAGCACTGCGCAGGTGTCTCAAGTATCGAGTGACTGGAGGCCACATGTGGAGATAAAAATTTATTGATCTACTAAGTCTTAGCATTAGTAGATACAGGAGCAGAATGCACTCTGATTCATGGGGATCCATCCCATTTTGATGTCCCTATTTCTGTCATAGATGGTTATGGTGGAGGCACAGTCAAGGCAAAACTGATGTCTCTAGTGCTGCAAATAAGGCATCTCCTGCCAAAACAGAGTGGTCTATATTGCCCCCATACCTGAATACATCCTAGATATGGATGTCCTCACTGGCCTGACCCTACAGACTACTGCTAGAGAATTCTGCCTTTGTGTCTGCCTGGTGAAATCTGTAACAAGGGGACATGCCAAAGGGATTCTGGTTAAATTGCCCCAACCACATTGTGTGGTTGCAATAAAACAATATTGCCTCCCTGGGGAACAAGATGAAATCATGGAAACTATACAAGAATTGGCAAAAGTAGGAATTATTAGACCCACATGTAGCTCGTTTAACAGCCCAGTGTGACCCATCTAGAAACCAGATGGTTCCTGGTGAATGACTGTGGACTGTCGAGAACTGAACAAAGTGACACCGTGTATGTACACTGCTGTCCCCAATATAGCGTCCCTCTTAAAACAAATAAGGGATGCCTTGGGAAGGTATCATTTGGTTCTGGACCTTGCTAATGCTTTTTTCAGTATCCTCTTGGATGAAGGTAGTCAAGACCAGTTTGCCTTTACCTGACGCGGTACACAATGGACTTTCACTGTTCTGCCTCAAGGGTGTCTCTGCAGTCCACCATTTGTCATGATCTTGTGGCTGCTGATTTGGCCCAATGGATGAAACCCCTGATATTGCCTTGTTCCATTATATTGATGATGTCATGTTAACCTCTGAGGCTTTATCAGACCTGCAGGAAGCCTCCCATTCCCTCTTCACTCACCTACACCAACAAGGATGGGTGGTGAATGACAATAAATTACAAGGGCCTGGGTTATCTGCCAAATACTTGGGTGCTGTCTGGTCGGGTAAGACAGAAGTGATGCCTGCTGCTGCTACAGATAAGATATAGGCTTTCCCTACACCCAACACCCCCAAACAACTACAAACTTTTCTGGTCTTATTAGGTTACTGGAGCCCTTTCATTCCTCTTATAGCCCAACTACTCTATCCTCTTTATAAGTTGGTGTGAAAGGGTGTTATCTGGGACTGGGGAACCACTGAGCAGGAAGCCATCATCCAAGCCAAAATAGCAATAAAACAAATTGAGTCCTTGGGTATTTTGACACAGGGACAACCATGTGAATTGGATGTTTCCAGTTACCAGAGGGGTTCAGATGGAGTCTCTGGCAGAGGCAAGGCAATAAACAAGTTCCCCTTGGCTTTTGGTCCCAGTTGTGGAAAGGGGCTGAAAGACTATATAGTGCCCTAGGGCAACAATTACGTGCTGCTTACTTAGCCTTCCAACAACTGGAGTCCATAATCCGTTCCCTGCCGGTCACAGTCTGTACCCATCTGCCCATTACAGGGTGGCTGCAGGATGCTTTCCAAAAGCCCCACTTGAGAAGAGCCCAAACACAGATGTTGACAAAGTGGCATGCATACTTACAACAATGAGGGACCCTTACTAACAGTCCCCTAAGTGCAGAATTGCATGCCATCCTAGGACTAGTAACATATACCACAGAAGAAACAACCCCATTGGATGAGGTGCCCACGCCAGAAACCCTGCCAAATGTACAGAAAAGAGGAGGACCCATCCCTGCAGAGGCCTGATATACAGATGGCTCCACAAGGGGCAACCACCCTCATTGGATGGCAGTGCCCATCCAGCTTTTGACTGATAGCACGTGGTTGGATTCTGACTCTGGGTATGGTAGTCAATGGGCTGAATTGCAGGCCACCTGGATAGTGTTGACTCAAGACACAGATCCAATACATCTGTGTATGGACAATTGGGCAGTCTAGAAGGGGCTCACCCTGTGGATGGCCCAATGGACACCACAAAAGTGGACTATTAACAATCACCCATTGTGGGAGGCAGAGCTCTGAGATGACATCTGGCAGCAGATCCAGGGAATGACGATAACAGTGTATCAGGTATCTACACATCAGGTTACAACCCTGCCAGGGAACAACAACAAACGAGTTAGCTTGAATTCATCTCCTGGAGGAAGTAACAGCCAAGGGAGTAGCAGAATGGCTACACAAGAACACTGGACATAAAAGACAAAGGACACTATGGACTATTGCCAAGACCTGGGGTCTTCCCCTACACTATGTTGACGTGGTACAGGTCTGTAAGGCGTGCCTTTCTTCTTCCTTGCAGAGACCCTGGCCATTCCCCAGGACGTAGGCCAAATCACCGGAGGCAACCAAATCACCCAACGCTGGCAGGTAGATTACAGTGGACCCTTACTTCTCTCCAATGGCTGCTGGTACGCCTATCAGATGTTGACACAAGGACCCGATATGACTGTATGCCTACAGACGAGAACTCATCAAGGAGAGAAACTACAATCACAGATGGGCACTCAGAACAACTTGCTTTTGCCTCTGCCACAGAAACTCCCTACTGGGACGCACATGGTCACTTGGCCCTAGGACTGGCAGGTGGGGCCCTATTGGTGACATCTCTTAGCCCCTTGGGGAACAGGCTTAGAACAGGATATCACGGTAACACTCTTTATCATGGGGATGCCACCCAAAACCTCCAGACTCATGAATCCAAGGTCTCCAATTCCCCAAGGCACTTTCATCCTTTCCCTGTGGTGTGTTGTTGTTCCTCCCTTATCCTATACCACTGCCCATACGTGCCCAACCCAACTAGACAAGTGATGTGGTATTGCTGTCCTGGTCTAAAAACACAGGCTGGTACCATACTAACCCAAGACACTACAACTGCATGTGTCTTGTTGGACATTCATGACTTTCCTGTTTTAATTCTTTCTAAACATCTTACTTTCATCCTTAGGACAACATCTGCCTACCTCTTAGCTGATTGAGCATACACCATTGCTGACTTACAAAATTGCTCCAACTGCTGAGTATGCACTGAGCTGTCTCTCTCTTTGCCCATGGGGTTACCATGGTGGAAAGTCTTCTTTGACATTCTTGCCTTTTGTCATTGCTGTTATTTTCTTGCTGTGTTCTCTATTGCTGTTGTGGTCTATGGTTACAGTGCTCCTCTATGTGTCTGGCCCAAGGAAAAATGGCATGATAAGATTGTGAGGACCATTCAGACACATAGGGGGTGGAGTGTAGGGCCTTGCTTGCTCAGCAATAACCTACATGCCCTCTTGTACCATGTGTCCTTCCAGTCCTGGTTTGGGCAGGATGACAGCCCTCTGGGATTTGTAACAATCCAGGGCCTGGCCAACTCAGATCTTAACTTATCTCAAAGAACAACACATCTTAAAGGAACACAGAGCCTTTGCACCTGAGCTACTGTTCCTGGGAACACTATTCATACCAAGGACGGTCCCTCTCGGCAAGCAGGTATTCTTTGTTCTCCTGCCTATATAAGCAATCTCCTCTCTGCCTGCAGTAGTGGGTGCACAACTCTGTCCAGCCAGCCACCCCAGGACACTCCCGGTACGTGAGTCCCAATAAAACCTATGTGTCTCATACACTGTCTCTGGGTCTTTTCTTTGGTCCGTCTGCTACCTATCCTGCACTGCTTGCACAACTGGGCATGTGGCCAGACAATATGCATCCTACTGAACCTGAGACACCAGCAAACACAACCAAAACAATAATTTAAAAAAAGGAAATTTTGTAACACTTCTAAACAAAGAAATTAAACGACTATTTTGGTGCTTAAATCAACGAACTATGGGTGTCTTTCAGAAAAAATGCTTCTAAAAGCATTTTCTGTAGAATATTACCCCTGTAGAATAGATCATCTGCTAAAAAAAAAAAATCCAATGGCCAAATATTTGGGAAATGATGCTGGAATTGTTGCAAATTGTTCTAGTTTGCTTGTGGAATCTTAAAAAATAAACTTAATCCCTCATTCAAAAAGTCACTCCGTGAAGAGAGTCGTTGCTTTCCTCCAAGTCATTTTTTTCTTACAAAAATAGTTCTACTTTCTTGAACTCTCTCTTGCTGTGATTTGAGAGCTTTTTGTTTTAATAAGCCATCTGAAAACTCCAGTTAGTCATTTTTCCTATTAAGTATGTTGATTATATTCCATGGCCTTAATTGTCACTTTTGTGTGAATGGCTACAAAATAAAAATTAAAAAGCATTTTCTAGAATTTTAATGATATCAATTTATTTCAGAAATAAATGGAGCACTAGGGAGGCTCTAATTTAACATCTCTATCCATGCTCTAATTCACTTCTACTGTTTTCTTAGCCCACACATTGCTTGCGTTGTTCTACAGTCTGAGCACAGAAGTATACTTGGAGAAGCATTTGGATGAAACTTGATAGGAAATAAGCTGAAATATATTGAGCAGCCCAATCCCAGGACACCCATATGAAACTCTGGAATGTAACCTTTGGACAACTCTAATGACCTTGTGAATTGACCAGAAACCTCAAAATATTGTGTACATTCAGAATCCAAAAGATAGAGCCATCTTCTATTATGAAACAATAGCCTTTGTTCATCAGTGTCTGTATTATGGTGGATTCTTGAGTTTGATGAGGTGAGACTCTTTAATTTAATTCTGAGTACAGCACATTGGCTCCTAATGAGCCGGGTTTTCCCTATTGCCTAATTCACTTTGTCTATAGTTTGATGCTTATGGAGGCCAGTAGAAGTCCATTAGATTGGAGTGCTAACAAATGGGCCCCATGTGACCCTAAGACAGATAAATACCTCACTTGTGGAGTTTCAGCTAAGTTCCTGGCTTACCAAAAGTTAAAATGATAAAGAAGCAATAAGTTTTTATTTACTATTTTTTTAAAACTTAACTTTAGCTGTTTTTTTTTTTTTAACTGGAAAATAATATCCATGTGAATAAAATGATAATTCTGTCCATTTGTCTATCATTGCATCAAACAAGTATGTTTAAATGATTGTTCACCAAATTTGGAGGTTAGTTTTAGAGTGGCCTAATTTAAAATATAGGCCACATGGCATACTCAATATTTACATGGGGATGGCCCAATGGCACATCTTGCACAGGGCCTGGCATATAGTAAGCACTCATGTCTACTCTGTAAAGTGCTAGCTATTTCATGATTTTCTTCATTGTCATTATCCACATCCTAGTTGTAGGTTACAAGTCAACCTGGATTCTTTACTCTTTTACTAACCACACATTGCCCTCCTCTCATTTTTTCTTTCTATTTGGAGAAAATGTTTGAGTAAAATCTTACTTAAATTTTATGAAATAATTGTCACCTTCATTTATATTATCTGAGTAAGGAAAGGGTCTCAGGGCAGAGTTAGTTTGAAAGGAAGCGAAGCCACCAGCATTCTTTCAAGTCTTACTGCCCACGTGTTTAGCATCCTCATAGCTAATACATCAAGTACCTTATTTGTCAGGAAAAAAACCTGATTTTGGTTTATTTATTGCTATCATGTTGTAAGAAAGACATATATTGCCCAGATCTGCCGCACATTGATTGTATAATTTTTACTTACATATATAACTTCCATCTCATATTGAACTCATGGCTCAGAGGCATGAGGCAACACGACTATTGCTGAGGGAAAAATAATTCATAACCTTTATTCGCATCTTTACTTCTACTTACTCATAGAATAAAAAGTTCCACCTAAGCTGTCAGGCTTTTCCAGTACCGCTTCTTCAGTACATGAGCTAAAATTTTTGCTCGTTCTGTGTTAGAACATACAAAAATCTAGCAGTCTTCTCTAAGTGGCCCTCTCAGCCCCTTTTATATTTCAGAGATATACTCTATTTTCTTGTCTCAATTTCATCTCTTATTTTACCACAATTTCCCCAATACTTAAAATATTTAAAAACCTCTGATTTTATAATTTATTCAAAATGACAGTATCTGTTTTTCGATAGCCATGTTCCTTTCTGATGTTTAAATACACATAGCAAGCTAACACCCTTTCCCTCTTCCCTTTGACTTTAGAATTAAGTCATATATAATATGCCTTACAATTGACTGGTATTTTTCTTGTTGTAGTAATCATTTTTTAATAATAATTTCATAATATTTAAAAATTTCGATGATTTACATAATTCTAACAATTCATGCCCCAGCAAAGCTAATGCCACCAATTCTAAAAACATCGTGGAGGAATCATAACTACTCAATATCATAAAAATGATCATAAGTTAATAAAATCTATAGAACATAAATAGGGAGCAACTGAGAAAAGGGAAACTGATGGAATGGAAATTACATGCAAGAACCAGTTGCAATTAAGAGCTACTTAAAAAGCAGCCAATTGGGTAAGAGATCTTGCCATCTGAGAGTAGAAGCCAAAGCATTTATAAACTTTCTCATCAACTAAAAGTAGAAAGGCCATTATAGCAATGAGGAAGGAACACGTTTATGGAAGTTATTAAGGATCAGTATGTAGAAGACAGAAATGGTTAAGGTTACTTGCGTTGATAATATGTTGATAATATCAAGCAACAAGCCAAAGATTTTTAACCCTATAGTAAATGCTACCTTTGAACTGTTTGTAGCTGCAGTAACTTATAAATGAACTTATTGAATACATTATGCTTTATTTAGTTTATACTTTTGTTCTTTTGTATGTTAGACAATAAGCAAGGCTGTTTGTATTCATTTACTATATGGGAACTTGATATTTTATTTCTGCAATTTCTTTTTAGATAAAACTTTCAGGCCTATCTACATGAAAACATGGCATGCTAAATTTGGCATCTAAGAGCTATTCTTATCCATCTGTTTGCTTTAAAGTTGTAGGCTTTTAAGATACTGCAACTAATTTCTAACATTTTGAAAACGTAATCTTCTAATTATACTACTAGTTACATTAGTATACTGCATATGTTTGTATGGTGTTTTAGCAAAGTTTTCAAATTCATTGTCTCACATGATCTTCACAAGATCCCTTTGGGTAAGCAAAACAGGTGTTGTTATCATTGTTTGACACAAAAATAAGGTACAAAAAGGGAAAATGTCTTTCTTGAGAATTCATAATCAATCGTTTATTGGGAGGGTTGTGGTTAGAATCTACATCTTCTCTGTTTTATTCAACATCCTTAACATATCATTGTCCTATCATCAACTTTCTTATGCTTTCTGATTAGTTTTAACCATTTATTTTATTCAAAATAATTTACAGAAAATTGAGCATAGCGACACATTCTACTATCAAAGATTCATAATAAACTTCTTGCAAAGCACTTTACCACTGAAATTTATTTCCTTAAAATATTCCAGAGCCTCAGCATTTATGTATTTGGAGCATGGTACCATGTTTATTTTTATCAAGCTACCTTCTTAATTTTTGAACTTCAAAAAAGCAGGGCTCTGGGGTCGGCCTAGCCGCCAAATGGCTCAAGATCCACACACTCCGCTTCCGCGGCCCAGGTTCGCGGGTCCACATCTGTGGTGTGGACCTACAGCACTTGTCAGCTATGCTGTAGCAGCGTCCCATGTACAAAATAGAGGAGGATTGACATGGATGTTAGCTTGGGGCTAATGCTCCTCCTCAAGCAAAAAAAAGAGGAAGACTGGCAACAGATGTTAGCACAGGGCAAAACCTTCCTCAGCAAAAAAATAAAATAAAATAAATGCAAGGCTCTGTGTTTTATGTCCTCTAACAGTAACTTGTACAGATATTTGTGACTTCTAACCCATGGAAGATTATTTTCTACTGTAGTTTATTTTATATTTATTTTAGTTTGAACTCGTAAAATGTTTGAAGAACCCATACAATAAAGGATGCATAAAATATGAGTAACAAAACCCAAGTCCAAATAGGAAACATGAGTTTTAGGAACGAAAAAAATAATATCAAAAAACAACACTTATGGGGCCGGCCTGGTGGTGCAAGAGGTTAAGTGCGTGCGCTCCGCTGCCCGGGTTCGGATCCCGGGCGTGCAGCGACGCTCCGCTTGTCGAGCCATGCTGTGGCGGCGTCCCATATAAAGTAGAGGAAGATGGGCACGATGTTAGCTCAGGGCCAGTCTTCATCAGAAAAAAGAGGAGAATTGGCATCAGATGTTAGCTCAGGGCTGATCTTCCTCACAACAACAACAACAACAAAAAAAACAACAACACTTAGCATTTACTATGGGTCAGGCATTATTCTAAGTACATTATGTGAGAAACTGCATAGTTGCTGTGGTTAAGCACTAAATTGCCTTATAACTAAATTAAAAAGAAAGAGAGATAGAAAGAGAAAGGGAGGGAGGAGGAGGAATGAGAGAAGGAAAGGAGAGGAAGAGAGAAAGAGAGAGAGAAAGAGAATGAAATGATGCTGTCATTTTTCAGAGCTTACCATGTACCAGGCTTACCATGTTTGAAGATTTATATGCTTTCATTCATGTATTATCACAACAGCCCTGTTGGGTCAGTTTTATCGATGACCTTAATTTAAACAGGAGGAAACAGACACAGAATGGTGAAGTAACTGGCTCTAGCATACACAGCCATAAGTGTTGACACAGGGATTCTGACCCATGAACCTGGCTCCAGAAAATGTAGAATTAATTTATTTAGGCATGCCGTCTGTGCATTGGAAAATTCTCCTTATCAGAAAGTAGAAAGCCAACCAATTTCTCAGGAGACAGTTTTTCCTAGAACTAAGTACTTATACATTTATTAAGTGGGACCTTGGATGAACGAGTAGGCAAAGTTCTCAATAACAGTTATTTTGAATGCAGAAAGAATATTTCATGACTGTTCATTAAAGTCATTAAAAGCACCCAAAGTCAAAATTCAAGTAAATAAAGAAAATTGTTTTATGTGTTCTCTACGGTTAATCAGAAAAAATAAAAGGAATAATAACTTGGCTTCTAATGTCCCTGCTTTGAGACACTGAGTTAGAAAAACAAACAAAATGTTTGTTGATAGTGGGTGTGAGAGTGGAGCCATCACACAGTCTTGGTTTCCTGCCTCTGAACGCTGAACACTCTCATCATACGTTATTGGTATTTCGTATGGACTGAGGTTAAATATGACTCCTCACCTTGCTTCTTAGCAAGTGTAGAGAAGCGTTCAGAAGTTAGGCATCTTTGTACCATGCCAGCGTATATCACCTCTACTCTAGGCATGCCTGTCTTCTACTGGATAATTTCTCCACCTCAATGAATCAGTGCACTGAGCATTGATGTGCTGGTAAGGGACATAAGGTAGCTAACCAAGAACACCTTAATGTTTCCTTCAGCTTGACTAAACTTTAGACAGATTTTTTCATGACTATAGGCTCTTGACCTCCCTTTTCTTAGAGCATTTACCTTAGAAAACTTGCAATTTGTAAATTCTTTCCCTGCTCCTTTGGTATGTCAATCTCCTACACCCTGGAATGTCTTTCTCAAGGACCTGGGAGCCATCCCTATGAAATATAATCATCAAGAAAGATAGTGCCCTTGTCTCCCAGTCTCTGAGAGAGGGTAGAGCCTAACTCCAAAAAGCACCAATTAACAAACATCAGTGGCCTAATCACATTGACCAAGCTTGCCCCTAATGTCCTTCAATACTTTTCCACTAGCTCACTCCAGTGCTTAAAAACTCTCCTGCCTTTTGTTTCAGGAAGTTGAGTTCAATCTCTCTTCCTTATTGTAATAGTCTCTGGGTTTTTTTTGCAAGTAAATTATTATTATTTTTTTTTATTGAGGTAACACTGGTTCATAATATAATGTAAATTTTAAGTGTACATCATTGTATTTTGACTTCTCTATAGACTACATTGTGTTCACCACCAAAAGTCTGGTTACTATCCATCACTGTATAAATGTGCCTGTTTACCCCTTTTGCCCTCCTCCTGCCCCCTGTTCCCCTCTGGTAATAGTCTTGAATAAAGTCTTCCTTGCCCATTTAACTCTGTCTGGTGCAATTATTCTTTGACACAGCTCAGCTCCATTTGAAATTGTTTTTTTATCTTCCAGGAGGAAAGAGACTTCATAGGAGTTGTAGCTCAGAGAAGGATCTTCTAAGTCCATGCTGTGGGGGCTGGCCACTGCAGGGTATTTCAATCAGTGTTTCATGAAAATCCAAGACTTGGAGAAAACTAGCTCTTGTTTCCATAGGAAATGTTATAAGTGAAGTTGGACTTGAAGGACATTTTATAAGCATTTAGAGACTTTTTCATATTTACTTGTGTCTTAAAAGGATATATATGTTTCCTTAACTCCAGTTTTGTTCCCCTTCTAATATTCTATTATACCCATATTATTCTGTGGCATATATTTGCTTTCAAGGGCATTCCATGATATAAGAAAGAAAAAAAAGTGTTTCCTTATATGAGTGAAATTTCACTATACCTTATATTGTGAATCAGGTAAGGAACAATACAAAGGAAAGTTAGGATTTTTTTTTCAATCTTCAAAACCTTCTACCCTAAATAGAAAACCACAATAATTAACTGCCAAGACTATCATTATGTCAAATAACCTTCTCTTCTTAACTGATTACAAATTTTGTTTTATCGCTATTTTTTTATTACTACTGCTATTATTATTATTTTACTTTACTACTGACCATTGTTCCATGTCTATTTTTTAAAATACAAGGATTCAAATGTTTAAAAATTACTCGACTTTAAGGGCAGATAAAACCTATGAAGCTACAATGCCTTTCTATGGCCTACCACATTAGCCACAGACAGAAAAATATTGAAGAATGTGAACTATTTGCAGACAATGTTCTAAAGTAAGATGAAATCACAATATAGCAAACCATATGCACATGGCCAACAAACATTTGGATAAACTTCCAGTGACTACAAGTGGTTTCTGTCCTGGTCCCTAGTTCCAAAGATTTATCCTTATTATTTACTTCATCTAGAGCTCATCCCAGGCTGCAGACCCATACTTCCCATCTCAGCAGCAACCTCCACTATCCCTGAGCTACCCTGTGGTCCTTTCTGTCCTCTTCTCCTCGATCCAGGACTGTTGATCTCATCATCACCAGACACTCTTCACATCACAGACTCTCCCTTCTTCTCCAGCTCTGCAGTGATGAAATTGTCCTGCTGCCTGAGCCATGTGAACCAGTTGGTTGACTATAGCTTCTATTCTTTTACCATCTCTGTGCAAATAGAAGCAATATTAGTAAGATAGTACCCCACAAGGTGGAGCAAGACGGTGTTAGAGCAGGAGTAACTAGAAAGGGAGAATGTGGAGGACAGGTTATTGAGGAGTTGAAAAAAGGAGACATTTCCTACCACCCTCCCAGCACCTCCTGGTGGCCTAGTATGATCAAATTTTCTCCTGCTGATTTTTTTGGCTATATAGACTTCCACTATAAAGATGTTCTATCATTTATCCAACCATATATGACTGTTGGGCTTTTAGATTTTTCTAATGTCTTATTTTAAACATGGTGTGGGTAGGATCATTGTTAATAAATCTTAAGCTTTTCCTTAATTTTCCTTAAAATATATAAAACATGGAATAAATGAGATTAAATCTACATTATATCTGAGGCTATTTTCACATACCCCTAGAGAAATTTTGACCAGCCTCCCACCTGAGTATATTAGCATCAATCATATGAAATTCTTAATAGTCAAATATATTTCACCCTTAAAAATTGCATTTTTATATGGTTTCATCTAATGTATATTAATGTACACAAAACAAAACTTGGTAATAAACTTTGCTTTGTCCATTTTTGTCTAGGTGGTTCATACTTTTCTTATTTATTTGTAAAACTCTTCAGAAAGTCGATTGTCACAGCAAATCAGATAAATATTTGCCCATTTTAAAAATTAATTTATGATTCATATTTGTAAGTGTAACTCTTTAGTTGTTTTTTGGTGAGGAAGATTGTCCCTGTGCTAACATCTGTGCCAATCCTCCTCTATTTTGCATGAGACACCACCACAGCATGGTTTGATGGGCGGTGTGTAGGTCTACGCCCAGGATCCAAACTTGTGAACCCTGGGCTGCTGAAGCACAGTGTGTGAACTTAACCACTACACCACTGAGCTGGCCTCACTTCAGATTTTTTAAAATGCATTTTGGAGTATGGTGTGTGGTACTTTATTATTATTATCATTTTTATGAATAGTTACTCAGTTACTCCAGTAAGGTTCATGTACTACTAATTCTTTTCCCCACCAATTTTAAATGCCATGTGTACTTTATCTAAAACTATTAACTATATAGAGGTTTCTCTTCTGAATACAGAGCTTAAAAGATGCTGAGAGAAGGGTGATGCCTCTCAATATTAATTTCAAGTTTTTGCTGAAAGTAAGAAGCCCTTTGGTTGAAACAAGGACATATAGGCCGGTTAATTCTCTCTTTGAGTTGATTAATTTCCACGCAGGAAGTACCCTTCATGCCCCTAAGGAATTTGAAAAACAAGGAACAGGCAAAATAATGCAACTAGCAGTAGTAAGAGACAACTGAATCTTCTTTTTTCCTTCTGCACCTCTCTGTTTAAGCTTTTGTGTTTTTCATTATCTTTCTCCCTTTCTTCTTCATAGTCTGTCTTCTAACACCAGTTAAGCTGCCTTATTATTTTCTTGAAGTAGAAAACTGATATCAGTATTTTTTGCAAAAAAATTATAATATTTTCAAAAATAGTTTTATGAAAAGTTTAAAGGTGGAATGAGGTTGTACAAAGCTGGCTTAATTATTCCATGAGTTGTTTTATATTTTATTGACATTTGAGGGACAAATTGAAAAACGTCACATGGTGTTCAGCCACAAAAACAAAAGTCTAAGACTGGTCCAGAATTTTTTCTATCTTCAAAAATGACATTTGCAGAACTGGACTTATGCTCATTTTTACAATTTAGAACAATGTAGTCTCTAGCAAGTCCGCTGAAAATTCTTTAGTTATATATTTGGTTTATGAGGATAGTAATTGTATTTGTTGATAATATTGCAATGGTGGGTTCTTAATTACATATCATTCTACTTGTCAAAAATATTTAAATCAATTATGACATAATGTTCTTAAACACTTGACCGACTGCTATTGAGAAGATTATTAGGCTAGAAATAGGTCCCATATTTGGTTGTATAGAAGTTAGCCACAAAGAAGCAAGTCATGTTTTCTGAGAAAAAATGTTTAGAATTTTTTTTAAATGCTAAGATGCAAACAGAGCATTGTCATTGTAATTATAGCCGTGCAATCTATCTTCTAATCTTGCTGAACACACTCCAAAATACATCAACTTGAAAAAAGCAACTACTATAAAGGACATCAATAACATACAATGTTGTCAGAGAGAAAGTAGAGATAAATGCTCTACACCAGGAGTGGGCAAACCTTTTCTGTAAAGGGTCACATAGTAAATATTTTGGGCTTTGTAGGCCATGTGGTCTCTGTTGCAACTACTCACCTCTGTCATTGCAGTGTGAAAGTGGCCACAGACAATGCAGAAACAAATGACTGAAGCTATGTTCCCATAAAACTTTATTTATGGACACCGAAATTTGAATTTCCCATGATTTTCACTGGTCATGTCCTTTGATAATTTTTTTTTTTTTTTTTGGTAAAGAAGATTGGCTGTGAGCTAACATCTGTGCCAATCTTCCTCTACTTTGTTTATGGGACCCTGTCACAGCATGGTTGATGAGTGGTGTGTAGGTCCGCACCCGGGATCTGAACCCACAAACCCCGGGCTGCCAAAACAGAGCATGCGAAATTGACCACTATGCCACCGGGCTGGCCTGATAATTTTTTTCAACTGTTATAAACATAAAAAACAGTCTTAGCTTGGGGTCCGTATAAAAACAGCTGCAGCAAGATTTGGCCTGAGGGAAGTAGTTTGCTGACCCCTCTTCTACATAACAAAATTAAATGAGAATTTCAGATAAATAGAATGGAATTCTCCAAGGTAGAACCTTTGCAGCAGTTTCAGTCCACTATTTAACTCCAGGGAATAATCTCAAATATTTAAATTTAGAATTTAAACATCAAGTGTCTGAAATAAGTGGAAATTGAGTTGAAAAGAAGCAAAATAGGAGGGAAACACCCAATCATATGAGTGATTTGTTGTACTTAAGAAGTGACAAGAACAAGTGTATCGTTTACCAAGTGAAGCAGGAATCAATACACATGTCCCTAAATCTAAAATTATGTACCTCTATAACGTCATGTGGTTAAACAAGTTAATTATCTGGTTTACTCATGTAAATCTCACTTTATTGCATTGATCTGGAGAATTAGGGCTGTGGAGTTTTTACCCTTACTTCTCCATTTCATTTGCTTCTACACCTAAAAAATGAGGCACTGGTAGATCTTCATTGTAATTATCCTTCATAAAAGAGGAAAAAAACCAGTTGCAATATATATTTCAAGGTATATTTATTGTCTACTTTGTGCTGTGTGCTTTCTAAGCAGTGGGACTAGAATGATAAATGACAATGGCAAGAATTTTTATTTGATCTGTGTCAAGGCAGACATTAAGGGAAGTGGCAATAACCACAGAGTTTTGAACTTCAGAAAAGACTCACATTAATTGAAAGAGTCCACTTGGACATCATTGGTTTTTTAGATTAGCCAATATGATGGATTTATTCAGATGCACAACATGCATTTTATAATACTTATATGACTGATAAACTAATGAGTTAAATTGAAAAATACAAATAATTCTACATACTTGGAGTATGGGAACAATTTGCTTACTGAGTTATAAATAGCAGGATATTCCACTAACACCCTTCTGGGCAAATAAATGTTTTGTTGAAGGGGCTGAGACTGGTTCCCATAAAAGTGCATTAAAATTTCAGTGCCTGCTTGGGACACGTTTGAATCTGCCCTGCAATATTTCAGGAGGTCATAAAAGGAAACTTTTTGAACTATGATATAGAAGGCAACATATAATCAAAAATAAGCTCAGGGCATCGGTCATTGAAATAAAAATGAGTAAAGAAGAGGATCAAAATCGAAAATTATCTTTTGGCTTTCTCTAGGATAAAATATGTTATATTTATGTTTAAATGCATGTTTAACTTTAAGGTAATTTTCAAGGGGGAGAGAAAAGTCCTAGCAACTTAATTTCTAGTAAGTGTTCCAGGTAAAATTTATCATTAAATAACTTTAACTCGTTTTTGTCCACTTGATCTTTGTATGAAGGTCTTTTTAAAATTTTTCTTGTTTTTTTTTTTTTGGTTTGTTTTGTGAGGAAGATTGGTCCTATGCTAACATCTGTTGCCAATCTTCCTCTTTTTCTTTTTTTTTTCCTCCCCAAAGCCCCTGTACATAGTTGTATATCATAGTTGTAGAGTTGTTGCTCTTCTATGTGGGACACCGCCTCAGCATGTTTTGGTGAGCTGTGAGTAGGTCCACGCCTAGGATCTGAACCAGCGTACCCCGGGCTGCCGAAGTGGAATGTGTGAACTTAATTGCTATGCCACTGGGCCCACCTCCTGTAGGAAGGTCTTTGAGATTGCTGGGAGGAAAAAGGCCAGATAGGGTTTTTTTGAATAGACATAAAAATGGCCATTTGCCCTATACCTCTTAGGTCCATGTGAAATGCTTTTAAGTGAAATTTCTACATTTTCCAAAATTCACATCACTTTTGAATTAGCCTAAGGATTAAAATAGATAATAACAAGAGAAATTAAGTAAAAGCATAAAGAAAATATTTGGCTTTATACTACACTTTGAAATTTCATTTTTTGTTTCCTACAACTGCATCTAACTTCACTTACTCAGGGTATCTCCATGACCCAAAAAGAGCCTCTGGGAAAATACATGAAGGTCTTATAAATGCTGCTAACTCCTTTTGCCTAATTTTATTAAATTTAACAACACTTGTGAAATGATAATGTCTGAATTATTTATATGCAATATTTATTTTGAATTTGTAAGTGGTCTTGCTATCAAAACATCAGTAATCTTTGAAGAATCTCATGTTCCAAGTAAATTCCCAGATAGAAGGATATAATGAGATTGGAAATTACCTCATTGAAAAAATCATCTAGAAATTTGACAAATACTATTGTAAGGCATTCTAAAAAATATGTATCTCCTTCTACTCTTTTATTCCCATCTACTTTTCCCTTCTCTCCCTGCCGCTATTCAGTATGTAAGGGGAATGAAGAAGAGTGTGTATTTTCAAAAATACTTTCGCTGAATTTTTCAGTTCAGGTGCACTCCCCAAATAAGTATCTCTTAGGAAGGTTATATATATATATATATTTTTTTTTTTTTTGATGAGGAAGATTAGCCCTGAGCTAACATCTGTTGCCAATTCTCCTCATTTTGCTGAGGAAGATTGGCCCTGGGCTAACATCCACGCCCATCTTCCTCTACTTTATATGTGGGATGCCTGCCACAGCATGGCTTGATGAGTGGTGCATAGGTCCACGCCTGAAATCTGAACCTGTGAACCCTGGGCCACCGAAGTGGAGTGCGCAAACTTAACCACTACACCACTGGGCCGGCCCAGGAAGGTTATATCTTTTGACATTAATTAAGGGTTGTCGATATGCTAAACAATGCAACATATGGACTTTCCTTTTTAAAGATGAACTACAATATCTCTGTAACTTTCTGCTGATAAATCAATTGATTCAGGATATTTTAAATAAAGATAATATTGTATACAAAGTAAAACTCACTCTTCCCTCTCCACAAAAAATCCCTCAAGCTGAAATTTCTTTCCTATAGACCCCATCTATTCACTCTCCCTGCCCCCTCCATACATAACAGTAAACTGGGAACAAAAAGAGGCATTTAAAATACCAGAAAATTAATTTTATATGACCTAGGGTTGAATAGGATATTGAAGATGATCTTGTCAGAGTCTTCCAAATTTGACTGATTATTGGAACTACCGTTGAGTTTTAAAAATGTGTACTATTTTTAGAACCCAGCTCAGATCTACTGAATGAAATTATACATGTATAAGAATTAAAATCTGTATTTTACTACACACTTCCCTGGCCATTATGAGGGTTAGCAGGGTGTGGGAATCACTGTTACAGCAAAACTATAAATGAAGTGCTGCTGACTGACGTAGATTGAGTGGATTAGCTCAGACCTAGAGGGAAAGGTGAGGATGAGCTTGGCTCTAAAGAAAAGTGATCCTTTGATGGGGCTTGACACTCATATTGGATTTCACCAGGTAAATGTGAGCACTGTAATGATGGCTGGGATTGACTGAGCATCTGCAGTGTGCTAGGCACTGTGCAGAGCATACGCCAATTTTAATTATTTAAGCCTTGCCAAGAAATATTGAGATGAATTTTATTGTTATCCACTGTATTCTGATGAAGAGGATCAGGAAGTTGATGTAGGTGACAGAGTTTATTGCTGGTAGCAATGCAACCCAGGGCTGGTTTGGTTAAGCAGTATGCTAGTGTGCTAGCAGCAAACTCCAGACATTAGGGGCAATTTAAGTGTCCCTTCACTTGTTCTGTCCCTCACTGTCCCAGGGGGAAGGAACAAGGATAAAGAAGCCACTTCCAGAACAGAGGGTGGCAGGAGCACGTTGTAAAGCTCTTATTCTCTGCCCTCTTGATCGGCCTTGTCTTCTCTTGTCTCCTCTGAGTTATTTCACGGTGCTGATTTTGCCTCTCGCTCATTTGAAGCAGCAGAGCCAAGTGGCCCCCATGGTTGTGCTCATGTGAACAGTCCTCCCCCACCTTGTGACAATCCTCTCCCACTGTCTCAAGCTTTCCCTGGAGAAACCAGGGTGGGTTCCACACAAAAAGGCAAGTAGAAAAGCAGTCATTTATGGCTTCCACTAATATGATGATCTTCACGTGGAGTAAGCACACTCCTGGTGGCACGTGCAAACTTTCCAGTGGGGACTGGGCACAGATGGATTCAAGGAGGTCAATTTCCAGAGGCTCAGCATCCACGTGCTTTCTTTCCTAAAATCCAGCTGCCAGATGAAATACATGCGGTGGAGGCATCTTGCTGGTTCCGCTTCTTCTCCTCTCCTTTCTCCCATTTTGCAAAAGAATGATATACCTTTCTCCCAACCTGAAATCTTCTGGATGCTGAACAAAGAAAAATTTAAAATACTGGTGCCAAAGGAGCCTCCTTTAATAAAAGCACCATAAAATTGCCTTTATCCATTTCGTTAGGGGAATATGTATATATCAGTATTAATAAAATAATGAAAAAGCATATATTTGGGAAAGACTCTTTGAGAGAAGTAGTATATTAGTATAGTTTCTAGAAGAAAAAGGAACAATGAAACATTTGTTTTAAAGGAGAAATTGTTTGTGTATTTTTTTTAATGAAGGATTATGTTATCACACATTTCATTGGATATGTTTAAAAGAGTGATATTGACAGTTTTATATAAAACATTGTATAAATATAAAATGCCAGTATTGAAAGTACACTAGAAAGTACAACTTTTAAACTTAGACAAAAAATTGGATGTCAACTTAAAAATGTGAGGAGAGAGGTTACATGTTTTTCAAACTTCTTTAACAGGGTCCTCAAGCAAGAATGCTTGGAGACCATCACTACAGTCTAGGCAAAGAAGATTTTCCTGATTCAGAGAGCAACTAACATGGAAGAAACTTGCATGGGGTTTGGAGGAAGCCTAATAGTAATAAAAAGGGAGCACTAGGTTTGAATGTCCTGTCTACATCCATCCGTTGGAGGTCTGTGACTGCAGCCGACTCTAAACCCGAAAATCTTCATTATGAGTAAAAAACGGCATAAATTGTGTTTAGTCTGAAGGCTTTTACATTTAGATTTAGATCCCAAAATAGAAAGATAGAATGATAAATTAATAGTACAATATAATAAATTGCAGATAAATATAAGAATAAAGCTAATCTATTTAACAAGAGGTCAGTCAAAATCAGCTACTTTATTGAAATAGCGAAAACATAGAGGTGATTATAAAGACAACACTTTTTATGATTGGTTTCCTAGAGTTATACTTTCGTATTTGGAAAGAGATTTTCTTTTTCAGTAATAAAACTTGATTAGCGTGTTTGTGTGTGGGGAGGGCCCAGGGGATTTTTTCTTGAGGAAAGAACCCTAATTTAATGTTGTTTTCTGCTTCCTTTGTTCATGGATTTTTGATGTTCAAAACTAATTTCTTCCTCAACAGGCAACCTTCAGCTGGAAATATCCCTGTTGACCTCTGTCTTCGGTTCTGTGTTAAAATGTTTGTGTGCCGTTTTTTAAGTTCACAAGTGTAATTTTCTCCCCAGAGGGTGTTCACAGTTTCTTCAAAGACTTCAGTGCTTATCTGTTGTTTGAGGTTTTCTTTAACAGAGCTCACACATTTTGCCTTCAAGGTCTCCCCTGGTCAGCTCAATGAGGAAAAGGAACTCCCGAAGAAGGTGGCTCGGAACTGACTGCTGTTAATTAGGGAGGTTAGAACACACTGCATTTCACTCTGCTGTTTCACTTCTGATAGTTTACCCAAAATCTGAATTGGAAGCAGCAGGTGTCGGATCTGAAAATAAATATTTTTCATCTTTTTGATCTTACCTTTTTAACTTAGAAATGATAGCACTAAAAAAATAATTTATTTTTTTAAAGTCAACTCTAGAATGTTATAGGCTGTGATAGGACTCTGCCAAATGAGATCACAGAAGCCTAGATCCTCATTAATAAGAGGCTCAATTTTCCAGATTCATCATCCTGGAGCAATTTTGGCTAAATTCTGTATAGCTCAGACTGCAGTAATATTCTTTATATTGTACGGATGATTAAAAAGGTCAATTATAAAAAACAACAACAAAAAAACAGGGACTTATAATACTCCGCAGACACGTGAGATGCCAACTCCCCCAGTGCACACACCCTCACAGCTCAGGCTATTCTCAGCCTTATGGTTTTCAGGACCAGTCTTACCATGCCCATTACCCTTCCTTGTGTAGGCCACCATGTTATCACTCATCCAACAGACTCTGATCTCTATGGAGCTCTGTGCAATGTCTTGAAACACTCTCACCGTGCCTTCGGAAGTCATTCTCTATATTTTTCTTTTCTGTGAAATTCCCTCACCTTCTTGCTCTGCTCTCTTGAAAGCTGTCTCTCCTCTGAGGACATTGCTTTCTTGCATCAGTCTTAAATGGTTGGCGTTGTTCTCTGCCTCTCTTGTACCTCTGCATTTGGAGGTGGGAAGGCTTTTCCCTTTCACCTCTTTGCAACTTGCACTGATTTTCCCTCCTTTATCCCTAAAAGTCATTGGCATGAGGCTCATGTCATCAAACTTCACCACTATCTTGCCTTGTTACCAGTCATCTGCTTACCCTTTTACCTGTCTCCCTCTCCATTTTTAGTCACTCCTCTTCATTTCCTAAAGATTTTGGCTTATGACTCAGTGTTACTCTTGCTAACACTACCTAGGTCATCATTCTTGAAGATTTCAAAATCAATGTAGCTGGTCATTCCAACACCCTAGCCTCTTGTTCTTGATCCTCTGCTTCTATGATCCTGTCTTCCCCTCTTCCTCAGCCACTCACTTTCCAGCCATGTTCTAGACCTTGTCATTAACAATAATTGTACCCCGTCTATAATCCCATCGTCAAGTATCCCATTCTCTTACCACCCTGTTCTCTCTTTCTAGTTCATTATCTCTCGTAGCCCCAAATGTAGGTCCTCTTCTTTTTCTTATTTGTCCAGCATAAACTCTATGACTTATAATTATTTAATTCCCTCCTTCCTTACATCCTCAACAACCTTACTTCATGCTCTTCTTGTCACTAAACCACCAACCTTAGTTAAAATAAAATCTTCTCCTACCCTGTGCATGCACCCAGGCAACTGAACATGGCTGGAAAAAAAACAACACCTAGACACAAATACATGCTGTTGGCTTCATTTTACATTCATGTTCAGTACGAAGCCTGGCTATTATACTATATTTCGCTAGTCCAATTAATCTCTCACTCTTTTTTTTTTAGAAACTGACGTGGTGTAGGTTTCTTTTTTATTTTTAAGGGGAAGATTGGCCCTGAGCTAACATCAGTTGCCAATCTTCCTCTTTTTCTTTTTCCTCCCCGAAGCCCCAATACATAGTTGTGTATCATAGTTGTAGAGTTGTAGCTCTTCTCTGTGGGATGCCACCTCAGCATGGCTTGATGAGCAGAGAGTAGGTCTGCGCCCAGGATCTGAACCTGCGAACCTTGGGCTGCCTAGCAGAACCCGCGAACTTACCCACTGAACCGCCAGCCCTGCCCTGAATCTCTCACTCTTAAATGAGATGATTTCAAACTTTCGTCTCTTGTACAGATCTCTAAAACCACTCCACCATCCTCACTTTCAGCTGATGAGCTTGATCTCTATGTTACAGAAAAAATAGAGACAGAAGGTAACTTCCATCTACTCTCTCCACGCTTACTCGCCTATGCCCACTATTTCTGCCTTCCCTCCTATCACTATAGATGAACTCTTCATGTTCCTCCCTAAGGCCAGCTCTCCGTTTGTGCATGATATTCCATTCCCTCCAGTCTACTCAAAGATGTTGCCCTAGCATTTTTGTCTTTTCTATCCTGTAATTTCATTTTTTTCCTTTTTATTGGCTGTCTCCCATTGCTAAACACATGCTGTTTTGTTCTGCTGTCTACAGCAACAACATCAATAAAATACAACACAAGTCTCTCTTGAATTTTCTCTTTCCCTTATTGATCTTTTTTCTTTTAAGATACTAATTCCTTTGACGAGTCTCCTAGAAATCTCTAATTCCTCTTTTAGCATTGTTTCTTGAACCACTCTAACCGGAATTTTTTCTCACGTCTTCATTCTAATCAAGTTCATCAGTACCCTCTAACAAAGTTCCTATATCTAATTATGAATCTCAGATCTCATATTACTTGAAATTTCTTCAGTATTTGACATGGCCAATCATTTTATGCCCACTTGACTTCATTAGGTGCCTTTTCTCATTCTCTTTTGCTAGTTCATCTCCTCTTCCTGACCTTTTAACATGTCCAAGGGCTCAGTCAGTGGACCACTTCTCTTTTCTATTTCCATTTTCTTCCTTGATTATTTCATCCAGTGTCAAGATTTTAAATACCATGTATACGCTGATCATTCCCAATTTTATATCTCCTGTTCAGGCCAACTCTAAGTTTAAGAATCAGATATTCAACTGCCTTCTTGATGTCTTAACTTACATCCTCAACTCCCTTATTTATAATCTGCATATCAAATTTATATTTAAAAATAAGCTTTTGACACTACCACTGTCTAATTTTAGAATATTTTTATCTCCCCAAAAAGAAAACTTATACTCTTTACCAGTGACTTGCCCCTCTCCCTTGCCCTTGCCAACCACTAATCTACTATTGTCTCTATGGATTTACCTATTCTGGACATTTCATATAAATGTGATCACACTGTATGTGGCCTTTTGTGTCTGGCTTCTTTCACTTAGTATGAGGTTTTTAAGGTTCATCCATGTTGTATCAGTACTTTATTCCTTTTTATGGATGAATTATATCCCATTGTATGAACTCATAGTGTGCCCAGCTTATTTAACGGCAATTTGGTCTTTCTAGTTGCTAATCCTATTGGCTCTATCTTGAAAATATACGCAAAATCTGACCACTTTTAGTGGTGAAGTCACTAAAATTTCTTTATTTTTGTAAATGGCCTTTTTACATCTGTCCTTGGCCCCTTCCGTGTATTCCTAATACAGAATCTGGGGAAGTTGTTTTTTTTTTTTTAAGTCAAATGAGACTACTTAAGTCATTCTTCTTCTAATGGCTTTGGATTTCATAATGAGTACATTTCATAATGAATCAAAATGAAATTTAATGCAACTCCAGAAGGCCTTACACAACGTTCCCCTGGGTTTTTTTTCCCTTGGTCCTCAACTCCTATTACTCTCTCCCTTGCTCACTCTATTCTAGGCACTTGGACATGACACAGAAATAATACAATATAAGTTTGGTATTATTTGCATGGCTTTGTAATGCACTTTATCTGATTTTTCAGAAGGACAATCTGCCTAAATTATAGACCCAGCAGTCTAACATTCTACCTAAGAAGCAGGTATGTTTTAAGTAAGATTGATCTACTTTGGTTGCTGCTATAGCTATTTTTTAATATAAACATTTTCTTTTGGAACATTTTAGATTTACAGAATTATTGCAAAGATAGTACATAGAGTTCTCATATATCCCATGCCTATTTCCCTATATTGACAACTAAATATAGTTATCATATTTTGTATGGTAATTTTGTATGACAACTTTGTATGATAACTTTTTGTATGATAATTTACCAATATTGATACATTATTAACTAAAGAACACACTTTGTTCAGATAGTCTTAGTTTTTCCCTATTTTCTTTTCTAAGATTCCATCCAGGAATTACATTTCATTGTAGTTGTAAAATTGTAATTGTAAAAATGTAATCACATTACATTTCATTGTCATGTCTCCTTAGGCTCCTCTCAGCTGTGACAATTTCTCAGACTTTCCTTGTTTTTGATGAGCAGTTTGGGGGTGTGTGGTCAGGTATATTATAGGATGTTCCCTCTACTGGAGTTTAATGTTTTTCTTATAATTAGACTGGTGTTATAGGTTTTGAGGAGGTAGATCACAGAGGTAAAGTGCTATTTTCATCACATCATATCAAGGGTATATGCTATCAACATGATTTATGACTGTTGATGTTGACTTTGATCTTCTGGCTGAAGCAGTGGTTTTCAGGTTTCTCTATTATAAAGTGACACATTTGTATCCCTTTTCCTATTATACTCTTTGGAAGGAAGTAACTATGCACAGCTCATATTTAAGAAGTAGGGATTTATATTTTCCTCATTTAGTGGAGGGTACTTAGATAATTTATTTGGAATTCTTCTACATAGGAGATTTGTCTCTTCTCCCCAATTTATTTAATAATTCAATAATTTATTTATATCAATATGGACTCATGGATATTTATTCTATACTTTGAGTCATCATCCAATACTACTTTATTTTGTTGCTCAAATTACTTCAGTTTTGGCCAGTGGAAGCCCTTTCAGTTGGCTTCTGTGTTTCTTGATCGTCACCCCCACCCCCACCCCATTATTTTGTGTGTGTGTACGTTTTGAACACATTCTTACCTTCTGGTACTATAAGATCTTCCAGGCTCATCTTGTGTATTTCCTGTTCTGAGGAAATATGTTATGCTCACTCCTAGAGTTATATATTTTTCCAAGGAGCTCTTGTTGTTGATACTGGAAAATGGTACTAGAAACCAAGATCTGGATGCTAGGTATGCTCATTGTTACCAAGTCTTATTGCTTGTAGGCTCTCTCAGCTAACAGGAAGGAAATGTATATGTAAGTGCTGACCTGTATATGTTCATATACCTATAAATATTTATATATGTAACCATTCCTATCTATGTTAAGCTAAACATGAGTTCATACTGATGTGTTCTATTCTACTGCAGTGCCACAGGCACCATTCCAGCCTCCTCTCCTTGCTTATCTGTAAACTCTACTTACTTATCTGTAAATTCTAAAAGTAAGAAACCCAACTCCCACCATCCAAAACACATTTATTTAAATCTTCAATTCCACTATACATGTATAATAGTATCAGAATTGTGAACCTATACCCTAATGGGAATGAACTTTATCAGAGAATATTTCTTATACACTTTTCTTTTGTCTAATTTTACAGACTCCACTCAATTCCAGTTATGTAGGTCAATAGCTCCCCCTCCATTCATTGAAGGGGTTCAATGAAGTTCTATCATATGTTTGTAATGCAGTCAGATTCTTTTGTCACATTCTGCATCCCATCCCATCCTGGGATTCTTCTAACCTCTTAGATGAATTTTTTAAAAATTTGTATACATTAAGATTTACTCTTTGTACTGTAAAGTTCATTGGCTTTGGAAAAATTATAGTGTCAAGTAGCTACAATTATAGTATCATACCAAATAGTTTCACCACTCTAAAAAAATCATCTGTGCTTCAAATATTTAAACTTTCCCCCACTCCCCGTGTTCCCCTGGCAACCACTGTTCATTTTGACTGTCTCTATAGTTTTGCATCTTCTATAATGATATGTGATTGGAATGACACAGTATGTATCCTTTTCAGACCAGCCTCTTTTATTTAGTAATATGCATTTAGGATTCATCGATGTCTTTTTGTGGCTTAATAGTTCGTTGATTTTTTTGCCTTTTTAAATTTCTTCTATAAATTTGTAGAAATCACTGGTGAAACATTTGGGCCTAATTATTTCTGTTTTAGAAGTTTACTAATTACTGATTCAATTTCTTTACTAGATATAGGGCTATTTGGGTTATCTATTTCTCCTTGTGTGAGTTTCAGCGCTTTGTGTTTTTCAAGGAATGATCCATTTTATTAAATTATTAAAACTGTAGGAATAGAGTTAATTATAGTCCTCCATTGTCCTTTTAATGTTCATGGGTTCAGTGGTGATGACCTCTCATTTCTGATACTGGTAATTTTTGTCTTCTCTATTATTTTTTTTATTCTTGGTTAGCCTGGCTAGAGGTTCATCAATTTTATTGATCTTTTTTTTAAAAAAACAATTTTTGGTTTTGTTGATTTTCTTTAATATTTTCTTGTTTCCAATTCCATTGATTTTTGCTCTAATTTTTATTATATCTTTTATTCTGATTCCTTTTGACTTAAATTGCTCTTTTTGACCTAATAATATAAAGTGAACGTTATAGGTTATTGATTTTAGGTCTTTCTTCTATATGAACTTAATGCTATAAATAAATTTGCCTTTAAGCAAAAGAGAAGCATCCGCACAGTCTGAAAAGCTATATTTTTATTTTCATTTATTTCAAAATATACCTTAATTTCTTGAGGTTTTTCTTTGGCCAATATGATATTTAGAAGTGTGTTGTTTTATTTCCAAACATTTGGGGCTGTTGTTCCATTAGTTCTAGTTTAATTTAGTTAGTTTCTGTTTGTTTGTTGTTTTTTGTTTTTTTTTTTTTGTAAGGGAGATCAGCCCTGACCTAACATCCATGCTAATCCTCCTCTTTTTGCTGAGGAAGACTGGCTCTGAGCTAACATCTATTGCTAATCCTCCCCTTTTTTTTCCCCCAAAGCCCCAGTAGATAGTTGTATGTCATAGTTGCACAGTTAGTTTCTGTTTAAATTCCATGTGGTCTCAGAACATACTTTGTACTATTTATATTCTGTTAAATTTGTTAAGGTCTGGTTTATGGATCACAATGTGGGTTTTCATGGTGAAAGTTCAATGTGAGTTTGAGATGAATGCAAATTCTGCTGCTGTTGGATGGAATAGTCTATAAATGTCAATTAGATCAAGTTGACTGATCGTGCTCTTTTGATGAACTATATCCTTACTGATTTTCTGCCTGCTTGATCTTCAGTTACTGATACAAAGATGTTGGATTTTTCAATTATAATGGTGTATTTATCTATTGCTCTTCCTGTTCTGTCAGTTTTTGCCTCACATATTTTGACACTGCTTTTAGATGCATACATGTTTAGGATTGTTATGTCTTAGAGAATTAACCCATTCATTGTTATTGTGCCTGTCTTAATATCTGATAATTTTCTTTGTTTTGAAGTCTTCTTTGTCTAAAATTAATATAGAAACTCCAGATTTCTTTTGATTAGCCTTATATGATATATTTTTCTCCACTCTTTAACTTTTAACATAGCTGAACCTTCATTTTTAAAGTGATTTTCTTGTAGCTAACATATAGTTGAGTCTTTTCTATAGTCCTTTTTTATACAGTCTTTTTTCATTTTATCCACTCTGACAATCTCTATCTTTTAATTATGTATTTAGACCATTCACATTGAAAGCAATTATTGATATATTTGGATTAATATCTACCACGTTTGCAACTTTTCTATTTGTTACCAGTGTTTCTTTTTCTGTTTTCTTTGGTTTTAGCTGAACATTTTATATGACTCCATTTTATCTCCTCTCTTAGCGTATCAATTATATTTCTTTGGAAAATGGTTTTAATTGTTTACTTAGAGTTTTTAATACACATTTTTAAGTAATCCAAGCATACTGTCAAGCGGCGCTACTCTGCTTCAAATGTACTGCATATCCCTTATAATTTTTCCCTCCCATCCCTTGTGACATTGCTCACATTCATTTTAATTATCCATATACTATAGTTATCAAATGCATTGTTACTGTTATTACTTTAAACAAACGGATATTTTGGGGGCAATTAAAAATAAGAAAAATAATTTTTTTAACCTTCCTTTATTTCTTCTCTGATAATCTCTGACCTATGTTATTTTTCTTCTGCCTGAAAAAAAACTCAATATTTCTTGCAGGGCAGGTCTGCTGGTAGTAAAGACCCTCAGTTTTGTTTGTATGAGAAAGGTCTTTATTTCACCTTCACTATAGTTTAATTTTACTGAATAAAGAATACTAGATTTGCATTTTTTTTTTCTGCTGACATTTTAAATATTTCACTCTACTCTCTTCTTATCGCATGGTTTCTATGAGAAGTCCACTATAATTTTTATCTTTTTCCTCCTGTAAGTAAGGTGTTTTCTTCTGCCTTCTTTCAATAATTTTTTTTTGTCTTTGGTTTACTGGGGTCTGACAATGAGATGGCTAGGTGCAGTTTTTGGTATTTATTCTGTTTATTGTTCTCTGAGCCTCCTGGATCTATGGTTTGGTATCTGTCATTAATTCTCAAGAGTTTTCAGCCATTATTATTTCAAATATTTCTTCTGCTCTGTTCTCTTTCTTGTCCTTCTAGTATTCCAATTAGCCATACATTACACCTTTGAAATTTTCTCACAGATGTTGGATTGTTTTTTCCATTTTTTTCTCTTTGACTTTCAGTTTGGAAAGTTTCTGTTAACTCATTTTCAAGCTCACTGATTCTTTCTTCAGCTTTGTCAAGTCTATGTATAAGCCAATCGATGTTCTTTCTGTCACAGTGTTTTTTATTTATAGCATTTCATTTTGATTCTTTCTTGGAATTTCCATCTCACTGTTTATATAGCCATCTATCTTTGCAGGTTGTCCAGGTTTTCTGTTAGAGTCTTTGACACATTAGTCTTAGTTATTTTAAATTCCCTGTCTGTTAATTCTAATATCTGCATCTATCTGAATCAGGTTCTGATGATTATTTTGTCTCTTAAGGTTGTTTTTCTTGCCTTTGATGTGTCTTATAATTTTTTGCTGAAAGTTGGACATGATAGGATATACTAGAGATAAATAGGGCTCTTCTGTGAAGATTTGTTTAATTCGGCTAGAAGTTGGGCTTTGTTTAATGTCTTCTATAGCTATAGGTGCCACAGGCCTCCTGTCCCTCTCATGTCCTTGTTTTTGTTTCCTGTCTTCACCTTGGGCTTTGTAAGTTCTCTTCCTCAGAGACAGTTGTGTTTTGTACACATCTCAACCACGATCCACTATTGTTAAATTGGAGCCCTGTTGGTGTGTCTGTAAAGTGCGAGAGAGTGGGAGAGTCCTGTTATCTTCCAATTAAATCTCAGTCTTTAATGGGCCTGTGTCTACGGACTGTGACTTTCACTGTATAACTTCCCCCATTCCTAATGGCCTTAAGTGAGATAGGAAGGCTAAAGTGTGCTGGAGTGGGAGGAATTCCCTTCCTTCAGGTTGGATAAAGCTCTGGTAAAGCACTCTTTCTAGGGGAAAGTAAACCTTTGTTATGGAGAAGGTTTTGGGAATATTTCACAAGGATTACTTATCTAGTCCTCCTGCCAGAGTAATGAAGTGGTCTTCCTAGGATCTTCATTCACCGTACAAACCTGGTGGAGTTTCTTGAGGTAAAGGCTATGAACGAGTGAGGCCCCACCTAAGACTGTGGCCCTTAGATGTTTCTCATTCTGACACCAGCCCAACTGAGCCCCCAGCAATGCATCAAAGTTACCATTTAAGGCTCAAACAGCCTCTGCTCCAAGCCAGCCCATCTCTGCTATGACTCTAGATTTGCCTGTCTCTCCAGACTTTAGCAAGGCAGTTTGCCCTGGGCTCAATTCTCTGATGGGTCCAAAAAATTCCTTGATTTTCAGGTTTTGCAGCTTTTTCTTGTTGTGAAAATGAGAGTGACCATTCTAAGCTTTTTATAGGAAGTCTGCTTTCACTACTATAGTTTTATTATCCTGTGTCACTTGTGATTTTATTTATTGTTTCTTGTCCTATGACTTTGTAGATAGGAGTTTGTTACAGGCTAAGCACATCATAAGCTGGTTCCTTAACGCCTTTAGAATATGAATTTTAATACTACCTTAGAGTTGAGGTCAATAGGAATTTAATTATGATAAATTAAATAATGAATTTCAATTAATATTTCACAGTATGTTTTGGGCCCTTTTATTTTACATTGGATTTTAATATTTACAATAAAAATAGCCAACATTTCTTGAATAATTTACTATGTGACTTATGCTGTGCACAAGAGGTTTATCTTGTTTGTCTAACTCATTTTACATAAAATCCCTCTGAGATAGATATTTCTATCATCCCTGCTTTACCCGTAAAGAAAGAGATTAAGAAAGATTATGTAAATTCCTGAAGGTCACAAACCTAGGAAGAGGTAGCAGGATTTGAATTTAAACAGCCTGATTTCAGTCTTCACTCTTAATGTCTACATTAGCTCCCCCAAAGTCCTTTATGATTAGCCGTATGAATTACTCTCTCCAATGGCAAAACACAATGTAAATATTCTTTTGTATGCTGTGGTCATATGGTGAACAGATGTTTGGTGCTGATACATAAAACCACCTCCATCTCCCCAAGATGACAGATATTCTTTACACTAAAACCAAAACATTTTTGCTAACCCTAAATAGCAGATTAATTCTATTCATATTTTATTTATTCACAGAGGACAACATTTTACATTTAATTTATATTAAATGTGTCATCACAACACTTTAATTTAGATTTTTCTTAGGTGGTTTATTCAAATTTTCCTGTGGACATTGTGGAGAATTTTTAATTTCTCACTTAATAATGCAGTGCATTACAAAAACGGCAAGACATTTTCATTCCTCTCTGTATTTTCATCCGTTTTGCAAGGTGATTTGGACACTCCTTTCAGTAAGAGGTGTGGTTTATTTCTTTACTCTTTGAATTTGGTTCAGGCTTGTGACTTGGTTTGCCCCATTAAATGTGGTGTGTGTGATGCTGTGCCCATTTCAAGCTGAGATCTCAGGGAGGTTTGCATATTTCTATTCTCTCTTTGAGAAACTTCCTGAGCCACCATATGAAAAAGCTAACCATTTGGATGGTGGACGACATATGTCCCAGTCAACCCTGGCCCAGTCAACAACTTGGCAATCAGCAGACGTGTGAGTGAGGCCGTTTTAGATGAGCCAGCCTCAGCTAACTTACTGCCAACCTCAGACACATGAGCAAGTCCAGCCCAGACCAGCCAAGCCTGGACCCGATCTGCAGGACAAGTTGACTACAGTCAACTTGTAGACTTGTTGACCATAATAAATGGCTCTAGTTTTAAACCACTAAAGTTGGAATGATTTAGCATGCAGAAAAATCTGATACAAATCATATGCTAGACCAAATATATAGCAGGTGTGCTATATGATGTAAAATTATTTTATTCATTTGTTGAATGGTAAATAAAGGTATTTAAAGGGCATATCTCAGACTTCCCTATGGTTATTCAGTCTTTTCACACGAATTCTGAATTCATAATAGTAATGGTAATAGCAGTAGTAATAACAATAAACATATTTATAGCACTATATATATAGTAGCTATTTAATTCTCAAAACAACCCATGAGAGACGTGTATTATTTTCCCCATTTAACTGTATTCTCAGGCACAAATAATTTAAGAACTCAGGTCTATCTCAACAGTTTAAGACTTAGTCCTCTTAGTTTTCCTAACCGTCCTTCTTCATGTCTTTCAATCTTCTACTCAGGTTTTATTTTTCTTTCTTCAGAAGATTTTAAAAGTCTATAGTTATGCTTATACTTAGCAACACAACACCTGTACTTCAGACTCCTGCCAATATATATAACATCAGCCACTAACTTGCTGTCCCCAAAACATCATAACCTGAGTTTAAAAAATAAGTTTAAAAAATACTCCGAATGAAATAGTAACTGCAAGATAAATAGTTCACCAACTTCCTTTTTTACGCTAGTAGAGACTGACCTTTTGGGGTTGAGGATCCTTGAAAATATAATGGAAGTCATGAATTCTCCCTCCAAAAAATGTGCGAAAATAACCAAATGTGTATTAACTTTAGAATTCCTGTACGCCCTCCAAAGCCCATCTTGGGGCCTCAAAATAGGAACCCTTATCCTAGATAAATTGAAAAATTTATTTTTGCATGAAACTAAAACAATCACAGAGCTTTAAACTACGTATTTAGAGGACCTCATTTATATACCAGTATGGCTTCCCATCACAGCCCTTACGCCGTCCCACTGCAGGACTTGTAATAATTTTCTAAAGTGAGTTCTGCTGTTATGGCCTGTAGGAAACTGCCACAAGACACTGGATATTGTATTTTGTCTAAGAATTTCTTCCACTTCATCAACCAACGAATAGACTATGTGGAACCTGGGGAAAGATTTTCAGCTCTCAATGTTAGGTAATGTGGTGCTTCTCCTAAGAGAATATTATATGTTTATATTGTGGAGATATAATTTTGTAATTGTTCATGATTTCCTTTGTGCTTTTTCAACAACTTTTCTGGGGACATTGTGACATATGTTACCATGTACTAACATTTTAATTTTCTATTTGACTACCGTTTTCCTTTTAGTTTAATTTATTTGTGCTTTTATCACCTCCTATCCCTTTTTATTACAGATTTTAGTTCTATATGACACCCAAAGCATTCACGGAATAAAGTGGGATATGAATTAGCATATAAAAAAATTAAAGGGGCCGGCCCGTGGCATAGCGGTTAAGTGCGCACGCTCTGCTGCTGGCGGCCCGGGTTCAGATCCGGGGTGAGCACGGATGCCCCGCTTATTAGGCCATGCTGTGGCAGCATCCCATATAAAGTGGAGGAAGATGGGCACAGATGTTAGCCCAGGGCCAATCTTCCTCAGCAAAAAGAGGAGGATTGGCATGGATGTTAGCTCAGGGCTGATCTTCCTTACAAAAAAAAAAAGAAAATTAAAGAGAGAAATCTCTTGAAATATTCAAGTCATCAATGTTGTTCTTGTAATTTCCAAGGAGAGTGATTTCACAAAGGAATTTGTCAACCTTTTCCAGGTTTTAAGTTTCTCAAAAATGTGTTTTCACACTGGGATTTTACAGTCAGATTGACATTGGTTTGTGCAACACTATTTTGGAATAATACAAAATCTCTATGATAACAGAATTTGGATTTTTTTTAACTCCCAACACTGATGCTGGCCTGGTTTTGAGAGGTTGCCAAATCCCTCTGCACCTGTGTTGCTCTGTGTCTGAAAGCAGAGTAATAAAATATGCTAGCTCCCTTCCTCTTGAGGAGTGTGCCTTTATATAAAAAGATTTAATAATCTTGAAACAAAATTCTTTGTGTCTAAAAGAACAGCTTGGGCCATTATTCCCACTTCAGATGGTTTGCTTCCTCAGTTTACTAACTTGAGTGTCCCTAGAGTGGCATCCATAAACATTCTGAGAATGCCCCAATAGAAAGTTAAGATGTTCATAATTCCATCAATGGACATGTTTTGATTGTGACTTTCTATAGCCACAGCTCTTTAAAGGTACTAGAGCATCTGTGTGAGGAGCAGCTTGTGGGCTCTCAGGGTCTGGCTAGGCCACTTGACAAGTGCCCAGCAATAGTGAGGATTGTAGTCCCACTAGCTTTACTCTGTGCAGTGTTTTCAGGTTCCTCTTAACCTTGGCCAGCTGCCTCTTGGATCCTTATTATTTGTGTTCCAGAGGAGCAGGTTTTCAACACCCCCCAGTGGAATAAAAACTTGAAGAGCAGTTGACTGATAGTCACAATTTACCCGGTGAAAATATAGGGAGGATGGGGACCCTCAGAATAAATGGTCTACAGGATGGGTTTGAGCACATGTGTGTGATGCCTATGTACAGATAACATAACTTTATGTTACGAAAGAAGTGGAAGGAAACTCAGAGATTATCAGAATTTACTTTCCTCTCATAAATGAGAAATCTAAGGCACGGTAATTTTTCTAAGATCAAGAAGAAGTAGTGGAAAACCAAGAAATAGAGCTCAGGTTTCCCAATAGCCAAATAAGAGCTCTTTCTGTGTCTTATAACATAGGTGTTTCCCTAACAAAAACACTATTACATTCCAAGTCTTCATGGTTTGACTTTTCCATTCCAACATCCTTTTCAATTCTTAGATTCTAAGAAAATGCAGTTTTGCCAATTGATGATACCTTTGCTCATGGAATCTAGCCAAAGAAGAAATGTTATTATTTTCTTTACCAGTGCAAAACAGTTTTTATTTTTGTTTCTGTTATATAGCTACTTTAATATGTACTATATTCATATTTAAATCAACCCAATCAGCTTGGTGAGAACATTTTGAAATACAAGATGTTGTGTCTTGCTCAATATAGACCGTTGCATATCACAAACAGTCAATAATTGTTTTTTGAGTGAGTAGATGGCTGAATGAAGAAAATAGGATTAAACTTTTGAATTAGATTATTAGTTTTATTGGCAGTTTGATAGAATAGTTTAAATCTATATTGAGAATAAACTTAAGAACATTATAAGGGAGAATACTTGGATCATTTGGTAGCTTTTGTGTTTCAGGGTGGCTTTGCATAATTTTAGACAAATTGAAATGTTTTTCAGACTGAAGATTTGCACAGACAAATTATTTTAGAGTTATACATTACTTCAGAGAATGAACTTTTTGATGGAATTTATATGCTGCCATAGTACATATTTGGATATGTTACTCACTTCTCTGTTTGTGTCTAGTGTTTTATAGGAATCTTTTTTTTTCCTTTTTTTGTGAGGAAGATTGGCCCTGAGTTAACATCCATTGCCAATCGTCCTCTTTTGGCTGAGGAAGATTGGCCTTAGGCTAACATCCGTGCCCATCTTCCTCTACTTTATATGGGACGCCTCCTCAGCATGGCTTGACAAGCGGTGTGTAGGTCTGCAACTGGGATCCAAACCTGCAAACTCCAGGCTGCCTAAGTGAAGCATGCAAACTTACACACTATGCCACCGGATGGGCCCCCCGTGTCTAGTGTTTTATAGATGCATCATTTTTCTGTGTCATGACATTTATTAGTGTACTCAAATTGTGGTTTTAGAATGTTTAAAATTCTGAAAAGTGACCTTTCCCCTAACTTAATTGTGTGTTCTGAGGGGCCAATATATTTCTACTATGTAATGCATTTCTGATCTTTCTCTGAATGGTGCTTAGAAATCCAAAATTTTGCTGTTAAATATTTTTACACTAGTTAGCCTGCATTTGTCTAAATTTGAAAAGATTTTCTCATGATTAATAATATATCCTGCTAGTCTTTTGGTATTTGCTAATGATTATCTGTGACAGGTGGCACTATTGTGTTAGTTTTATATCCAGAAATCATAAAGTAACTCCAAGTTTCACTCAGCTTTCACTAGCTGCAAGTTTATATTCAGTAGAATATGTATGTTTGGCCACTGTAATACCACCACAAATAACAATGTCTTGAAAAATATATGTTTATTTATCTCTCAGATAATAGGCTGAGTATAATTAGTCCAGGGCTGAGACAGTAAGTCCAAGACACCAAGGACCCAAGGTTTTTTTAAAACTGTTGCTTTATAATCCTCAGTGTAATACCATTCAGCCGGCAAGTAGGGCAAAGAGAAGAAAAGAAGAGCTTTCCCCTTCGTTGAAGAGCGTGTCCTAAAAAGCACACACACAACATCTTCTCAAATCCCACTGACCCTAATTTGGCAGCATGGTTACTCCAAGATACAAAGTAGGATGGTAATTCAGTGTTTGTCCAAGTATCCATATGTCTCACTATAATTTTCACAATCGTGTCAAAAGGGAAGAAGAGACACTGAAGGAAAACTAGCAATCTCTGTCCAGTGTTTAGATCCTTTGATATTGTCCCACAACTCTTGGATACAAGCTACTATTTTGTTTTTGATTTCCATTCATTTTTTCCTCTGTTTATTTCGATTTGGATAATTTCTACTGACCTATTTTTAAGTTCACTGATTCTGCTTTCTGCTGTGTCCTATCTACTGATAAAGAATTCTTCAGCTCTGACATCATACTTTTTAATTCTAAGTTTTCAGTTTTGTCACCTTTTATAGTTTCCATCTTTCTGCTAAAATGAAAGACTATTCATGCATGTTGTCTTTCTTTTCCACTAGATCCTTTAACATAAAGTCTTTGATAGTTCCAATATCTAAGTCATCTCTGTGTCTTGTTCTGTTATCTGCTTTATCACTTGACAAAGATTCACTTTATTCCACTGCTATATTTGTGTATGTGTGTGTGTGTGATAATTTTTTATTGAATTCTGGAATTATGTATAAAAGAGTAGTAGAGACTGAGGCAAATAGTATCTATGCCTAGAAAGGAGCATGCCTTTTCTTTTGTCAGGAGATTACTCTGGGGAGTTGAGTCAAACCAGACAGCAGTTGAGCTGGGTTTGATTTTGCTGTGGCTGGAGTTACGTTTAGTGCATCACAGGTTTTAAATTCTCCGACGGTGAGTTGCTGCTATCTTTTGTTTAGTGTGGAGCCTAGGGTGTTGGTGAGATTCTCTTTACATTCCTGTTCCCCGCTCAGCTTTCAGCAGATCCTGCACAACTGCATGGCAGAGGGGATCTTTTCCCTGCTATTTCCCTTCCTCCAATGGTATACTGCTGTTGCTTGTTACTAGGTATGAGGCATGTGATAGGAATAAGGCGTGTCTCTAAGATTTTACAATCCAGCCTTGTCTTAGGAGGGGCCTCTCTACCCGGGTCATGATGATGGGTCTTTCCCAGCATCCCTGTGCTCCCCTATAACAGTCACACTCTGTCTTGTTTCTGCAAGATTCTTGATTAGGAGAGTTTCCTGCCCCCCCAGCAACAGAAGGCAACCTCTTTCACAGGGCAGACCAAATTTGCTTCTATACCTCCATCAGCAGCAATATACCTTTGCCTGGGACTGGTGGCAGAGCGTTTATCCTTTTGTTTCAGCAAAGATTTCTGGTGCTTGTTCTTTGAGGCAAAGCTTGTGGTAGGAGAAGGGGAGATTTCCTGATCCTTTCCCAGGGTCAGACAGTTTTTGCTTCCACTGTTTGCCTTTGTTGGGAGTACAAACAAGGTTTTCCTGACCCTTACCCGGTGGCAGACAGCTTTTGATTCACATAAGAAAAAGTTCAAGAAGTGAGTATGGATTCATGCTATGCACCATGAAGGGGGAACTCTGGTATCTTGATCTGTCCCCATCTTCCTCATGAGCACATGATGGAGGCTCAGAGTGAAGAACTACAGAGTCACCTTGTCGGGGATGTTCTAAACTTGCACCCTGGTCATCTCTCAGTCTTTAAGAAAGCATGAATGTTTCAGCTGTTTTCTCTTACTTTCTTCTTATGCTGGTCACTTCTTACTCTTGTGCTCTGTGAAGGTAAAACAGTTCACGTGTCCCTTCTTTCCTTAAAAGGCTTTCGTCCTTTGGAATTTACTTCACCCTGTCACCTCAGTCCTCAGATGGGCTTAAAATATTATTATTTTGTAGTTTTTTTCTGGCTTTTTGTTCTCGCTGTTGTTGGGGTAGAAGTGATGTTCTCTTGTGGATTTATCCATCCTAAAATGAATCAGAACCTGCTCTGGGGTTTAAATAGCTTATGTTCGGTATTACCTTTTATTAAAATAGTTTCTTGGCATTCATAGACATAGAATTTACAGTACCAACTGGATGTGATCCGTTGCAAAACACGTTCAATAATTTTCAATTGAAATCTTAGTGTTAAAATTGTCTGACTTGTGTAGTGAACCTAGCACAATCTTGGCTAGTGTGTGACCCTAGATGAATCCCTCAATATTCACATCTCAGCCAGTTCTCCACTGTTTTTCATGTTATGTAATTTACTGCTCTTACAGGGGTGAGAGGGGTTTTTTTGCAATGCTGGAAATTATATGCTCTTGTGACATGCATAAATTTAGCCATTTGCAAAGATTATGGGTAATATTATCAACAAGTTCAAACATCTGTTCTGTTCTATTTGGAATATATAGAAAACTAATGATATATGTCTGGATATCTTCCGTATATTCTATCTAATCCTCAAATTCATGAAAATAGACACATCAGTATAGGTGAAGGGTTTCTTTTTAATGATATCTGGAATGAGAATCATGTGTTTGATATAGGTATCAAACACAAGTTAACGCAATGCCTATTTAACCTAAGAAAGTTCTTTTACCACTACAATAGAATTATTGTGTGTAGAATGCTAGATGTAAATATGCAGGGAATGAGTGCATGTCCTAGTTAAGTGACTTCCCTAAACAGTCAGCTTTATAACACACATGATTAAAATTTGCACTTGAAAAAAATAGATTAATCTGTCATAGATAGTCACCATCGATAGCATATTATTGAAAGAGTAAATATTAAATCTGCAGGGCCAGCCCCAGCAGCCTAGCACTTAAGTTCAGCGCGATCCTCTTTGGCTGCCCGGGTTTGGTTCCTGGGCGTGGACCTACACCTCTCTGTTAGTGGCCATGCTGTGCTGGCGGCCCACATACTAAAAAACAGAGGAAGACTGACATGGATGTTAGCTCAGGGTGACTCTTCCTCAGCCAAAAAAAAAAAAAAAAAATTCTGCAAAGGACAAAGGCCTACCGTACCATAAGCAACAGCAATGCATAATCATTATTGGGTTTTAGGCTAGAATTAATCAATGTTTAAAAATGGGCCCTGGTGTAAGCTATTAAAGTCTTACAAGATAAATGCCAGGTTTTTCTTTTCCACTTTCCATTTTTAAAATTATGAAAATGCATACTTTACTTGAAGTTTAATAAATATATTTAGTTGTAGCTTAATAAATATCTTACAGAAGAGATAAAATCAAGTTAATGATGTGTGCCCAGTAGAAATAGTCTTCTTATCAAACTGTTAAAACCATCTCTTCTCTACGAGGAACCAATCTTCATAAACTCTAAGAACTATTCATTTGACAAACTCTATTAATTGTAATTAAAACATGAACATCTACTTTACTGTGCTGTCATTTAATAGATTTTGATCAGGTTTCATGTTTGTTCCTAGAGTGGTGGTTTGTGTGTGATTAAGACTCAATTTGAGCCCCAATATTGTGTGTCATTACTTGTGACAACATAAACTATGAGGTCAATCATTTGTACTGTTTTTATTTATGCTAATTTTTAAAAAATTTGTCAATATAATGACATTCAAATACTGAGATACATTTGGAAATAAATGATCAGCTACCCTAGCCATTTTTACATTCACTGTCACAAGTTAATCATGATGGTCTTATGTGGTGTTATTTGGATGTAATTTCATTGTAAGATCCTACAAAATCCTCCATCTCTTATCTGGATTTAGTCAAGTGTATCTGCCTTAGTATGTCTGGATTTGGCAGCATTCCAGTTCCTCTCATACTTCTGTTAGAGGGATATTTGAAAAATGGAAACCAGTGTGCAGGGAGGAGCAACCCTACCCACCAGGCAGTTTCATTCAGATGTCCTTAATCTGGTTCAAGTTCAGTGGTTTGATTTTGAAAATGGGTTTTTCTCTAACTCTTCAACTTTCCTTCTCTGTAACTTGGATAAGGGCAATTAGACCCAGAGAGGATATGTTCACACCTAATGGGAAAATGCAAATGATTGGCTTGCTGTTTTTATGAAAATGCCAGAAATTGCATGTGTTAGTATTATCTTACATTGTAGAAAAAGCCAATTTGATAATTGCGAACTGCTTTCTGCAGCTGTGAATGCCCCCTTTCAAACCAATAGAAAACAACAGGAGGCCCAACTGTGAACATTCTTTTGAAAATTCTATTTACAAAATGTATCCACTAACAAACTACCCCACAGCTTCCTGGGAATTAAACAAAGTCAGAGCTGGTAAAGTAACAGTGCTTCTAAATTGGCCTTGCTCTCATCAGGTCTCTTGTATTCAACTCCCAGCAGGATAGAATTGGTAGGTTTTCTTAGAAACCTTGGAAAGGTTGTATAAAATTTTTCCATTTATATAGAAAAACGACCTAGCCAGTATAAACACCAAAAACCAAAAGTCTAAATGGGCTTTATAATAAATATTTAAATGATACTATGCCTTAAGGAAATACCTATAATTTGATTCCAAATTTTTCATGGACTTTTTCCAATTCACTTGAAACTTCTTATTTATGCCTTGTATTGGTTGTTTTTTCTTAATTGTTTATTTCCCCCAAAAGATTGTAAGCTTTTTGAGGGCAGAGATAGTGCTTTATACATATAGGTCTTACTACTTAGTGGGCTCTCCATAGATACTGATTAATTGGTTGAAGATACAAATTTACTGATATTAGAAACTGAGAAAATTTGGCGAGATAGATTTGCACAAACCTAACTGTTTACCTAACTTTTAAAATCAAATCTTTATTTCTCCTTTAGAAATTTTGCTCGTTCTTATATTTTTTAAAGTTTATGGATGTGAAGTCCACCAGTAAAATATAGCATGTGTTTATGTAGTATTGTTCATAATTTTTCTTAATAAAATTAATAAAACTCTAAAAATATATCAAACTCTACTGTAACATTTAGCCAAATTGTTTATCTTAAAAAGAAGGTCTTGTTCCTTCTGAAATAAAGGTCAGTATTATGAGGCATTTAGAAAAGGTGAGAAGGATTCTAGCTCATTGCAATGACCCCAGTAAAACTACAACTAAATAATCTGATAGTTTTTCTTGAGGACTTCTAGTAATGGAGGGTACATTTTCTCTCTTTGTAGCCTGTTTTAGTTCAATGAGACTGAAATATATTTAAGGGTTTAAATGGAGTTTATTTTACCAGTTCAGGATATGGATATTATTTCACAGCCTAAATCTTTCTACAAATATCCTAAATGGCCCCATTCCTATAGATTCAGCTCAGATCCTATGGATATAGTAGGTGGAGAAAATTGTTAAGCAAAAGAAATAGCAGAAGTACAAATAGTCTTTAGGATGGTGAAAGGTAATTCTTCCTGTCCAAAGAAACAAAAAAGATTTAAACCTAGATATAATCTGTGAACAATTGTTTTGAGTTTATTTCCCATCTCTCCCCAGCATACAAAATATATACAAATAATCAAAGCAACACCAAATTATGGGTGCCTCTGAAGACAAATAAAACAAAAATAATAAAAATGAGTATTTTTTAACAACATAAAATATATACTGACAGTGAATTTTTTAATAGCAGATCAGTACTAGGTTTCTGGAAATAGTAATTGTTGTGATTTTTTTTTTTTTTGCTGAGGAACTTTCACCCTGAGCTAACATCTGTGCCAATCTTCCTCTATTTTTTAGTATGTGGACGGCCAGCACAGCACAGCTGCTAACAGAGCAGTGTAGGTCCATGCCTGGGAACCAAACCTGGGCCACTGAAGTGGGGCACATTGAGTTTAACCATTAGGTCACCAGGGCTGGCCCCAATTGTTGTGATTTTTTGTTAAATTAACATTTGTTAAGTAGAGCCCTGTGCTGTTGGGATGATGAGTGATGATTCAACAAAGACTGAACATTAAGGGAACGTAAAAGAGAGAAGTTTATTACTCACAAATCCTGGAGGAGGTACACCACAGCAGGAGGTCAAGGCAGGATGCACGCAGAGAGAGCTCGGCAGGACCTAGGACACATGCCTCTATTAGAGTTCTTGGGTGGAATGCTTTGAGGCTCCCCGGGCTAGTTCCGGATTGGGCAATTCAAACCAAAAAGAACTGGGTTTTGGTAAGATTCACAGGGGTCTTATCTAAGAAGCACACGAGGGGAAGGCTGTGGGAGGCAAGGAAGAATGTTAATCACATGGGTCATTGGGAGAGTCATATCAGGAACTTACATTTACTTGTGACTCTGCTAGCTGTTACCTAGGGATGTGCTCATGCGAGGAGCTAATGTCAGTTCAAGGCCCCTGCAGGGCCACACAAAGGGATGCAGAGAAAGCGATATTATGGAGTAGTTTAGCTAACTCTCTACAGTCATTTAATAGAGCTAGCAACGTATTGCTATTTCGTAAGGAAAATCTAATCATTGGTAGGGCCTGTCTGGACTGAGTGAAGACCACCATCCTAGAAGATGAGATGGAGTCATCTCTTGAAGTCAGTTTTAAGTTAGATATTAACAATCGCTATGATTTTCCTGGCATTTAAACCTGGAGAAGAAATTATAGTAACACAAAAGTTTTAAAAACAAAATTGGTCTAGGTATCTAGCAAGGAGGAACTCCTGTCTCACAGAACAGATTCTCTAGGGAGCTAGAGAGGAAGGGGGTGTGACAGGAAATTTAATTCATATAAATCCAAATGGAAATGAGTCTTATTTAAGAGCGTTGTGTAATGGTGCTACCTGAACCTGGGCAACAGAATTGTCTACTCTCTTAAGACATCTATCCATAACTCAGGACTTTATGAAACAAGGAAAACTTTGGCTGAAAATTGTTGAACTCAAGCTTTGTAATAAGAACTGTTATTTTTTTGATGTGTTAACTTGATGTACCCTCGGTATAGATAGGATTCTCCGTTCTTTTACACCGAAGGTATGTTGTAGAGTTAAAACATCACATCATCAGAACCTTCGCTTAATACGGCTCAAAGGTAAATTACTCAGTTTTGGCCTGAATTTCTTCTTGTGCTGCGCTCATCCTGTTATGTATGCTATGTGGTTCTTGTTTCACACTGAACTACCACAAGTGTGGTCTCCTTTAGTGCTTAGCTCCCTAATTAACAGTTGCAGAAAGTGTTCAGTGTTTTCAGCTAAAAGTTTTCAAAGTTTACTTCCAGGATTGAGTATCTGGCCTTACTTTCCCTCACTATGCTCTCCAAAATAGGAATGGCTTTTAGATAAAGCCATCTGTCTCTCTAATATTTAACATATGTATTGTCTTCTTTTGTGTTGTATTACCCCCTTCTCCTCTTTCAATGGTCAAGGAAGAACTATTAAAGGAAAAATATCCTTTAAAGGTAATAGTGCTTTCTGGTTGTATTGAGTCAAGTCACTTCCTGAGCAACACCATTAAACAGCCCCGTGACTTTGGTATCTCAGAGTCATTATTTATAAATTATGTTTCATTCTTCATGAGATATGGGTTATATTAGCACCTGATTATGTGGGATCTTGGTATTCCTTTTTTTTTTCTTTTCACATGTCACTCTTTCTTATTCTTACCCTACAGGCAGATTATAAATCGGTAGAAATCATTTATGTATTGTTTTTCTTTTATATATTCCACAGCTGAAGGCATTGTAAGCTATCAAAATGTACGTTATTGTTTAGCTGAAATAACTATGGGTCTATTTTAAAAGAGAGATTCTATTTCATCTGAGGAAATTGCTAATGGAAAAAGCAAATGGTGAATGATGTGGAAAATGTCCTATCAACCCGCATAATCCATTTATATAATGATGGCAGATTTGTCTCTAGAGGTACCTTCTGCTTCTATCATTCTATAATTATGGATATCCGAATTGGAGCACTGCAATAATGATTGCTTTGAGCACTCTGAGATATTTCTGTCTTAATAGCAGAACACCTACCTCTCCAACTGCATTTCATACTAATCTTTCCCTAGATCAGAGATTAGCAAACTTTTTCTGTAAATGGCCAGATAGCAAATATTTTAGGTTTTGTGGGAGGGTCTCTGCTGTAACTAGTCAACTAGTCTTTTTTAACAGTGTCTGACATTTATTGAAAATAAGAAGTAGACTTTTGTCCAGGTAATATAGAGAAGTTGAGCAGAGTGCAGGAAGTATTTCGTTGACCAGCAGGCACGTAACCGAGTAACTGAGAAAACGCTGCAAATTCAGAAGAGATCTGGAATCTGGGCAAAACTAACTGATTCAAAAGTGAAATGACTTAATTTGGGTGCTAGACACGCTAGGGCCCTGGCAGCCATCTGGCAGGAGTAGAAATGGTCTCTGGGAGTGAGCAGGTAATGGGTTCCATTGAAGGAGAAGGCTGGGCTCTTCAGAGGAGTGGCAAGCTGTCTGAATTGTTGTCCAGTGGCTATGTCCAGTTCAAATACCTCCTGCAGTGAGTCCAGATTGCTAAAGGTGACAGTATTTTGGTGGGACGTGGTAGATGATGATGGCTTTGACAGCTCAGGTCTGCATACAGTTACAGACCTGGTAGTCTTTTCTACCAGTCTTTTCACTCTGCTTTGCAGCATCAAAGAGCCAATAAACAAATGGGTGTAGTTGTGTTCTAACAAAACTATTTATAAAAGCATAGATGGGATTTGGCCTGAGGGCAATAGTTTGCCAACCTTTGCCCAAAGGCTTTATGTACCAGCCACACTGGCCATTTTTCATTCTTCAGTTCTCCAAACAGGGAAAGCTCTTCCCCACTTCAGATGCTGCTCCACCACTTAGAATATTCTTGTCCCTGCTTTTCCTTGACTTGTCTCTGCATTCTTGACTTCTTTTATTCCTTTTGATCTCAGCTCAAATGAAACTAGGCTCAGAGATAGGGTGACATTCTGGTTTACCTGGAGCAAACTTGATTTACCTCTGTGGTCTCAGTGTAATCACTGATGTATCACCTGTCACTTTGAAATGTGACAAGGTTGGGATGATAAATTATTGGTTACCCTACTCAAAAAAAGACTTCTATGACCATTCTGTGTATATTAGGACATTGTCAGAGCATCCATTATTTATATGAAAAACACTTACTAGAATTTGTGTTATTCTGTATTAATCACTGTATGCCTCTCCCTTGTAGAATGTGAACTGCAGTGGGGCAAAGTCAAGTCTGTCCTGTTCATGTTGCATTTCCACTCCAAGTATATTACATGCGAGATACACAGTATACTCAAAAAAGTTGAATGGATGAGTACATAATTATTTGCTAAACGATTTAACATCTGGGCATGGTAAAATTCTCATTATTATATGTTATCCAAAATGACAAAAGTTTTTTTCCTTACATTTATTGCTTATTATTAGAGATTTTCTTTCATCTTCAACAGAAAGGTGGGTGCAGGCTGCTGAACTGATTGTCCTGACAAGAGTGGGGTCTAGATTTTTGCTTCATGGCTCCTCCTCTACTTGCTCCATGGATTTCTGGGTGAAGGTGGTCTGGACATCTCTTATACTAGGTAGGACTACTTGGATAGTCAGAAGATGGCAGTGTTCTTTAAATGAACCTAGTTTACTCTCAGCCATCCTCCCTTTCTGCAAGAAGGGACCTATTATCTTGCTGAGAATCTGTAAGAAATCCCCGATATCTGCACCTCCTTTTTTATGGCATTTACTACGTCTGCAATGATAATTTTTTCTTAATATAAAGGGATATGATTTTTCACTGTTTCCAGAAAGGTTGATGGAAATCCCATGTGCTCAATCTCATTGAAGAAATGCAGTGATGTTCACTGTGAATAAAGGAGTTTTGTATAATTATGAAAAATCTAAAGAAGAATATGAAATTTTCATACAGCCTCAAACTGTGGGAATGCATTTGTGTCTGTAGCTGAAAATGCAGTAATATATTCTTGCTAATTAAAATGAATTTTTATTAGTTTCAGGCTGCTGTAAAATAAGAAAAAAATACATTTCTACTTACTTTGGAGGGGACCTAAGCAACTTTAAACAAAATTTAGTAGCAATCAAAAGCTTTTCTTTGCTTCTAAATATGTGAATACATTAATATTCTATTTCAGCATTCTCATTTTACTTTTTGAATATGTTAATTTCTGTTTAAAAATCTCTATCTCCAAAGAAACAAATACTTCCTCCATATTCTGGTTGGGAATTAATTAAGTTATTATGCTCTTTTCTTTTTTTTTTTTTTTTTTTACAATGTTTCCCTTTTGTTAAGAGAAAGCATTAAAAAATGGTTTTTGTTAAATAATAATTGATCTTATTAAACATTAATAAAATTTGATAAGTTATCAATGAGATATGGCCATTTTGGTAACATAGAAATGATTCCATTTTATTTATTTATTTATTTTTTGGGAGGAAGATCAGCCCTGTGCTAACATCCGTGCTAATACTCCTCTTTTTGCTGAGGAAGACCAGCTCTGAGCTAACATCTATTGCCAATCCTCCCCCTTTTTTTTCCCCAAAGCCCCAGTAGATAGTTGTATGTCATAGTTGCACATCCTTCTAGTTGCTGTATGTGGGACGCGGCCTCAGCATGGCCGGAGAAGTGGTGCGTCAGTGCACACCTGGGATCCGAACCCGGGCTGCCAGTAGCAGAGCGCGTGCACTTAACTGCTAAGCCACGGGGCCGGCCCCGATTCCATTTTAAATCATTGAAAAAAACTTAATGAATTATTTTCAGTTCTACACAAAACACTATGCAGAAATAAATAGCATGTTTTCCTTAGTGTCAAGTGACAAAGTATAACTAACAAAAAAAAAGAAATTAGATTGTATTATGGGCTGAGTTGTGTTTTCCCCAAATTTATACGTTGAAGTCCTAACCCCTAGTACTTCAGAATGACTCTATTTGGAAGTAGGGTCTGGAGGTAATTAAATTAAAATAAGGTCAATAGGATGGGTCCTAATCCAATATTACTAGTGTCCTTATAAAAAGAGGAGATTAGGACGCAGATATGCCCAGAGAGAAGACCATGTGGAGACACAAGCCAAGGAGAGAAGCCTCAGAAAAATCCAATTCTGCTGACACCTTGATCTCAAACTTCTAGGCTCCTGAACTGTAGAAAAAAATTAATTTCTTTTTTTTTAAATGGCTGTTTAAGCTACCCAGTCTGTGGTATTTTTGTTATGGCAGCCGCAGCAGACTAATAGAGATGGGAAAAATGTCCTGCATCTTCTGAGAACAGCCTGGTCTCTGATATCTCTGGACAGCAGCCTCCAGGTATCTACACACCCACACGCATTGACTTAAAGAGCCACCCTTTCCCCCTAGTTGCTGCAGAATATCTTCTTTATTATAAAAAGAAGAGTGAAAAATTAAAATTGCTGTAAAAATACCCACGAGCCTCTAAAAACTTAGTAGAATGGTCTGGTCTATTTCTAGCTATTTAAACATTCAAATAAGTTGTAATTTTTGTTACATTACAATTTACAAAATGCCTCCACATCCATTATCACTGTTTATTTTCATAAATGCCATATTCAATGGGATAGATAAAATTTTATTTTCCGTTTTTATAGATGAAAAACTAAGACTCTGAAATTGCTTGACTTAGAGTAGCTCATAAAGTCCGCACAGTAGAACTGCAAAATTAATCAAGATCTTTTGATTTCAAATTCAGTTATCTTTCTTGTATACCCCCATTCCCCAATCCTTTACCTGAAAATCTTTAGATCCTTAATAATATCTCTTAGTGAAGTATTCTTCAAATTGTAGGTAATGACCACTTAGTGACTCATGTTATCAATGTAATGTTTGGCAATTGCATCAAAAAAGACATCAAATGGAACAGAATAGATCAGAGTATATTACTAGAGCTAAGGGTAAATATTGTTTCTTGACTCTCTGTTTCTGTTTTATTTGAGCAATTTGTGTATCTGTGTATGTGTACTTGGTTTTAAAATAAAATGTATTTCTTACTGTAGGTTATATAGTAAGAAAATATTTGAAAACCATTACCATGGTATATTTTTCTAAAAATCTATTTTTAAAAATTTCTTTCTGGGGTTGGCCCTGTGGCGCAGCGGTTAAGTGCGCGGGCTCCACTTCTGGCGTCCCAGGTTCGGATCCCGGGCACCCACCAAGGTACTGCTTGTCTGGCCGTGCTGTGGCGGCATCCCATATAAAGTAGAGGAAGATTGGCATGCACGTTAGCCCAGGGCCAATCTTCCTCAGCAAAAAAAGCAGGATCGGCATGGATGTTAGCTCAGAGCTGATCTTCCTCACAAAAAAAAAAAAATTTCTTTCTAATGCTTTGGGTTTTTGTGCACATGCTCATTTAGTTTTATCACCTAATCAGGAGGCAAAGCCCTTGAGTAGAAGGACTATTGCTTATTTCTCCTTCCTCAGAGAGTGCTGCATTGTTGGGAGGCGCTCGAGAAATGGTGACTGAATGACTTGAGTATATGACTGTTAGCTCTGAACAGTCCTGAAAATTATTCTACGTTTCTACTCTAGTTTCATTTATTGACATCCTGAAAGTTAGGTGAACTTCTACAACAATGTACTCAGGTGGTACTTTGTATATTGTTTTGAGTACTCAACTCTTTCCTTAGGCCATGTTCTCCCAGGTATATTTTCATATCTATCTAAAAATTCTATTAAGTGTTTAAGGGAAAGAGTCTAAAGATTTGCCCTGATTATATCATCAGAGAAGTACATTCTCATAAGCTGATATGGACTTTATTTTTATCTTTTTGCTTTCTATAGATTTGCGAGAAAATTTTCAAATCCTTCCTAGGAAACTGAGGCCCTCTCAAAAAGTGGACTTTAAGAATGAAAAAAATTCCTTCTAATTTTTAATTGCATTTATTTTAAATTTATACATTAATATATTTGTAAATATATTGATATCAATTTATATTAATAGCTGAGTATTATATATACATTCTTTAAAACACAACCCTGTTTTTACAAATACACACATACACACTCCATTCAGGGGCTCAAATTTAATCCTGGAGGCAAAGCCCCTGTAGAGACAAAGTGAGAAAGCTTGTCGTTAGGGAAATGCCAAACCAGAATGATGAGCTTTAGATTATGATCCAAATATCAATATAGCATAGCTGTATTACCGGAGACAGAGTTTTACCAATCAATACCTGCCATTGGAAGGAGTTAACTTAGGTGTTTGGTGATTCAAATATTAAAAAAGTTAACTACCTTTTTGATTAATATTAAAAGCATATTGCACAGAGACAGGAGTGCACTATATACACACACAACATACACTCACACTCACACACACACACATAGATACATATATGTATACACACACACGGGACCTAAATTATTTTGAGTTTAATAGAATCGATTTTGAAGTTATTTGAAAATATTAGGAAAACTAGAGGAAATTTCAGAACACCAGCCAAATATGAATTCAAAAGTCCTTAAAAAATATTCCTCTAACATTTGTTTGTATTTTCTTTGTAATCCATTTGATTTCAACAACATAAAATTCAAATGATAAGTATCTAAAACAGGAGTCAGCAAATTTTTTTTCTGTCAAGTACCCATTAGTAAATATTTTAGACTTTGCAGGCCATAAACTGCCTGTCACAACTACTCCACTCTGCTGCTGTAGCCGTAGACAATACAGAAACGAAAAGGATGGCTATGCTACCAAAAAACTTTATTTACAAAGATGGGAAGTGGGCCATACTTTACCCGTCCCAGGTGCAATAGAAATGAAAGTGCTTTTTAAATTATAATGCTTGCATGTATTTAATTTCTAATTTTTATAAATTGTTATCCTCTATAAGTTGAACTGTGGTTGCATTGCCCTTCTTCATAAATTTTATGGCCTGAAAATTGTGTAAGTCTTTTATTCTTTTTTGCTCAGTTATAGAAACTGCCTCTGAGAGCAACACTATGAAGTTCAATGGTGAATGAAATGTAAGATGTATCACCTGAAAGAGAGCGTTCTTCTGAAGTCTCGAGTCAGGTTTCCTAGTCAAAAAGAAAAATAGTAAAAAAGAGTTTTGATTTAAAAACAAATGGGTTTTAAGAAAAATCTAGTCCTGTGAATCTTAATGATTATATCACAATCCATGAAAACATATTATTTGAAGTCAAGTTTATTTAGTACTAGATAAGAGAAAGTGTATACACCTTTCTCAATAATCATTTGCTCATTGCTCTTGTGATAACCCATGGATCAGTTGTCATAATGCACGATTAATTTATTATGTGAAACTTACACTTATTTAAAAATATATATAATATAATGACCTATACACTTTGTTTTCCACTCAGGTGTCAATTCCCCGTGTTCTGTTTTCTATATCAAAAGGGAGTGTCAAATGGGAAGAAGGAGGTTAGAGCTGCATTTTCAACTTGGGTGAAAACTCTTTTACTTTGTCCTATATAAAATCCCAAGGGGTATTATCACTTTTTTATCTTAATAATCACTTGAATGGCCTTTCCACTATGCTTGCTAATTTTCAAAGCAAATTCATGATATGAACTCTACGGCTAAGGAGTAGTAGTAGTTCATCCTATTAGTCATATTTGAACAATTTGGTAGACACAAAAGGTACAAAATTTCCTCCTCTTGCCAGATAAGGAATTAACTAGCGAGAGATGAGATACAGAGAAGGTTTGCTAGATATAGAGAACATAATAACCATAGTTAATGGGTTTCTCCAATCTATAACTGGAAATATGTATAATTATGAATGGTATATCTATAGTAGTAGATAAGGGGGAAATCTGGCTTAAGGTATGCACACACATTCTTTTATACATGTCAAGCACAAACATACAACTAAGTTATTTTATAATGCAAACAAATTTCTTCATATTTCTACTTTAAGTGAAAATGTAAGAGGCCAGGGTATTGAAATATTTGGGACTGGCATTCGTATGTTCTTTATCATATAATAATTGACACATATGCACATATAGAATTATATTACAATTTTATGACTTGTGATAATATTAATAATAAACTTTATATATAGGCATTTTACCATTAGTTATTAAAATAAGATTTGTAGAAATTAAAATGAATTTTATATGAAAACTTCTTTTAGTTACATAATAAATAATTTACTCATTGTGGATTAGTTTATATACGGGGGCTAAATTAAGGTTTTAGATTAAGTCTGATAATTATGTATTGGCAACATCTGATTTGATTACCAAATATCCACATATGCATATTAATGTGCAAAATTAGTTTGGGGATTCGTTTATTATGTTCAAAATGGAACTACATTTTTCTGCCACTTAAGCCATTTCATCAGCGATAAGGCAAAGTTAGTTTTTTTTTTCTTTCTGGAAAATGTATAAAACACTCTTTTTTAACCCTGAATTTCTAAAATGAGAGCATTATTTGGATAACTACTTGATACTTTCATATTAACTTTCTGTGAAAGTCTTGTGTTGAATATTTCAAGAAGGGTATGAGAGTGGTAGGTCTAAATACTGTACTATCTTGTGAAGTCACCACATACTTGGGGATGAGCCCAGAGTGCTTTCTCACTAATTACTTAATTCTTCATGGAAAATGTGTCCAAACAACAATGTTTAATAGGGAAAAATAAAATATCTGACAATGATTCAGCTATTCCTGGATCAAGAAGGACTACATATAATTAAGTCTATCAAGGAATTAGTTTTCTCCACAAAATTTTCCTTCTTTCCTTCCTTCCTTGCTTCCTTTCTTCCTTCTCTCTCTCTCTGTCATTGCTTTTTTTTGTATGGTAAGGCTCAATCTTTACATGATCAGTTTCACGCATAATTCTTCATTCTTGTCTCTTTAAGTCTACTAGCTGCTGCTTTAGGTTACAAGAAATTTTGTCTGTGTGGAATTTTCAAAATCAACTGCAGACGTAGCAAGGGTCCTGCACGTTGAAGAGAAGCATAACAAATGAGGGTGCAGAAGTTCAGCTTTACTTTTCTCTGGTTTGGCTGACGGCAATCTCTTAGTACAGCAAAGTCAGAATCCTTGATCTAATGCTATAAGTCTGCACCCATGCTTCTGGGGCTGAGGAGTAGAAACGGAACAGTTTAAATATTAGGTAAGTATCCTTGGTTCCTTTTTACTAAGGTGCAACATGAGTTATGAAGAGGGCATAGTAAGAGCACACGTTTGGTGTTCAGATCCTGACGGGGCTTCATATTAGATGTGCAAACTTGGACTTTACTCTGCCTCAGGTTTCTCCTCTGCACAATAGGGCCAATAATAGCATCTACTTCATATGGTTTTTGTGGTGCCAATTACTAGAATTTTAAAAATCACTGTGAAGTGAATTTCAGCTTCCTGTATAAGATTTCTGGAAGTTGCTTTTATATATATCTTGGAATTTTGAATACTGACATTATAAATGAGAATTTAATTGAGAATATAACTGGGAATTTAAAATTACTTTTACTAAGTATATTTGTGATTATGGTATTAAGATTATATATTTACATTTATTACATTTATGTACATAATTGAAAATATTACACACTGTAATAGTGTTCCCTGAAAACATTTGATAACACAAGGCCTGATTAAAAGTCTGCATTATATGTGCTAAAATATGCTTGTCTTTCACAGTCTAAGATCAGATTTTGCCTATATATCTAATAATTGAATAGAAATCTTTTTCCATCTGGAAATGAGGTACCCCCTGATTAGAAAGCTCCTGCTTTCTAATGATACGGCCTCATATGTATTTTAGGACATTAATCTTCTGTCCTCCAGTTGAGGTCATCTCTGCTTGCCACAACTTTGCTGGAGATCTCCATTGCTGGCCAGTGGTCATCTGATTTCTCTTGATGATCCTTTAGGGCTTCTTGGAGGAGCTACTGTCCCAAAGATTAGTCTTGGTTCTTCTCGTTAGAGGGATAGGAATGTAGATGTTTTCCGGAGGTGAGGAGTGGGGGGTTGTTGAGCTCTACAACCATAGCCCATGACCATAGCCTAACACTAACGGCCTGGCCACTGGAGTCAAAAGGCTGGAGTTTAAATCCTAGCTCAACCACTTATAGGGCTCTGTGACTTTGGGCAAGTTACTTAAGCTCCCTAAAATGTAGATAATAATTGCATGTTTACCAACGGTTGTCATGAGGATTAAATGAAATAATCCACATAAAATGCCAGGCACATAGTAATTGCTCAATAAATGAGGACAATGATGATGGAACCCTCTTCCCTGCATTGTTGATCCTCCTGGCTTTCTACTACATGACTACCAGCATCACTCTCAGTTTTCTTCAGGAGAGTCCAAAGACGATCTAATTTTCTGACTCTGATTAATCTCCTCCTTAAATCAAAAATGAGAATATTCATGGGGCCGGCCCGGTGGCGCAAGCGGTTAAGTGCGCGCGCTCCGCTGCGGCGGCCCGGGGTTCGCTGGTTCGGATCCCGGGCGCGCACCGACCCACTGCTTGGTAAGCCATGCTGTGGCGGCGTCCCATATAAAGTGGAGGAAGATAGGCACCGACGTTAGCCCAGGGCCGTCTTCCTCAGCAAAAAAGGAGGAGGATTGGCGGATGTTAGCTCAGGGCTGATCTCCTCACAAAAAAAAAAAAAAAAAAAAAAAATGAGAATATTCATGATCTTCAGGCCAAAACTCTAGTTCCTATTTCCTGATACCTAGAGCCACCACAAAACAATATGATGCTCTTAACTTTCTCAAGGTCTGAACTATGCAGTCTTATTCTTGATCAATTTTTACAATATAATGGAAGTTAATAACATTAAAATTTGCTCTTCTATGATACCAATAGCGCTTAAAAAATTCAGACATACAGCTAAATTGTACATAATTATTGAGAGGTAGGTTTGAGCCATTGTTTCCCAAGTCCCAAATGCTTCCATTTTAGAAAGGAATAAGATTATTTCTTTCCAAATTATTCAGCTTTTCTCTATTTCCTGGTTTTTGTGCGTTCCTTAAGGTCATTCTCAAATTAAATATGATTCTCCAGAAATTTTACTACTTAGTTACCTATATATCAGTTTAGTGGAGCAGACATTTATTTAGACATATTTTCAGTTTAAATTATCACGTTTAAATTACCAGAAACCAAATTATTTTAAATAGTATGAGAATGTTAGAAAAAGGAGATGAGAGAGATCAAATGTAATTAGCCAACGTAACGGTTTGTCTCTTCCTTGAGTATTTAATTCTCAGCCTCCATCTTTTCCTTGTCATAACAGATTCCATGGTTTTACCTCTGAATCAACACTCCTATTCACACTTAGCAAGCACATCAAAACACGTCGCCACCTGCTTTCTGACCCTGTAGAGAGGCCATCTCTGAACATGCACAAGATTGAGGGAGACTAATTGACCCAGACAGAAATGCTTTTTTGAAATATACTTTTTATGATGTTGCTTATAAACCTCTAAAATACAGGTTATGTGTTCTTAACATTGGTGCATGCTTTTTTGAGGATTGTTTTATATTTGCTTTGTGGGTGAAATTACAGTTTTTCAAGTTCTTTTTATTTTTTTCCAACTTGTCAGTAACTTTCAAGTTATCTCATCACTGTTACCGTCATTATCATCACCATCCCAATCATATCATCATTAGCAATTATTGTCATTATCATAAGGAACAGGAAAAAAACTGTTTATTAAATGCTTATTATATGACAGGTACTATGTTAAATATAATCAGTATCTCATTTATCTTTTACAATGATTCCAATGAGCAGGATCCAGCTCATATCTTCTTGTGAGGGCAGTTTATGTACATATTTCTCAACACCAAGTTTAGTAATAACATGATAGAAGCTTAGATTTGGGCAATGTGAAAGTATTTACACCTTGGAAATTGGTAATGCTACACAACAGGGCATTTTCCTCCTAGAGTGCCAATTAAACAGGTACCAACATACCACTGAATAAACTTTGTGATAAAGCATTAAGAACCCTGTTACACACTAAGATATATATATGCACTGCATAATGATGTTTCTGTCAACAATGGACCACATATATGACAGTGGTCCCATAAGATAGTACCAGATAGCCTAGGTGTAGAGTAGTAGGCTACACCATCTAGGTTTGTGTAAGTACACTCTATGATGTTCACACAACAACGAAATCTCCTAACGACACTTTTCTCAGAACATATCCCCATCATTAAGCAATGCGTAAAACCAGGTAATAACTTACCACTTACTGAGTGTTTACCATTGCCCTAGCCAATATAAACAATATTAAAGCATGCCATCACACAGTATGTTTAAAGTAGACAAGACTGTAAAGACACTTCTACGATCCTCATTTCCTCATTTAATCCCCTGCCCTTGGGTGTGGGTAGAAAATATGACTTCCTTCCACCAGAACATGGCACTGGTGATGGGCTATCACTCCTTTGACTACATTACATTATGCAGGACTCCATATTGCTAGTAACTTGACTTGCTCTAAAGACTTTCTCCTTTGCTGGCTTCGAAGGAGTAAACTGCCCTGTTAGCAGGCCCACATGGCATGGCAAGGAGCTGTGGGCAGTCTCTAAGAGCTGAGGGTAGCCTCCAGTCAATAGCCAGCAAAGAGCTGTGGCCCTCAGTTCTATAGCCACAAGGAAATGAATTCTGCCATCAACATGAGGGAGCTTGGAAGTGGTTGTTTCCCTAGTTGAACCTCGATATGAGAACACAGCCTGGCAGGCACCATGATTGAAGCTTTGCAGAGGACCCAACTAAACCGTGCCCAGACTCCTAACAGAAATTGTGAGACAATAAATATATGTGTTGTTTAAAGCTACTAAATTTGTGATAATTTTTATGAAGAATAGAAAACTAATATAATGTATTAGGTAATTTTAGGTTTTATTCATTTTGTTGCTGTCACCCAAGGGAGTTGCCAGGGCCTAGTCAAAACCTCTTCTTAAGAGACGTAGGACCAGTCAATTATACTGTTGGAATAGGAATGATCAGAAACAATCAGAGGCAATATTTTTTCTTACCTTTTAGAACAGATTCAAGCCTATACTCAGACTGTATCTTTTCCCCTGCTGACCTCCTTAGCCCTTACTCTCTTTCGCTAGAATGAGAAGTTGGAGGCTTTGAAGACGGGAGGGAGTGAAAAATTTCCAGAAAAGCATTTAGCCCCAGGTCTCCTCTGACTTCTTCATGCCTTTGAGAATGATTTTGACCTGGCCCTTGAATCTGGCTATGTTACTGCTTCACTTACCTTCTGCAGGATCCCAAGGACACACAAGTCTGAACAGATGCCTAATTAAGAAAGCACAAGAATACATATCTTTTGATTTCACTTGGCTTTCTAATAAATTTTTTTTTAAAATCCTAATCTTATCTCAGATAACTAACAACAACAACCTACAGAAGATATTTCCTTAATTTAGTTAAGAAGGGCAGGGGATTATAGCAGCTGTTCTAAATTATACATGGACAACAAGAGGAAATAATTCTAGCCTATAAAACTAGGCTGATCTCTAGACACTTCAGTGGATAAGCAGCAGAACAGGCCAAAACACTTTGGGGAAAAAGTTTGACGTTTCATTTTTTTTCTGGCCAGGCTATTTTTTTCAATAATTTTGTGGCATTTGATTGGCTTTACGTTTTGCTATTCGTTTTTTAAGTCAATGTTATTTAAGGGTAATGTGTCCATTTTAAGAGGGCAATTCTATTATTTTGGCAAATGTATACACCTGTGTATCCATCACAAGAATCAAGATAGAGAATATTCATCACCCCCAAGAGTTCCCTTTTGTCATTTTGCAGTAAGCCCACCTGTGATCAGCCAAATGCAAACATATCTACTTTCTGTGACTATACACTATTTTTGACTGTTTTTGTATATTATATGTATAAAATCATACAGTACATTGTCTTCTGTGGCTGGCTGCTTCTGCAGCAAAATGTTCTTCAGATTTATCCATGATGTTGCATTGTCTTTTTATTGTGGAATAGTATTCTTTTGTGTCGTTATGTCACATTGTTTAGTTATTTAGTTGTTGAGGTATCTCGCTGTTTCTAGTTTTAAGCTATGATAATAAACCTGCTGTGAGCATTCATGGACAAGTCTTTGTGTGGGCATATGTTTTCATTTCTATCTGGTAAATATCTAGGAGTGAAATTGCAAGGTCAAAGGCAAGTACATGGTTAATTTTATAAGTAACTGCCTCACTGTTTCGTAAAATGATTGTATCATTTTACATTCTCACTAGCAATGTATGAGAGTTCTAGTTGTTCTGCATGTCTGTCAAAATTAGGTACTTCCCAGACTTTAATTTTAGCCATGCTAGTGACTATGTAGTCGCATCTTATTGTAGTTTTAATTTGCATTTCATTGATTACTAATGATGCTGAGCATCTTTTTATGCTCTTATTGACCACACATGTATTTTTTATCATGACATGTCCATTAAAATATTTTTCCACTTTTAAATTGTTTGTCTTCTAATTATTAGAAATTTTTGATATATTTTGCATACAAATCTTCTGTCGGGTCGTGGTATTGAGAATATTATCTCCTTGGTTTTTCTCAAAGGTGTCTTCTGAAGAGCAAAGGTTCTTATTTTTAACGAAGTCCAGTTTATCATTTTTTTAGTTAATCTTTTTGTATCCTAAGATATCTTTCCATATCCAAAGTTATGAAGACTTCTTTATAAGATTTCTTCTAGAAATTTTGATTGTTCTTTTGTTCTTTATTAGTAGTTAAAGTATTCAAAGTCCTATTGTAAGCATTTACCATAGATTATTTCTTCACAGTCAAATAATGGTGATTTGTCTACAAGTTAATCAACTTGTATATAGATAAATTCAGTATTTTCCATTCCACCTTATAATATAAAACCATTGTACAAATTTTTAATAATTCATATTTTGTTTTCAAATAATAAATATGACAAATGTGAAAAATAATAAATGATGGTTTCTATTGTAATCTGTACTTCATCTATAGAAAGGTAACATATCACCATGAGACTCATAAGAAAACTGTCTTCAAGTAAAGGTACATAATAACCCACTTCACTTATTGGCAAATAACACTAAACCTGATGGGAATTCTGTACCTATATATAACTTAAAGTTTTAGAAAGCTCTTTTAATGCTGTATATGACATATAATGTTTAAAATCTATAGTACTTTATGGAACAGAACACAATTATGATCCAATAATGAGTTATAAAATTATTCATTAATCAATTCTTTTAGTGTACTTTTATTGACAACATTTGTGGTCCACATGTTATTAAGCATAAGGAGGTGGGTAGAAGAATAGTTACAGAAACTGCAAAAGATACAGTTCATCTCTAACCTACCTGAAAATGTATGACATATATAATCCTAATGGTGAGAGGACATCTTAAAACTTTGCCCAAGCACCTAGCAGGGGTCTTGGAAGTGATAATAACTCAATAACTACTATTCAGAATGCACACTCGTGTTTATACAGCATTTTCATAGGTATTTTCTCATTTGATCCTGGTAACAACCCTGTAAGATCAGTGCTCAAGACATATTTGTTAAATGATGTAATTCTAGAGAATAATTTCAAGGCAATATTATGTAAGTAGCTGATATTTTGATACCTGTGTTTCATGACAAAGAGAACACAAAGCAAAAAGAAGGTCTTTATAGAACAACATTAGTCAGGTTGAATAACTAGCATAATATATATCCTTATTAAACCTCTAGATAATGTCACCAGCCTCTTGAGGAAAGTCATATTTTTAAGCAAACACATAATGATTAAATTCACTGATTAATTATTCATAATTACATTTCATTTTGAGTACATAGAAATATAGATTTTTAAAATCATCATCGAAAATTTTCTTTGCAATATATTTAAAATAATTTCTAGGTGTAAATAAATAATAGCAGTTCTCCTTAAAATAACTTTTTATATCACAGGTTTCCATTTATTGTTACATAAAGGCATGGGATCTTAAATGTTTGTATTTAGGGAATATGAAATTATAAAACTTGGCTAAATACAGCCGTTTTATGAGTAATTCTGGCCCCTGGGTCTCATAACCTTTCTGATCATCATTTTGATTTTATTCCACTGAATCCAGAACTATGCACTAAGTCTCTGGGTGCTCTTATTAGGAAGGTAAATGAGTTAATATTATTTTTCCCACATTAGACATGAAAGAGAAGTTCAGCAAAATGAAATGACTTATTCAAAGGCATAGAATTCTGTCCATATGAGAATTAGTATTTAGGAGTCTTTCTTTCTGCACTAGCTAATCTCCATCTCTTCTCTCATTCTCCTTGGTCAAATAAAATTACCATAGTATTAATGGCAGATTCCTGATATATTTGACAGGTCATATTGTAGCCAAATGAGCACTTTTTAGCTCTAGTCACATTTTGTACTTCAGACCCTTCTGTGTTCTTCCTCAAGTATGAGAATCAGCTAGAAATTTTATACATTGTTTTATTCACTGCTATTATCTGCAGCACTAAAATGGAGCTGAGTGCATAGTAAGTAGTCAGTAAATATTTGTTAAATAAATGCATTATTTACCAAATAAAAAAGAGATTTATCTCTTCTCTCCTTCTACCAAAGTCTCAATACCCCCACTCTACCCAGAAGATTGTCTCATATATATTCCTCTGATGATTACATACTTTCCTCAACACATATCAGGGTCCTTTTTCCCTAAATATGTTGGAATGGAACTAGGTGGAACAACTAGATGTTCAAGAAAGAAATTATCACACAAAACATAACTCATTTAATTTGTTAATAAAGTAAATTTACCACATTTATAGACATGTGATTAAAAGTAAAACACCTCATTAAAATATAATATAAAGGGAAACTTTAGCACAATTCCCAGAACTCAGTAGGTGTTTAATAAATTTTAATTAACTTTTTATTCTTCCTATCCTCAATTTAGGATAATCTTATATACTATATTATAATTTTGTAATTTTTATGTACATTAGCATAATCTTTACAGATGTTCTGGTGTGTTTCAATATTCAAAGTGTGGTGTCCCTGAAAACTTTTCTTTAATGTAAAATTCTGTACATTGGATGGCAATTTCCCTCTGACTTTAATTATTTCCATAACACAATTATTCATTCAAGGATAAAAGAACATTGATTCTGTAACTTAAATAACAAACAAACAGGAAAAAACAAAAGCAACTTGAATGGCATGCTTAGGGCCAGTTTTCTTTCTGTATTTTTTCTTTTAATCTTGTGGGGAGCAATTCAAAGGCTACTAGTATATGGAAAAAATTTCTACTTTGAAGGTCATGTCAACTTTAATATACATGCTAGGGAGTAAATACATTCTCAGTCATCAGGATATTGAATGAACACACACACACATATCTGCCTAGGCAGGACTGACATCATGAAAGACTTTATAATATTTTTATAGCATTAGACTAGATTTCCCCTTGGTTTTCTTTGTCATGACATTAATAATACTGATGACAATATCATACAAAAGAAATATTTCTACAAGCATCAGTGGATAATTCATGATGACCCAACTACGAGATGTTCAAGACTGCAGAAGCAAGTGTTAAGCTATATCAGCCGATTTCCATTCTTACCCTACAGAATTCATTGAGGGCTAGCTCAGAGGCTAAATGTCTGCCTTCAGTGGGCTCAAGCATTATTTTTTTGTCTGACCAAACATGGTAATTCAGGTGGCAAAATTCTGGCCTATAAAGTTTCAAGAAGTTCTTAAGTTCTACCATGGCCTACAGCCCTGTCTTGCTGCCCAGGGGCTGGTGTCACCAGAACTCAATTTGTAGATAGGAAAGTTGGGAATGGGAAGTAATGATTTGTCTGGATCTAAATTTGTCCCCTCCTAGCTTTCTTGTTACTAGTTTACTCATTTTTTCATGGTCATACCAGGCTGAAAATGCTTCAAGGGAGTAAATGGAAACCAAGTTGTAAAGAAACTGGGACAGAAACATGGCTTCCTCTAAGAGACCAGGAGAAAGGTTTCTAACAAGAAACCACCATTTATTAGTACCCTGAAAATGTGAATAATAAATACTGTTCCAGGTAAAACTAAACAGATTTTCAGAGATTCTTATACTCCTGAGATCCTGAGGATAAGAATGCTCTTTTTCCTAATTGTCTAGGGATCTAATATGTGCAATGAGACGCTAACATATTTTATGTTTCTTTCCTGCTATTATAAATGAGCTCTCTTAAAATTACATTTTCCAATTATATGCTACTATTTATAAAAATAAAATTTTTATATGTATTATATTTGTAATTTGTGACTTTGGTAAATTATTACTTCTAGTAATTGTTTGGTAGATTCCTTTTTTCTTTTTTTAAATAAATAATCATAATCATGTCCCCTAAAAATAGAGATAGTTTTACTTTTGTTTCTTCCTTTCTTCCCTTCCCTTCCCTTTCTCTTTTTTCTTTTTTGCCTTCTTGTAATCATTAGGGCTTCCAGTGTAGTATTAATAGAAATGATGAGATTAGATATCCTTCCTTCTTCTTGATTTTAGGAGGAATGTGGTCAGTTTTTCACCGTTAAATATGATGTTAGCTATAGGGTTTTTGTACATGCGCTTTATCAGACGGAGCAGGTTTCTTTTTATTCCACCATTTGTTGAGAGGTTTTAACTGTGATGGATTTTGAATTGAAATTGAATTCTTACTTTAATTGTGAATTGGTGTTGAATTGAAATGCTTTTCTCTGGCTACTGAAATGGCCTACTTAGTCTATTAATATGCTGTGTTAGGTAGAATTCTAAGATGTTCCCCACATTTCCAAGTCCCTGGTGTGTAGACACCTTCTACGAATTATTCAATTAAACACTAATTTAGGTGTTGCCATGAAGGGATTCTGCAGATGTAATTAAGACTTCAAATCAACTGTCCTTAAAACAGGGAGATTATCTGAGTGGTCCTGACCTAATCAAATGAGCCCTTTAAATCTGGGTCTAGAAGTCAGAGACAGAGGAAGTCAGAGCAATTCAAACTGAGAATGGGATCTGACAAGAGAGAAATTCTTCCGAGGTGCTAGTGTGGAAGAAGGTGGGGGTGGTGTAGTAAGGAATATGGGCAGTCTTGAGCTGCTGAGAGCAGCCCAGGGCTGACAATCAGCAAGTAAAGTAGGGACCTCAATCCTACAATTGAAGGGAACTGAATTCTCCCAACAACCTTAAGGAGCTTGGAAGCAGGTTCTTTCCCAGAACCTCCAGATGAGCACTCAGTCTGGCCAACACCTGATTTCAGGCTTTGAGGCCCTAAACAGACACCCATCCCCATCCCTATCAGCAATCCAGGAACGGGTGAAGGAGGGAACTCTGGTGAGAACAGCTTAATGCCAGCAAATGGCCTCACTGTGGCCCAAAACCAGGTGCTGAATTTGATTAAGGTTTGCCCAAGACCCAAAGGATTGAACTTTTAGGATCTCAAGAACCAGCTCCAACACATGACTGTCGCCATCAGTCAAGCAAACTGTGGATTTTCTTAGCAAGAAGGGACACATCTATTCCACTGTGGATGATGATCATTTTAAATCCACAAATGCAGAATAACTGGATCTAATTGGGTATCTAAGATATTTTCCAGCTGGACATATTTTCACAATCTGTTGTCTCCAGCCCTGCATATGTTTAGCCAACTGATTGCTAGAAAGTGGGTTTCATCTATAAAAAGTTTCAATTGACACCCTTTTGAAACTCAAAAAAGGAAATTTTGTTTTGTTTTTTCCCAGTATGTGACTTCTGGTGTGTGGGGGGAGTAAGTGTGGGTCTTGATGCAGGGGCAGGGAGCGGATGGGCCGGGATGCGCTGAGAGTCAGGGAGGGCTCAGAGAACGACAGAACCAGGCCGGAAGCGCTGCTGTATGTCCACCCTTCTCAGAGGAAGCTCGATCTTGCGGGAGTTCTACGGAGGCAGTGTGGGAGTCCTGGGATGAGAAGCACCTGGATGCCCTGGGCGCCGGAGCCCGCTTATCCCAGACTCCTCCATAAGGAGTCTGGCTCATGCCACCTATCAAGCAAAGCCCAATCCTTGTCAACACCTCGCCCGCCCCACTTAGAGTCACAGTGAGGGGGGACCTCGTATCAGGCTCTTGTCCAAAGGCTGTGCCTGGGCGGACCCACCGGGCCAGACTGGGGGAATGCACTGCGCATGCCCGGGGACCCAACTCTCCCGTGTTCGGGAAGCCAAAGACCCCAGGGCAGCAACTCGGTCTTCTGGTGCGGAACCCTGGGGCCCCAATCCTATCTCCACTAACACCTGAGACCACAGCAACCCGAACATGCCGCATTATCCTTGGGGCCAGTTGTCCCTCCCGGCAGCTCTGAGGCGTCTAGAATTCATCCCCCGAGACCATCACTGCCTGTTCCTCGAGCCTTTCGCCTGAACAGCCTCAGGACATTGTTCTGTGTGAGCCAGCCCAACTACCAGCACTGCGATTGCGGAGCTGGCACCTTCACTCAAGCCCCTCTGTCAGGAAATGTTCTTCTCTTTTGAACACCGTTCATCCGTCATGGACATCTATCGGGGTTGCTTCCATGTCTTTGCCATTGTAAATAATGCTGCAAAGAACATGGGGGTGAAGAGTCTCTTTGGGATAGTGATTTCATTTTCTTCGGATAAATACCTAGAAATGGGATTGCTGGATCATATGGTAAATAGTTCTATTTTTAATTTTTTGAGAAACCTCCATGCTGTTTACCATAGTGTCTGCACCAATTTACATTTCCAGCAGCAGTGCACAAGTGTTCCCTTTTCTCCACATCCTTGCCAGCACTTATCGCTTGTCTTTTTGACTATAGCTATTCTAACAGATGTGAGGCGATATCTCATTGTGGTTTTGATTTGCCTTTCCCTGATTATCAGTGATGTTGAGCAGCTTTTCATGTGCCTGTTGGTCATCTGTACGTCTTCTTTGGAAAAATGTCTATTAAGATCCTGTGCCCTGTATTGTATTTTTGAAAGTTGCTAAGAGAGTAGATATTAAAAGCTCTCTTCACAAGAAAAAAAAAATTGTGACTGTTTGTGGTGATGAATGTTAACTAGACTTATTGTGGTAATCATTTCACAATATGTACATATATCTAATCATGTACATCTGAAACTTATATAATGTTACATGTGAATTATATCCCAATAAAAAAAATCAAAAAAAGTCAAAACATAATAGAAAGAATAAATAAATCCAGAAGATGACTCTTTTAGAAGATCAATAATCTAGATAAAATCCAATTAAACAAAAAATGAGAGGGAGCAAAATTTGTAAGATGGAATGAGACAGGAGCACAACCAAAAACCCAGAAGAGATTAAAATAAAAAGGCAAATCTGTAGCAACAAGTTTGAAAGTCAAAGAAATGGACAATTTCTTTGCAAAATAAAAAGAGGGAAAATTTGAGCAGACTAGTTTCCAAATAAGAGATTAAAAAGGGATTAGAGATTTACCATTTATGACTTCACAGCAGTTTCATCTAACTTTTAATGAAGAGATGGATACAACTCTATTTGGAATTAACTATCCAGTTACTAAAGGATAGATAACGTGTCTTCAGATAAGGTGTCAAAATCTTCTCAGCCTTCATAAATGGAGTAAAACTGAAATGTTATTTGTGTTTTCCTTTAATGAGATAAATGTGAAAATTTGGGGTTATATTTGAAGTAAAATTATTGCATAGCAGAAAACAGGTACTGAGATGCCTGGTCAAGTTGGGATACAAAACATTATATCAGTCAGCATCTTTACAGTGCATTATACAAAGCATGTATTTCTGTGTACCCTAAAGTCAAATAAAATGAAGATGGCCAAGAAAAAAAATGTGAAAAGATAGTCCACAGAATAGGGAAAAATATTTGCTTGCAAATCGTATATCTCACAAGGGACTTGTATCCAGAATATATACAGAACCCTTACAACTCAGTAGTAGAAAGTCAACCTAATTTAAAAATGGGCAAAGGATTTGAATAGATATTTCTCCAAAGAAAACATACAAATGGTCAATAAATATAAGAAAGAATGCTCAATGTCATTAGGGAAATGTAACTCAAAACCACAATGAGGTAGTTCCTCATTTGAACAAACCAGATATGAAATATTAGATAAAGTTGAGGAAGAAATTATTCATAAGGAATTATTATTAATGTGTTAGGTTTGATAATAGTTTTAGGATTATGTAGGAAATGCCCTTATCTGTTAGAGGTACACTTTGAAGTACTTATAGGTGAATTCTTTCATGATTTGAATTTACTTTTAAAATATTTCTGCAAAAAATTGTATATATATATTAGATTATATTTATATAAAATGAAGCAAATATGGCAAAATTGCTAACAATTGTTAAATCCAGTTATCCAGTTAATGAGTACATGGGTGTTCATTATTCCAGTCTCTGTATTGTTATGTATGTTTAAATTTTTTCCATAATAAAAAGTCCAAAAAGGGGGAAAAGAAAAGGACTGGAAATACCCCACCACCCCGCTAATGTTTGTTAAAATCTCCTTGAGATTATTCTCCATATAATACATTAATAAACATGCTCCCTACAGTCTTTACCTTCGTTATAGTACCGCCATTCATGCATACATTCATTCATTCAATAAATATTGACTGAGGGCTTAATACTACGTGCTAGGTATTGTACTAGTGCTGGCCACTTGGTAGTCCAAGTTAGAAACCTAGGAGTAACAACAACAACAACAAAAAACGAGAAAGAAAGAAAACCAGCTAAGCCATTCCTGGACTGCTGACATACAGAAATGTGAACTGATAAATGATATTGTTTTAAGGTGCCAAATTTGATGGAATTATTTATGGAAAGATAGAAAACTAATACATACAGTAAATTACACTGATTGGTTTTCTGACATTTTCATTCCTAGAAAAACCCCACTCAGTCATGATTTATTACCTTTTTTATATGTTGTTGGACTTGACTTGCTAGATTTTATTAAGAATTTTGGGACTATTAGTAGTATATATAGTCAGATTTTTGTGGCTATATTAGTCCAAAGTTGTCTGTTCTGGTGATGCTTTTATCTGAGTTTGATCTAAAGGTAATACTGGCCTCATAAAATAAGGTGGGGAGTTTTTCCACCTTCCTTATTTTCTGAAGGAATTTTATAGGTTTTATGTTTTTTATTTGAATTTTAATAGAATTCACCAATGAACCCGTGTGAGCCTGGAATTTTCTGGTAATCATGCTTATATGAGGGATTTAGTGTTTAAATAGAGACAGTGTTGTTTAGGTTTTAGTTTTGTCTCGGGTCAATTTCAGTATATTGTGTGTTTCAATAATTTTTTTTCACTTCATTAAGGTTGTCAAATTTCTTGGCATAAAATTGTTGATAATATTCTTTTATTAATTCAGTGTTTCTAGGATTTGATATGGTGATTCATGCTGTCTCAATTTTTATTTTGATTATTCTAGGGGTTGATTGGTTTTGTAAATATTCTTAAGGCACCAGCTCTCTCTACTGCTTTCTATTTCATTGATTTCAGCTCTTTTGTTTCTTGTTTCCTCCCTCCTTCCTCATCCTCAACTTCTTCTTGCTATTATTATTATAATTTTTTTATTCCTTTTCTATTTTGTTGTTGAGATGGAACCTTAGGTCATTCATTTTAAGACCTAGACCTATAGATATAATTTTATCTTCAAGCACTGTTTTAACTTTATCTCAAAATGTCCAAACTGTTGTATTTTTATTATCTTTTAGTTCTAAATATTTTATAATTTCTCTTGAGTATTCTTAGTTGACATGTTAATAATTGAGACTGTTTTGGAATTTTCCTGTATTGATTTACCTAGTTATCTCATGTTTATTGATTTTTAATTTAATTATCTTGCTACCCAAAAAGGATTTCAATCCTTTAAAATTTATTAAGACTTGTTTAATGGTCCAACATATTGTCTGTCTTGGTGAATGTACCATGTACTTATGAAAAATGTGTATTCTTCACTTGTTGGGTGTAGTCTTCCATGGATATAAATTAGGTCAAAATGATTGATGGTGTTGTTCAGATTGTCTGTATCCTTGATAGTTTTTGTTGTGGTATTGTTGTTCATTGTTGTGCTAACTGGGAGAGGGGGATTTAAAATCTCAAATATATTCTGGTTTTTATTTCTCCATTCAATTTTCGTTCCTTCTTCTGGAATATTTTAATAATTTTTAAAATTTAATTTTATTATTTTTTGCACTATAGTCAGTTAATATTTTAACTTCAAAGTTAATATTTTACCTCTAGAATTAATAATTTACTTTACCTCTTAATATTTTACTTCACAAAAAATGTAGAAACCTTGTACTATATAGGTCCCTTTACTACTTCCCTTCATCACCGCTGATGCTATAAATGGTGTATGTACTACGTCAACATATATTATAAATCTCATAAAATAATCCTGTAATTTTTTATTTGAATACACATATGTATATATTAAGAGGATAATTGTCACTTTTATTCAAATATTAAAGTTTTCTAATGCTCTTCATTAGTGTTTGAAGGCCTGAATTTCCCTCTGTTATTATTTTCAATCCGAAGAATTTTTCTTTTTTGTAGCATTTCCTATAGCATAGTGTAATGGTGACAAATTCTCTTAGTTTTCTTTCTCTGAAATGTCTTTATTTTCCTTTATTCTTGAAGGATAATTTGTTTGCTGGATATAGAATTTTGGATTTACATTTTTCTTTTTCTTTCTTACCAGTACTTTTAAGATGTTTTCCATTGTATACTGTCCTCAGTGGTTTTTGAGAAATCTGTAGTCATTCAAATATTTGTTCCCTTTATGCAATATTTCATTGTTCTCTGACTTCCTTTTATTTATTCTGCATGGGATGTGTTGAGCTTTTTGGATCCATATATTTATATCATTTACCAAATTTGAGATGTGTTCACCTATTATTTCTTCAAATATATATATTTAAAATTTATGTGAAGACTTTACATTTTTAGAGCAGTTTTAGGTTCATAGCAAAATTGAAGGGAGGGTACAGAGATTTCCCATATGCTGCCTGACACCACATATGCATAGCTTCCCCCAGTATCAATATCCCCCACCAGAAGAGGTACATTTGTTACAATTCATGAACCTACATTGGCACATCATAATCACCCAAAGTCCATAGTTTACCTTAGGGTTCATTCTTGGTGTGGTACATTCTATCAATTTGGACAAATGTATAATAACATGTATGCATCAATATAGTATCATACAGAATATTTCCACTGCCCTAAAAATCCTCTGTGCTCTGCCCATTTATACCTCCCCACCATCCCAACCCCTGACAACCATTGACCTTTTTATTTTCTTTGTCTTTTCCAAAATATCATACAGTTGGAATCACACTATATGTATGTATGTACCTTTTCAGGTATGTATGTAGCCTTTTCAGATTGATTTCTTTCACTTAGTAATATGCTAAATAGATTCTGGTACCAATTCCAATGTGGTAGCAGCAGGGGGTGTTTCCCCACACCAACAAGTAATTCTCAGGACACCAGCTGGATGTCCTACAATTCAACTGAATTCTGACACTATCTAATCAGAGATAGCATCAGATTCCACAATTTATGTGTTCACTACTACCAGACCGCCCTTCCTCTCCACGTTAGACTCCAATCACAAGCCCAGGTTGTTACTTGTGCTTCTGACTGACTGGCTAGAGATTGGAGGTTCCCATGACCCTCTTCTTGGACTTCAGATACCAGTTAGAAGTCCAGGTTGTTACCTGTACTTCTGACCAACTGGTTGTAAATCAGAGGTTCCCCCAACCTCCTCCTCGGGTTTGATTAATATGCTAGAGTGGCTCACAGAACTCAGAAAAACATTTTACTTAGTAGATCACTGGTTTATTATAAAAGGGTATAACTCAGGAACAGCCAGATGGAAGGGATGCATAGGGCGAGGTATGAGGAAAGGGCATGGAGCTTCCACGCCCTCTCCAGGCACACCACTCTCCCTGGATCTCCACGTGTTCACCAACCAGGAAGCTCTTTGAACTCCATCCTTTCGGGTTTTTATGGAGACTTCATTACATAGGCATAATTGATTAAATCATTCGCCATTGGTGATTGATTGAACCTCCAGCTCTCTCTCCTCCCTAGAGGTTAGGAGTGGAACTGAAAGTTCCAACCCTCTAGTCATATGGTTGATTTTTCTGGTAACCAGCCCCCATCCCTAGGTCCTTCCAAAAGTCACCTCATTCACATAACAAAAGATACCTTTATCATTCTCAACACTTAGGAAATTCCAAGGGTTTTGGGAGCTGTGAGCCAGGAACTGTGGATGAAGACCAAATATATATTTCTTATAAAGCACAATATCATATGTGCATTTAAGTTTCCTCCATGTCTTTTCATGACTTGATAGCTCATTTCTTTGTAGTGCTGAATAATAAATATCCCATTGTCTGGATATACCGCAATTTATTTATCCTTTCACCTACTGAAGGACATCTTGCTTGCTTCCAGGGTTTGGCAATTGTGAATAAAGCTGCTAAAAACACATCATGTGCAGGTTTTTGTGTGGACATAACTTTTTAACTCCTTTGGGAAAATACTGAGGAGCACAATTGCTGGATCATATGGTAAGAGTATGTTTAGTTTTGTAAGAAACTGTCTAACTGCCTTTCAAAGTGTCTATACTGTTTTGCATTCTCACCAGAAATGAATGAGAGTATATGTTGCTCCACATCCTCATCAGCATTTGGCGTTGTCAGTGTTCAGGATTTTGGCCATTGTAACAGATGTGTAGTTTGTATCTCATTGTTTTTTCAATTTGCACTTCCCTGATGACATATGATGTGGAGTATCTTTTCATATGCTTATCTTACATCTGTCTATCTTCTTTGGCGAGGTATCTGTTAAGGTCTTTGGCCCATGTTTTAATGTAATTGGTTTTTTATTGTTATTTTCAAGATTTCTTTGTATATATTGAATAATAATCCTTTATTAGATCTTCAAATAGTTTTTCTACTCTATTCTCTCTTTCTCCTTTTCTTCTGGACCTTCCAATTACACAGATGTTAGGCCTTTTGATTTTGTGCCACAGTAACCTAAGGCTCTGTCCATTTTTTCCCCCCAATTTTTTTGTATCTTATTCAGGTAGATGAATTCCACTCATCTTCCATTAAGTTCATTGACTCTTTTCACTGTTGTTGCTGTTCTATTAGTCTGCTGTTAAGCCCATTCAGCATTTCAGGGTTTTTTATTTTTTGGAGGGGGAATGTATTTTTCAGGTCTAAATTTACATTTGGTTCTTTTTAATATTTTCTATTTCTCTGCTGAAATTCACTCACTTTTCATTCATTATTAGTGTAATTTCCTTTGCTTAATTAGTGTGATTATAATAGCCAGACTAAAGCTTGAAAACTTCAATATCTACTGTCATCTTGGGATTAGCCTCTGTTGCTTTTCTTTCTCTTGAGAGTGGGTCAGTTTTCCTAGTTCTTCATGTGTTGAGTAATTTTGGATTTTGTCTTGTACGTTGTGAATATTTTGTTGTGGGAACTCTGAATTCCGTTATAGTTGTCTGAGGATTATTGATATTTTTGATTTATCAGGCAATTGGCTTGATTAAACTCAAATTATAAACTTTTACTCAATTTAAGATGGATGGCAATTAAATTCTCGCTTCAGATTGTGTGAAGTCTGACCTTCAAATATGTGGTTGAAGAGTCTGCCAAAGACATAGATCAAGTTTTATATGTAGAATTTGGTGTGTCCCTTCACTCGCTTATTCCTTTCTGAGACTGAACCCTCACCCCCCGGCCACTTCACCCCACTATCTAGCAGCCCTAGGTGCTGAAGGCTTCTTCCCCAGGGTTGTTTACCCAGAAATATGGCTGACTTTCTATTGAGGTTTTAGCCACCCTGCACCACCCTACAACTATTGCTGTCCTGAGAGCCAAGCTACAAAGTGGAAAACTTAAACTTTGCTGGTTGCTTCCTCCAAGTTTTGACTTGTTTCCAAAATCTTCCTGTTTTGTTTAGAATTGATATTTTAGCCAATGATATTAAAAATACATGATTAATTTTTATGTATTACACAAAATATTTAATTATGCTGATTTTTTCCATATATATTTGATTTGGCAAAGCAAGAAAATAAGTAGCATAATAGTAATACATACCTTGTAAGTTTTCTATAAAGCATAAATAAGGTAATGTATAAAAATTGCTTAGCAGAATGTCAGACGTAAAATAGGTGTTTGACAGATGGTAGATCCTTATCTTTGGCCATAAGTTGATGCCAAGAAAGTCACTACTTATTCATTTTGTTTCATAAATCCAAGACAGAAAATGTTGGATCCACTGACATTGGAATATGAAAGGATGACTGAATATTAGGGAAAGTCTATTCAAATTTCTTCTGGAATGATGACCTCTTGGAGAGAATTTTGGACTGAAACTGTACCACTGAAGAGTCTCTACATTCCTCTAGTTCTGGTGTATTCTTTGAATTTTACTAGGCTCAGTAAACTCTCAGTGCAGATAAAGGAAACTTTTCATTGATCTTTCCATATGTCTGGGTGTTTAACCTATATCCTCAGCTTTGATTAATAAATATCATACACTTGGTTGTACTGTTTGTATCCCCAAAAGATTCATGCCATTTTTAGTTTGTTTTGCTTTCAGTCAATAAAGTAAGATTGATTTGGCTACTTAACAAGGGAGCACAGGGCTGGCCCCGTGGCTTAGCGGTTAAGTGCACGCGCTCCGCTACTGGCAGCCCGGGTTCGGATCCTGGGTGCGCACCGACGCACTGCTTCTCCGGCCGTGCTGAGGCAGCATCCCACATACAGCAACTAGAAGGATGTGCAACTATGACATACAACTATCTACTGGGGCTTTGGGGAAAAAAGAGGAGGATTGGCAACAGATGTTAGCTCAGAGCCGGTCTTCCTCAGCAAAAAGAGGAGGATTAGCATGGATGTTAGCTCCGGGCTGATCTTCCTCACACACACACACACACACACACACACAAACAAGGGAGCACACTCAGAAGTCTCTGTGTGTGTGTGTGTATATGTATATATATATGTGTGTGTGTATATAAATATATATTCCACTTAGAGCTTAGCAATATGAATAATTTGTGGATTTACAAGTGCCTGTGTGCATGTGCATGCATGCTAGCTGTTACTTTTTTAAAGACTATTTGATCTATACATCTCCAAGTCCCAAACTATAAAGGAAATGTCTAATTACCTTTGGGTAATGAGAAATAAAATTACATCATTCTATATTATTCTGAGGAATACTTACTGCAAAGTTTTATCTAAGTTAATATATTCCAAAGCGAATGCATTGTAATCGAAGCAGAATTCTACATGGTAAAGATTATAGAAATACCCTTGGTTCATAAAGCCCTGAAATGGTCTTGGGACATGAAGCAGATTTGTTTCAGCAGAGTTCAGAAGCTGGCCAGGAAACAAAAATTGCTAAGAGATTGTAAAAACACGTTGGACTTGGGCCAGATATTACCCCCTGAATTAAAAGAGTAATTTAAAAATTGGGACACTACTTTATTTTTTAACCAATAGCTAACATAGGGATTTCAGATAGGGAGAAATATATTTTGATTAATTTTGCCCTTTTCAGAGGAGCCTGGCAGCTTTGTCCTTCACCAGCTGGAGTTTATGTAAGGCCTTATGGAGCAAGTCAGCCAACAGAGAGTTACAATAATCTAATCTTCATGGCTTGGATGTGGCCTTGCGTGAGCAGCTTGCTTAAGTAAAGTGTTTTTCCATTCCCCACCAGGGGGCTGAGAACACAAAGGTATTAAATGGTTTCCCTTGTGTGACCAGACTTCTATGAGAAAGTCAAGATCCTCATTTACTCCTATCGCCTAATTTCTTGAATATTCTGGGTAGCGAGAAAAGCAACATAAGCTGTTAAGATTAATGGTACCTCTGTAATTATACAATAAACAGCCGTGACCTTCTACATTTAGGAGAGAGTTAAGATTGGCAATCTGGCTTTGACTTTGATTCATCCTGATTGGCACTGTTTTTAATCAAATGTGGATAACCACTGTTGTATGCCCAGGTTCATGCTGGCTGCAGCCCTTGGGATTTTGCCTTAATTGTTTTAAATTTTGTGCATCTGCTTTGCTTAGCTTCCGTACTTGGCTAAGAACAATGTAGGTACTATGTCCAGTGTTGGGTTTTTTCTGAGACTAACACACAAATATATTGGTGATTTCATCTGGGATTGAATTTAGAGTTGTGCCAATGCTAAGGTTACCATATTCACTGCCTCATTCATGGCCAGTTTTTAGAACAGTACCTATCACAGTGCATATTATCTAAAATACTGTTGACCAGATGAAAATTTCTTTATAAGGGAGAAACATTTAGTTGTATGTTGTACACTATGCAACAAAAATATATGACCTTTTAACTCTAACGCATAGCACAGATCCTTTGCTCCCCAAAAGAAATCAGATGACTTTCTGACATGTACACTCTTCCGGATATTCCATACCAACATGCAGTTACACGTCAAGGAGCCAAGCTATAGGGGAGAGTCATTTTGACTAGAATTTATAGACTATAGTCATTTTTGCTCTTTGCCCTTTTCTAGCAGAAGTTCCAGATTTTCTTTAATTTGTAACACTCCCCAACTGACTTCGGATTTACTCCATTATATTTAATCTTTATAAATGTGGATAATGTTGACTTTTATGGTCTTTATACCATTTTATTCAATCTAATTATTTGTATTTACCATTAAGTCTTTTTTTCCCCTTCAAAAGAGAAAAGAATAAATTAGGCTCTTTGCTTTGATTTTAAATATTGCCTTTCTGACAGCAATCCAAGACAGATTTGGATTGAGCCAATAAGAAATTGTTCTATTAGCTATATTATGCTATGTGACAGACAGAATAAAATAATCAGATGTTTTAGCATCATCTCAAATTCTCATTCAAGAGAATCTTTCCTCGTACCTAAGGCCTTCACTCCCTGGGTCCACTGGCTGCTTTGATTATCTGAAAAACACTTGATTAACAAGTGTTTGGTTTTTGTTGCTTGTTTAGTGTTGTAGAATGGGAAGCTTTTAAAATAAAATGATGGCATGAGGACAAGGGACCCAGGAATACTCTAATTCTACTTTCAGCAGAAACATTTCCTCCTCCAAAAATTCTCAAGGAAAAGAAAGAAACTGAGAACAATAGCACTTTTTTGTTACTAGGGTTCTGACCCCAAAGTACCATGTAGAACTCTAACAAATGGGGTAGACCACAAGAAAAGCTTATTTTGATTAGGCTAACTGGCTGCTTTTCCTTTTTATGCCCAGATCTGAATTTGAGAGTTTTTCATGATAAAGAACTAAAAAACAACCAACCAACCAAAACAAAAACTGAACACCTGCGTGGGGACGTATGGTCCAAGAGAAATGATAACAAAATGCTGCAATAAGTCCAGACACCTTACTACAATTACTTCAACTCCTGTTCAACTACTTGCTCATATGGCCCGCAACCCAGAGCCTCTGAGTGCTCAAAATGACTTCACCAAAGTATTGTCTTCATAGAACTACTCTCTGAAGACAACCTCCTTTACCTTCCATTGTTTCCTTCACTTTCACTCTGTACACTCATCTTTTACCCCATCAAATCCTCCAGTCTCTTAAATCTTCCATTTTCTCCCAATGTTTGCCTTCTCCTGTCTTCATGTTCTTCATTCAGATCCAACACCATAGCCTATTGTTTCAGCAACCTTTGGCAATCATCTCTAACTTCCTCAAGTTGTGACTTTCTTGTTTAAAACAACTTTATGATTGCTTCTTGCCTTAGAATAAAGTACCAACACCTAAACAAGTTTCAAAAGGTCATTTATGATGTCGCCCTTTCTACCTCCCACCTATGTCTCTCATTACTCTGTTGTCACATGCTTTTTATTTTTCAGTTCCTCTATCATGTCCTGTCCTTTCTTATCTCCTAGATTTTGTTAAAGGTGTTTCTTCTACCAGTATCATTGTTTCCTTCTGTCTCTTTTCCATTTAGCTAACTTCTACACCCTGTATGTTCAGCTCTGGGAAGCATTTCCTGACTTTCATCTCTCCAGCATAGGTTAGGTGCTCTCCTACTGCACCCAACTATTTATCTTATACTGGTATTTACTGAGCTTCGGTGTAAATGATTCTTCAGTTGGCTGTCTCCCTTCGCGACAGTAAGCTCTGTGATACCTGACTGTGCCCTCTAGCCTTGCACACAGCAGGCACTCAGTAAATATAGTTGAAGATATCCATATATTTGAGAGTGTCAACAAGATTATGTAATTGGTCCAACATCAGGCATTTATGAAGTTATGGGAACCAAGATCTGGACTCAGGTTGTCTAACTTCAATGCCTTTGCACTTAATGGACAAACTACAGTGCCTTGTTATTACTAGATTTTGGAGTTAGCTCAATATTAAGTGTACACTCCTATTTATAGAATTCGGACCTTCCAATTCATCATTTTTGAGGGTTACGCGTGAACCTAGAATCACAGTAACCTTTGTCCTTTATATATTCCTCTATTCGTAAGTACCTAAAAATTCTTTAATTTTATACCCATGAGAAAAATATTTTTCTGTATTCTCATTCTTCACATCAAGTATTTTGCAAACTTGAAGGTTGCATATGCCATTATCACTGGGGATAACAGTCTTGGGTGGTCCATGCATCCTAGAAGACTTGCCCATTTAATTTTCTATAGGACTAATAGCCTCAAAGTTATAGTAGAAAGTGTTTTATGGTTTAAGGGCTTTCACATGCTTCTTTTATTTAATCCTCAAAACAACCCTAAGAAGCATTATTATCCCTGAGTTATAGCTGATGCCCATAGATATTTTTAACAACCAACTACAACACACAATGTTCTAGCTTTAGTTCTTTTGAATACCAAAGTACAATGTAAGGTTTATAACACTTTATAACCATATTCATTATAAATTAGATTTTTCCACCCTTTAAAAAAATACCCCAAGAAGAAGATATACTGTTTATTTATGGAGATACAAGAATTTTTTGCTTTCTTATCTCTGTATGAGACAGAAAGATGAAAATGCAAGTTTTCCTTTTTATAATGTCACTTTGAGGTAATTACCTGACACAATTTAATCCTGAGCAGCAGAAGAGCATGAGGCCTGTACCTACGCTCCTGAGAGACTTGCCAAACTTGCTTAGCACTTTCAAGTTCAGAAAATATGACTTACTCTGTGTTTTTTTTCCCTTACACCAAAGAGAGAGTTTGCTTCATTAATTTTAATGATGGGAAATCAGCATAAATTCCACAGATTAACAGTGGTCTATAAATTTGCTCTGATGAACCATGTATTTATTGTACAACATATTTCCCATATTTTTGTCTATATTTTTCCACTTACCTTAAATATACTGAGGAAACATATGACTCTTTATGGAAATTTCAGAAATAACATTTCAGTAATCACAGGTGACTAGAACCAATGTATGCCTTCTAAACTGCTCACTGGGGAAGACAAGGCTTCTTTCCTCTTACGTTTTAGCGTTATGTTTTGATATCCAAGTGTTATTAGCTTATAATTCCATTAGATTGTTGACAAGACATTTGCCATATGTATATATGTGCTGTATATTTATATTCTTATTCTTTTACTTACCACCGTACTTTATAACTAAGCCTCCAAGCAGGTACACATATGTCTAGTTGGAGTGAATTGCTTAGGTTTAGATAGAACTTTCTGCGGTTGGTGAAAAATGTTGATGCCTAAGACGTTTTTAGAAATGTTCAGTGCTTTATAAGAGGGATTATGCAATAGCAGATATATCTTTCTCTTTCTCTAGGTCTGTACTTATATCTACATCTGCATGTGTATCATTCTCTATCTCTATATCTGTATCTCTATCTACATCTATATCTGTTCATCTTTCTTGCTAAGAATGGTAGATCTGCTAATGTCACGGCATCATCTGGGGGAATGTGATCTTGTTTGGTCTGATGAGACCACTATAGTATATTTTTGAGTCTTCCCTTTCTCTAGACACCAATTCTTTCTAGTCAGTGAGTCTTATAATTAAATCTCCAAATCTACCTCCAAAATATTTATTGATTCCATCTTCTACCTTCATCCATCTAAACTTAGGTGAAATTTATCTTTCATCAAGATTACGGCAATAACCTTTTAACTAAATTCCCTGCTTTAAGTAGCACATCTATAGTTCACATTCTTGTGAGAGTTATTTTTCTAAAACATAGGTCTGTTGGTATTATTCCTCTCTTTAAAAACCTTTGAAGTCTCCACCTTGCCTCAGGGAAGCTGAACCATCACCTTAGCAGAGACCTTAACAAGTTGGTCTCAGGCCAACTCTGTAGCCTTAAGTGCAGCTGGCATTTCTTTAATGAGCATGCGCTATTCATGATTTGTAACTGTATTTATGCGATTACCTCTCCTTCAAGCCCCAGTTCAAATCCTCTGTGATGTCTTCCTCAAATTCCCAAAGTAAAATTTAGCTTTCCCTCTTCTTCTTTGTGACAGCACCTGTTCAGCGTTTATGTATAATATTCTTTCTATTGTAACAAGCTTGTTAGTGTGTCTGCTTGCTTCCACTTGTTCTCACAACCCGATGGTAATTTCCTTGGGAACGTGGATTTTATGAAATTCCTCTTTGTCTTCCCATTTTCTAGTTCGGGACCTACTTGTCATATAGTATGTGATCATTAAGGCTGTCTGAATTAAACAGAATGACTCATTGTGTATTTCTGTCTAACATTTGTTCTGCATGATTCACTATCTTAAAAAGGATTACCAGGGAAAAAATAAATCCTTTAAGCAATAAATAGATTATTATAGCATTTGCTTCATTTTAAAAAGAGAGAAAACCATGGACCAGGAGCAAGATAAGGGCGTTACTGAGACAGTTGTCATAATCACATAATAATGTCGACGACTGGGGAAACTTAGGAAACAGGACGAAGTAGAGGGGGAAATGTGAGGAAGTAGAGGGGGAAATGTGAGGAAGTAGAGGGGGAAATGTGAGGAAGTAGAGGGAGAAATGTGAGGAAGTAGCTGCATTAGTTGGGGATCTTATTTCAAGTAAAAGTAACCTGCTTGTTTAAGGTAAACTTAGAAGTGTCTCATGGAAACTAAGAGCAAGGATCCTAGTCTCAGAAAAAACTACAAAGGATCTGGAATGCCTTCTGCTTCTGTCACCTCTACTCATCTTTGTGTGTCTGCTTTATTGTTCTTTCTCACTGCAGATCGTTTTTCTCAGTTGTAATACGATGACTAGTACTTCTCATTCAAGAGAATAACCAGATTAGGGCTGGCATTGTTAAATTTTAATTTCAAATTTTTATGGGGAGCAAACTTGGCCCAGCTTGAACAAGATAACAATCCCTGGACCAGTTATGTCCAGGAGTGAAAAATGGATCACTTTCAGTTCAGGGATGGCTGTTCCCACTCTAACATGTGGAATTACTAGAAGAGAGGGACTGCTGCTCCAAACTGAGCTTTTGAGGGTATGGACACGAGACTGTTTCTTTATCATTATGATGTAAAGTATTTTTTTTAACTTGGATAAATAAATCTTATGCCTTTCTTTAGTGTTAAAGCAATAAACAAAATATATGCGTCACTAAAATAGAATCAAACCAATGGGACTAATTGTTGCTCTGGTTTAAAAATGCCCAAATTTCTCCAATCCCCTCTTGGCCCTTAAGAAGTGTTAGGATTCTTCTACCCTTTCCTCCTGTTTCCATAAAGAAATTTTCACTATACTCCATAGGAGAGGAACTATTGGGAAGATAATCAGACCCCTTCACTCAGTCTTCTCTCTCAATCTTCTCTAGAGCAAAGGAGTAACTTGCTAATTTGATTGATGACATTGGGAAGGAGGACTGCTCTCCCTTGTGTCTAAGTGTGTACAGGGCAGTGGCCTTCTCCTCCTGCTCCTGTCCTCTAAGCAGTGACCAGTGACCCTAGGGCAGTGGTCCAGGGCCATCTAAGAGACAGGGCAGGAGCCTGGTTTTTTTGCCTCTGCTCTTGGAGCTCAAAAGATGTGAAATAGATTCTCCCTTGAGTAGATTTGGGAAGAAGTGTGTGTATGTTAGAAATACTATTTTCCTGTAGGTCCGAGTTGCATTTTCTAGTTCAAGTTTGTCATTATTAAAACTGTTTTTTCCTCTTTGATTTTAAATCATATCTGATTAGAGGTCGGATTTATTAGCATCAGTAAACCCCAAAACAGGTTCATGAGCTAGAAAACCTTTTGAAATGGACACAAACATTCACTTTGAAAACAAACTAACAAGCTTAATTTATTAGATTTATGTCAAATTTTCCAGTTGCAGAAGTGGAAGCTGTCTGTTGTTCACTGGTGACAGATTTACTTTTCAACTGGCAAAGGCTTGAGTGCCAGGAACAAAGCTTTGCTGCTGACTTTGACCGAAGCAGCATGGCTGAGAAAGGAATCAGACCTGCAAGAAAGGAAAGGCTCTTGGTTCCAGCAAAGATTTACCTCAGTAAAGGCACAGCTTCCATTAACCAAAAAGAAAACGCTACGTGAAACTCTGTTGACTCCCGCTAATTTAGTGTCTCTCGGAATGAGGTTCCCAGACCAAGAGCATCAGCATCATCTGGGGACTTGTTCAAAATGCAAATTTCCTGGCTCTGTCCCGAGAGGTTCTGATTTAGTGGGTCTAGAATGAGGCTCAACAATTTGGGGGGAAGTGATTTTGATTTTAAAAGTAACTTTATAATTCTGAATTTACTTTGATCTTTAGTTTATGAGGGGAAGGTGAGATAATGTTTGGATTTCAGATTCTCCCTGAAAATTAAAGTGTAGGGGTGTTACCAGCGTTGAAATTTGGGACATTTTGCTATTGTTGTTATTGTATTTCTCAAATATTATCCTCGTAGTTTTATGATGATATATGGAGTCAATAAATTATCTTGGGTGAGCTTGTGTTTGAAAATTCACTGGGTATAATTTAAAACGGGAAATAGGTTGGGGAGTAGGCTCTCACATTCAGGCACAGTAGGATTGATTTAATTCATGTATTGTTCTGGCCCATTCCAGAGCCATGTTGAGGCAAATGCCAGCTCTCAACAGCAGTCCCAGGGTACATGAAAGAGCAGTGGTTGGTAGTGGAGTGACAGTCTCAGGGTGGCAACAGGACTGCCTCTCTCACTGTTGCCTTCTCTGTTGAGAGACCAGCAACATCCATGGACTGTTGGGCACATGGGTTGAGAGAACCTTGTTCTCCTAGACCTCATATTTCCAAAATGAAATGGTTGTTTCACTCCTAAAGTGGTAACAGTATTGAGAAGATGCCTTCTGCCATCTTCCAAGCCCCCTTCACTTACTCATCCACCAAGGAGTGTGAGGCACTTATTCAATAGGTGCTATCTTGCTCAGCATTTGTGGCTCTACCTTGTCCCAACTCGCTTGAGCTCTGCCTGCCCACAGTCAGTAGAAAGTTTGCTCTGCTCCTGCTGCTAGGGAGGAAGCATAACTTCTAGAAACTTGCCATGCAACATGTGGTTTATGGACTAGCAGCATTGTCATCACCTGGAAGCTTAGAAATCAATCTTGGGCCTCACCCTAGACTCATTGAATCAGAACCTACTTTTACAAAACCCTTAGGTTGTTCACATGCCGCTTATGTTTCAGAAGCACTGATTTATTTTTCCCAAACTTCCAAGATAATAAGAATTATGTGGGGTGATTTTTAAAAATGTTGATTCTCAAGATCCATCCTGCTGCTTCAGAATCGTCTAGGGAGCGTCCTGGAGATTTATGGAAATCTCTGAAGCCCATCTCTCACAGTCTAGCACAGCCTTCTCAAATTTTAATGTGTATTCCTGTCCCCTAGGCACCTTGCTAACATGCAGACTCTGATTCAGTAGATCTTGGTTGGGGCCTGAAATTCTGCATTTCCAGCAAGCTCCCGGTGATGACCATGTTGCTGAACCACAGGCAACACTTAGCAGCAAGGTCAGAACATCAGGGCTAGTGGGTATGATGCAGTGAGTAACTTTGCAAATGTGTCTGATGTGTCTGTGTTTTGAACACTCTTGGATATGATGTCCCAAGGTCTAAGTTTATAGAGAGATGTTAGTAAGTCTGTTTTGGAGTCAGTTTCAAAGAGTGTTCTCCAACTCAAATTTATAAATAGTAAAGCTGTTACTTTGATCTCCATATAGTTGACTCCTATGTCAATTCCTGATAGAATTGAGAGTGTGTGTGTATGTGTATCTGTATCCGTGTTGATTTTAACCCAGGCAAGGTTTAGCAGATAAAATGACTGGCTGAAAGTCATTTTCAAATCCCCTCTTCTCCACAGATAGTAAGACTAATATTAAACTTCTACCCTCCTCTCTATCACCTCTATCACCTCTCCCCAATGAGCTGTTTAGTTTTACCATAAAGGTGTCTCCACATGAGCTAAGATTTTTGCTAGATGCTTCTGAGGCTAGCTTTAATGTGGTCAACGTCTCTCTCTGCTTCAATCAGAGGAGTGAAATAAGCATTTAATAACATTTTGCAATTCCTTTAAGGAGTTAGAGATTCCACCAAGAGAGAAGTTCTGGGAGTACTTATAAGAGGAGGCATGTGATGTTACCAAGTTATGGGTGTCCAGAGCTCAATTCATCTGTGCTGGTGGCACAGATTTGGAGACTCCAAAATAGAGGAAAAAGCAGGAGAACTTTGATGAGATTTTTGTATGTAGGTATTTGTGGGCACCGATGTGACCTGTGTCTGAATGCTCAGGGAAAGCAGATACTTTGGAGAAAAGCAGACATTTTGTGGAACAAAGGGAAAGTGCATTTCCCATATATTTTTTTTCCGGAGAGAAACTTAATTGGAATAAACATTTGGATGAGGGGCAGGGCTTTCTATGGTTAGCTGTGCCTTTCAGAGAAGCAATGAGGGGGAAAGGCTTTAGAGAGAAAAAGAGTCATGACCCAGGGGTATTGAACTTGAACTTGTGCAACAGAGCCTTTTTTCTTTTTTAAAGTAGTATTCATGCTTGGAAAGTTGTCAAAGATATTCCTCAGTTATTTTCCAACCAGTTTTTGTTGTCGTTATTGTTTTATTCAGGTACTTTTTTGTCTTGAGAATTAGGGGATAAACAGAGACTGGAAGCTCAAACACAATCAGTGAAGTATGGCCTTTACTGAAAAAATTTCCAAATAAAATAGAGAAAAGAGAAGATTCAAAACTAGCAGGAGAGTTAAAGAGTAGTGAGCAGTTAATAGAGTAAGTTGGAGGACAATTGACTAAGAAAACAGAAATAAGGAAGTAGAGAATTGAGAAACTTTCTAAGCTAGTTCCCTGGAAATAAAGTCGGTGCTCACACCTCTAGACTTCAGTTGAGTTTCCTGACAATGGTCTACATTTTGTACCTAGGAGTTTTTTAAATTATTATTTAATAAGAACTTGAGTGTCATATCATTTGTGTTAAAATTCAGTGTTATTAAAATTATTAAATAAATGATTTCTTATGAATTAACAGGGAACAAATATTTGTTGAGCACTGTCAAGGTAATGTGACATTTTTTAGTTGCACAGAATCTATTATCCCTTCCTGATTGTACCTCATTTCCTAGTGGGCTAATAATTCTTCCTGACTTTATGTAAACTTTCTAGGATGGCAATTGAACAGGCAGTCTTCCACCATGGAAGATTAATCAGGAGCTCTCTCCCAGGAATTTGAATCTCAAGCAATTGATGCAAGTCTGAGTATGAATGTTTGGAAGTTATTCCCTCCCCTCGTCCCCCTTGACTAGGCTTTCAGTCAGGGAGATATCTGCTGAGATTCTTACTTCCTATGCCTTTCTTTGCTTTCTGGAGCATCCATTGTTTCCGCTTAGTCCCAAGCCTGATCCTTACAGTTTTCTGTCAATTCAGTATCTCTACCCTGCCACCTCTGTGCCCCAGATAGTCTTCCAATAAGTTTCCTTTTGCATAAATTAGCCATTTTATACTGCTTGTCAACGAGAACCTATCTTGTACAAAATAGACACTTCCATTTATGATGTCCAATCAAGATTTGGTTTAGAGTCCAGAAGATTATATTATATTCTATAGAAATTGCATACTGAATTATTTTTGGAACATTAAATATTATATATATATTTGCCACATGTTCATTATGTTTCACATTGTTTTCTAAAAGAAAGAAGTCCAGAGCATACAATCAATTGCAGTTTATAAAATATGGGTCACAAAATAATAATGGTATAGCTCAGCTCAAATATATCAGATGAATCATACTTTCTTCCTAATATTTATATATACTGTTTGCAATTTTATAATGTTTGTATTGTTTATATAACCAGAAAAATAAGCTATTTTATTGAAGAAATTGGAAAAAAAATCATCAAAAGCAATCTTATTAATATATGTATTAGATATTAGCTTCTTGATGTGTAACTATACATCTAGCAAAATTTGGTCTACATTCCTTAAACAAAGAATGGAATTCTTACGTCTATTTTTTTTTTAGTTCTTACCTCTATTTCTTGTTCTCTCGGGTTGTTCACAGCATACTATAAGAAACTGTCTGGGAGTTAAGGACTAAAATTATTAGAAAACAAATGCTAGTAAAATTATTAGCAATAGAAAATTGGAAATGTGCATAGCAAGAGATGTTAAAGTGAATTGAGAGTTGCTAATTTTTTAAGGATTTGCTAGTTTAGGGTGGAATTATGTGTATTATAAGGGAAAATAAAAATTAAAAATAAGAGGCTTAATTCTCCCCATTGAAAATAAGGGAGGAAACCCTCTGTCTTGCCTTGTATTCCAACATTTACTTTAGAATACTTGTAATTGTAAATTCTTACTCTGTCTCTCTGAAATGTGTGTAAATGTTTTTAAAAGCTAAAGGAAACTCTCGGAAGCTTTAAGATCCAGGAATGTCTTTCTCAAGGACCTGGAAACTCTTTGAAATATAGACACCAAGTAAGGTAGTGCCCCCATTTCCTAGTTTCTATGGAGGGTAGGAGCTAACTCAGGTGGTGGCCGTGCCCACCTTACAAAACCATCTCATGTCACAAAGATATGAGAAATTTATTTGTCCTTTGGATTTGTAACCGGGTAGCCAGGAAGACAGGTAGAAAAAGGATTACTGAAGATTTGGTTAACCAAAGATTGTCACATGTTTTCCAGACAAGGCTCCTGAGTGATAAATAAATGGCAAACAATAAGACATATTGGAGTATATGAGGAGGCCATTTGATGTAAAACTAATTCAACCTGACCTTGTTTTTCCAAGAGGGCCTGACGTGGCCTGTTGAGTATGCATTGTACATCTGCTTTAAACATTTACCATGTCCCAAAGATGAGAACAAATGCCCTTAAGATAAGGATGCAACTTCCCCCACATTGGCATTTCCTTAAGGATAAGCATTTCTCCCTAGGCTAGGATTTGATTGCTGCACTCATCCTGTGACCACCCAACTAGAGACAACAGACCTGCTACCTGCTGTGCCCATTGGAGACAGCAGACCTGGTACCTGCTGTGTCCCTCAATCGTTGTGCCAACAGGGCAATCTGACAGGGCAACCTCGTGACCATTGTAAAAGGGACATTGCAATCACAAGTGATACATGCCCTTTGACAGTAGATAACCACTCTGTACACCCCATTTCTTTGGTGCCCTTCCTTCCTTGGGCACTACATTTGGTCCTCAAGTTTGGCTCATAATAAACTCATCCCAATTTTGATTTATAGTTTGATTATGGATTATTTACAGCGACATGAGAAACAGGAAGAACCCAGCTGCACAGACTGCTGTCAAGATAGCTACTCCATTTCAGCTAAAATCAGCTCTAACTGCACTAAAGTGACCCGCCCTCATTAACATCTTAAATTCTCCTCTGGGAGGGGCAAAGCAGCCATTTTTAGATCATGCAACGTATGTAGTAGCATGTGTACATGTTACACATGTGCCTTAAAAAACATGGCTGTTAGACAATAAACTCCAATTTCCCACTTTTCCTTAACTGAATATTCATGAACTGTACTCTGATCTAACAATAAAAGGACCTCTCAAACCCTTTTTTGGGAAGACACTGCTTTGGGAGCTATCCGTGGTGTCCTTCATTGTTTGTGAAAGTAATAATCCTTTCTTCACCTACCTCTGTGTTGGTTGTGCTTTTTGGCTCCATACTCACCAAGAGATGACGCCATTGTGTTTGGTTACAGATCCAGCAAGTTAGCTAACACAGATGGTCACCTATGCTGCTAAGTGATTTTAAGGATCAACTATGTGTGACAAATCGTGCTTCATGTCCTCTTACTTGAGGGCTAGTTATTGTTTATTCATGAAAATATGTATGTAATGGGTTGTATTTGCTTGGCTATATAAAAGGGTGTTTTTTTTTTTGTCTTTTCAAATTTCTTGGCAGATTGCCCGTGATGCATATTACATTCTGGTTTAATGCTTATTGAAAAATAAAATTGTATTCTTTCTCTTCTACCTTTGTGGTTTTCTGGTTTGGGAGGAGGTTTTGTTTTTAATTATATTTCCCTAAAACTATGTGAAATAGATAATCATATTTCTAGAGATTTAGAACTTTATTAAATATTAATTATATGGCTTATATTAAGAAAAAGAAAAGCCTCTAAGACATTTCAAGATCAATAAATTTATTTGTCAATTTGCTAAGATAGTTTTGTTTAAAAATGTTCCTTTAATAAATTCTTTTAAAAATTAAATATTTTAATGTAACGTATATATTTTTTTTGGTGTGTCCTAGTAATTATATACTCTCTGAGAAGAGGGTCTATGCTTATACTTTAATAAATAACCCAAGTACCTACAAGATTGTTCATTCCTTTTTTGATACCTTGAATCTTTCATTTTTGCATTGGGTAACTTATTGTCTAATAAATTCCATGAAATATTTTCAGAACAGTCTAATTATTTTGGTATTTATTGTCTGCTTACTTACTTTCTTTGTATTCTTCTGGGATAAATTTATTACAAAGAAGGTCTTGGCAGTAAATGCTGTAATTTTAGATATGGGAACAAATATGGTTGCTAAATTTGGGATGTAGAGGTCATCAGGCTGTCCCTCTTAGCCTGTCTTTGAGGCTTCAATAGTAGCAATAATCATAGTTCGCTTGATTCTGATAGTTTTCGTGTTTTTAGATAGTCCCAAATCTACTTTATATGACCGATTTGACAGCAGGTCTATTTTCTTCTTAGTGATGTGGGTCTGGAAGGACAATGACAAAAAAACCAGTAGCTGATTTCTATAGTAAGAAGAAAAATAAGTGGGAAGTTACTTTACTGAAGTTTTGTATTTATTCTCATTCTGAAAGGATGCAGCATTTTTTTCCTAAAATAAAAATGAATACTCAAAGCCTTTTGACTTGATGCTGTTATATGCAAAAATGTTGACTGAGATGGAATGAATTTGGAACAAACTGTCGTGAAATCTTTGTGCAAGGACAGCAGTAGTCACTTAATAAAGAAAAAAATAACGTGCAAATACATATTTATTTAAAGGATCCAAATTAAAGTGATGACTGATCTCTATAAGATCATCATCTAATGTTTAATCCTTGTAATAAACAATGGTGAATACTTACAAGGTGAAAGGAAATGGAAATGAGTTAAGAAATTTAAAATAAAGAAAGTAACATTTTAATGCAGTAGAGAGGTGAGATCTCTGATTGTATTCATTTGGATTAATTTCTGAAGTTTTAGTGGCCTGTGTGCTCTGTCTGTGGGGATGTGACGTTTGCCTTCCTCAGGCAAAATTTCATGAAAACAGAGGCATCTCTAAACAGCTGCCTGATTTTGGGCTGTGGCTGACCAATATTAGGAAAGAGCTGTAGTTCTTAATCAGAACAGACATTGGTCTCTTTCTCATGCAAATGATTACTTCCAGCAGCTCTTTGAGTCATAATTCAGCCAAGGATTGGATCTGATTGTATGGGGTTGCTAGGAAACACTCTTCTCTGAATGTGAGTGAAAAGATACTTCTTCCCAGTGCAGATTTCTAGAATGATGGATATTAAATTTTAAGATGATGCGTGAATTAAACATTTTCATAAAATTGAAGATAAAAGGTTTTGGTGCCTTAGAAGGATGTAGTTATATAAAGAATTTCTGGCTTAACTTTTAATCTAAAATTTCTGCGTTTCAATATCGAAGAAGTGAAATTTCCTCTACACGGCAGAGTTTTTGCTATGCATACACAAACGTTAGAGGATATTAATTAGCATGTTGTTAGAGTGTAAGGGATTTTAATAGCCTAACTGGAAGGGCGCCCACATGTCCCTGGAAAATTATAAGCAGCAATTCGCTAGCTATAACTGATAACCAGATGGATAAGTATGGAGTTAATGTTATTTCTTCTGGGACCAGAATGTCAAAATGAATATCTAATTAGGCTACTGAACGACTTTTAGGAACACAAAGCAAAAATAAATCAAGGAGCAGTTTTAAGAACAATAAGAATGAAATAAAGCCATCTTAATATTAAAATAAAGTCAAAAGGAATGAAGCTTGAAATTTTTGAATATGAAACAAACATAATATTTGACTTCTATACCTATCTAAATAGAATGTGTGAAATTTATTTAATTCACATTAACTATTTTAAGCTGATTTATAAATTGGTGAAATAGGCACCATGGCTACAAGTTAAACAAAGACAAAATTATCCTGATAGCAGCTATAAGAATTGGCTAAGCAGTAAGAGTCATTTTTACTTGAGAAAAATATATTCGTGATGTTTCTTTGAATCCTATAAAAGATAAGCATTTATTTGAAATTTATATCAATAAATATATATTACTTGCTCTGGGGATAGAAGTGATTGAAACCTCTCTATGCTCAAAGATCATAAAATTTACTGGAGAACTAGGGCACAGAGTCCACTAATTTCATACAATAGTTTTGGGAATTTCGGATGTGTGTGTGTGTATATTTATAAAACAAGCATATTACTGTTTCTCAAGAACTTGATTCTTGATTCCCCTCTTCTTGATTTTAATTGTCTCCAAGGCTAAAGATTAAATAGACTAATAACATAAATATCTGTTACTAGTTTTAACTCATCAATTTGAAGTATCTTGAGACAATAATATGTTTTATCGTTTCCATGCTGTTTGTAGTATCATTTCTTATACAATGGACAGCTTGAGGTACACACACATGCAAGCACATATCTTGATAGGAAGATGTTTTTTAAAAGAATAGTGATCTCCAAAAGAGAATTTCCAAGATGAGAAAGAGGATAATGGGATTTTTTTTTTTTTTTTCCAGAGACATCCAAAAAAGATGGTCAGAACATTTGGTTGAAAGTCAGTACAGTATTGTAAGTAAGGGCTTGGGCTGCAGGGTCATTCAAAACTGGGTTTAAATCCATGATCCACCAATTAATGTTGTTATGGATTTGGAAAAATACCTCTTAAGTAATCGGTTTCCTTATCTGCAAATTGGGTAAATAGTATCCCTGCTATAGAGCTCCCATAAGAGTTAAATGGAAAATGAATATAAAACCTTAGGAAATAGTTTATCACATGGTAAGCATGCAATAACTGCTAATTATATGGTCTGGTTTATATAAGCATCAGTTAAACATGAAAATACCCGGGAGATTGCCTACATTGCATTTCTGTTGTGGTATGCTTTCTTCAAGGCATCATCCTCTTTTCCTTAATCTTTTTTATCTATGCCTTGGTACCTTTTAGTCTGTTACTTTTTGAATTGTCAGTTTCTTGTTCACATTCTTACATATTAAATTGCCCTTATTGGAAAAGAACTAGCTGCAAACAATGAGCATTGCTGCTTTTAAATTCATACTTGATGAAAGCCAGAATCTTTAGCAACATCAGTCTCTTCCTTACATATATGAATGGAGTCAATCAACAGCTTAAAATTTCTTGCACCAGCACGCCCAGTTCAACAGTACTTTCCTCTTAAACATGTTATCAGTATTGTCTCTTCCTGCTTTTGAGAAATCAATGTCCAAATTATAAATAAACTATTTAAGATAAGAATTTCAATCCTTGGGGACTTCTCTTGTATAGATTTAGACTAAATACTGGTCAATTAATAGCACCATAGCTTTGGAAACTAAATATGATTAGCTAAACTAAAAATTTTGAACTTGCTTTAACATTCCAGAATTGTTTCCAATTTCCACTGTTTCCGTGGATATTGTAAGGCAGTGTGTGAGAATTAAATGTTGAAATGCACTTTTCCATATAAAAATGCTTATTCAGACCCAATAATGACATCTTTGCAGTATTTTTACAGTAATGATGGAATCACATTTCTCATCCATACTCATTACCATTCTTTTCAATGACTAATGGTATCCTTTGGAGTCTAAAAGGAGAGATCAAGACATAAAAGAGGAAGATATCCAATACTCTTCAGAACTTGGCAAATGCATCAGCTCATGTTCTCCAAGACAACACCAAAATGGGATGAAAAGTGCAGCAGATTTATTTGGGGTAAATCCTTATGAAGGATGAAGGGAGAGGGAGCAGAAGAAATCAGGGAAAGGCTTCAGACCACAGTGTGGGATTGACCCCATGAAAAGAAAGCCCGAAGGAAGGGGTATTGGGCAGGAAGAGCTTTAGACAGCAGTACCATTCTCAAAAAGACTCAGCCAAGCTGAAGAGAAGCTCCAAGAAAAATTTACTGTTAGAGGAGACCCACATTGGGCAGGGATGGTCTGACTCTAAAAGCTCTGCCATGCTCAGTCATTGGTTGGGAGCAACCCCAAGGAAGTGTGGCCTGGCACAACATGGGACAACTGGAGGCTGTCATCCAACTATGCTCTCTGCAGCAGGTCACTTGAAAGGGTGATCTGAGCACTTGAGAAGCCACCACAGTACGTATTCTACTCAGACTCTCATCAACTTCCATCACAGAATATCAGTAATAAACCAGTAATATATACTTCAGCAATGCTGGTTCTTATAGGGAAGCGTAACTTCAAACTCACTATAGGTCATTTTTTATATCAATATTGCAATTGATAGGCATTTTTTTCAAGTGTTTACAGTTGATCTATTTTTCTAGATCAATATTTAAAAATATATTTTCTCCCATTCCATGGGTTGCTTTTTCATTTTGTTGATCGTTTCATTTGCTGTGCAGACATTTTTTAGTTTGATATGGTCCCACTTGTTTACTTTTGATTTTGTTGCTTGTGTTTTAGGTGTCATATCCAAAAAAATCATTGCCAAGACCCATGTCAAGGGAGGGGTTAATATCCAAAATATATAAGAAACTCATATAACTCAATAGCAAAAGACCAAGTAATCCAATTAAAAAAATGAACAAAGGACTTAAATAGACATTTTTCCAAAGAAGATATTCAAATAGGCAACATGTACGTGAAAAGGTGCTCAACATCATTAATCATTAGAGAATGCAAATCAAAACCACAATGAGATATCACCTCTCACCTGTTAGAATGGCTGTCATCAAAAAGACAAGAGATAACAAGTGCTGGCCAGGATGTGGAGAAAGGAGAACGCTCGTGCACTGTTGGTGAAAATGTAAATGGTACAGCTATGGAAAACAGTATGGAATTTCCTCAAAAAATTAAACATAGAACTACATATGATCCAGCAATCCTACTTCTGGGTATGTATCCGAAGGAAACAAAATTACTATCTGAAAGAGCTATCTGCAATCCCATGTTCATTGCAGCATTATTTACAATAGCCAAGACATGGAAACAATCTAAGTGTACATCAATGATGAATGCATAAAGAAAATGTATGTGTGTATATATATAAATACTACTATTCAGCCATAGAAAAAGGAAATCCTGCCATTTGTGACAACAATGGAAAGACCTTGAGGGCATTATGCTAAATGAAATAAGTCAGAGAAAAACAAGTACTATATGATCTCACCTACATGTGGAATCTAAAAAAAAACAAACTCATAGAAAGATCAGATTGGTGGTTGCCAGAGGCAGGGGTGAGGGGTGGGAGAATTGGGTGAAGGGGGTCAAAAGGTACAAACTTCTAGTCATAAGATAAATAAGTCCTGGGGATGTAATGTACAGCAAGATGACTATAGTTAATAATACTGTATTGTATATTTGAAAGTTGCTAAAAGAGTAGATCTTAAAAGCTCTCACGACAAGAAAAAACCAAAATTGTAACTATACGAGGTGATGGATGTTAACTAAACTTACTGTGGCGATTATTTTGCATTATATACATATTTCAAGTCATTATGTTGTACACCTTAAACTTGCACAATGTTGTTATGTAACATTGTTATATAATGTCAATTATATGTCAATAAAAATAGACAAAAGTAAGAATAAAAATAATTTTTAAATATGTGGCTTTATGCCAACCCTCCCCCTAGCTGGTTGATATCTTAAACAGCTATTTCATTTTCTTTTGGTAAACCTGGACAAATTCTTCTTAACACAGGAAATCAGTTAGATAATACTACTTAGATTTGGTGTATGAAAGAAATACATTAGCCGTTGTTACGCTAGATACTCTAAAAGATATTCCTTAATTAAGTTAGACAAGCAGAGAGCTTTATACATGACCCCTATACTTCCTTCTTTATTGATTGATCGATACACCGATGGATGGATTGGTAGATTAATTTATTTATCGATGGATTCAAATTGTTAAGGATATAGTGATTAGGAGATGAACAAGAACCTGCCTGCAGAGAGCTCACGGTCTAGCAGAGAATAAGGACTAGCAAACTGGTCGCAAAAATAGAGGGTGATGGCTACTATACTATGGAATTACAGGAGGATCTGTAAATATATAAAAGAGGCAAGTAACTTAGGGCGCCTGAGAAGACTTCTAGGAGAAAGTGACATCTAAAATGAGTATTAAAGTGAGGTTCAGTCGGGCAAAGGTAGTTGGGGTCAGGTTTATTTTAAGCAGAGAAACTGCAAGAGTGAGTAGCTCAGGGTGAAAATGAATAAGGCATGCTACTGCTTATTTATTGGAAATTTTTTGAAAAGCCTGCGTGTATTCTGTTTAAGCAGATATCATGTACATAATTGAATGATTACCACAAGAAAAACGCTGCAGCAACAAGTACAGGAATTTTTCTATTCAATATTTTAAAATTTGTAGAATGACTATGATAAAATAGCAAAAATGACAGTAGCGGAACTGGAATCCTCTGTAGAACTACAAGTTAATATAACAGACAACAGTTGATGTTAAAAACCTGGATTTGCCTCTCAGCTCTACTGCTTATCGAGTACCAGATCACTTAGATCTGAGCTCCTGTTCCCTCTGTGTATCTCAGTGTTACTAAGAAAACTATGAAAGTTTGTGTAAAGTGTCTTATGAGTTCTATGCTTTATAAACATATAAGTTTTTACTTTTGTTATCATTTTGGCAAATGTCACTTGTTGCATAACTTCTAGAATATATAAAAGTATGAGATGCTAGAAGTAGGGTTGCTATATTTAGCAAATTAATGCGGTATGCCATGCAATATTTGGAACATACCCATCCTAAAATATCAATCATTGTTCATCTGAAATTCAAATTTAACTGGAAATTTTGCATTTTTTTCTGGAAATCCTACTTAGAAGAGAAGTAGTGGTGGGGAGAGGGAGATAGTAATACAATGATACACATGTGTAGGAAATGGACAGTGGTAGCTACATTACTCTATGTACTCTTTGCTTCCCTCTTTTTTTCCTCTTAAAAATTAATACTTATTGGGCCAGCCCCAGTGGCCTAGTGGTTAAGTTCGGCAGCCCAGGTTTGGTTCCTGGGCACAGACCTACACCATTCATCTGTAAGTGGCCATGCTGTGGTGGTAGCTCACATACAACATAGAAGAAGATTGGCCACAGATGTTAGCTCAGGGCGAAACTTCTTCAGCAAAAAAAAAAAAAAAAAAAATTAGTACATATTATTCACTTAGAAAAATTCAGAAAATAAATATAAGCTGAAAGGAAACAATTGCCTGAATTATTAAATATTGGGTACTCTATTAGCGTTTTTATGTATTTTCTAATTACACATAGGTATGTTTACCTACGTAAATTTAGCATAACAAATGGAATCATGCTGTACATACCTTTATATAATTGAATTTGTTTTTGCTTAATGATCTATCACAAATGTCTCTCTATGTCAACAAATCCAAGTGTGCATCGTGTATTTTATAGCCTGTAGGTCATCTCATTGTATAGAAGAACAATTGATTTAAACAATTCACTAAAGTTGGGTATTTAGTTTGATAAAACCTATATACTATTACAAAATCAGCAATAAGGAGTATATTTATAGAAAAATCTTTATAGGCACATTCTTACATTCTTATTATTCCCTTAGTGCAGACTCTCTGAAGTAAAATTATTTAGTTAAAGGAACAATTGTTTGGCTAGATTTTGACATAAACGATTAATTTTCTTTCAACAATAGCTTATGCATTTATATTTTCAGAAATAGTACATGGACATATTTCTAACCTATTCTGACAAACACTCTGTGATATGATACTTTTGACAATTTCATAAAGAAGAATGATGTTTTATTGTTGTCATATACGTTTTTTGATAACTGATCAAGTTTAATTGTTTGATATATTTTGGTCATTTGTATTTGTTCTGTCTACTGTGACAGCAAATTAGCTCACTCAATATCACCTCATTTCTCTTCTTTTAGTCTGCCTTTCGTAAGATAAATCCTGACAAACTAAAATCTATTTCCCAAATATACCATCAAGAGTCCTCTGTCAAACACAATCACGTGCTTAGGTTTGTCTGTTTGTTTATTTCTTGTTTGTTTCCCCTGATGCAACAGTATTTGGGAGTTGTATTGTCAGATCCCTGGCTTCCTGGGTGTCTGATGGCAGTGGCTCGTGGCAGCAAGAGCATTATTTCTATTGGAATAGTCTCTTGCTGTGGCTGGGCATTACTCCTGGCTGCATACCCTCTGGTTAAATAATATTGGGGCTAGAAATTCTATAAATTTACTAACACTCTAATAAAGTCATTTACATTTATTTCAGCTAGAGGGAACTCTGTTTTAAAGTACAAACTCTGAAAAGTGTACTTTCTTATGTCCGTTAATATTTTTTTCTCCTGTGGTTCATATTTTATTACTAATTTGTAATAGCATTACACATGTTAAAGATTACAATTTCCCCATCTTACCTATGAAATGTTTTCTCAGTTTGTTGTTTACCTTTTAAATGTATTTTATTCACATCTAACAGTACACTAATTGCAAAGTAAACTAGAAATCTTAGTGCCTTTTCTTAATATATATGAACATATATCTAAAACCTTGTAAAAATACCATATTTTTAGAGTAGTTAAGTTCATTGGAGAAGAACATTTGGAAATTGATGTAAGTAATAAATGCAATAAGTTTTATGTACTTCCTAATTTAGATTCTAGTTTTCTGATCTTCTTCTCTTCTGCATCCTGTATTCCAGCAAATCTTTGTCACCAAGCTGGAGTAAGGATAGACAAAGATATCAGTTAGAGTAAGAGTTAGTTGCATAGGAAAGAGAAGGAAAACAGTTTTCTTCCCAGCAGAATTTCAGTAGGAAGCAGGGGAGGTGAGAAAGGACAGGACAGGCATAGAGTGAAACTTACACGTCTCAGAGGAGGCCAGGTGGTAGATACCTCAAGAATCATGCTTGAAGCCGAAAGACTTTTAAACTCGTTAATAATACTGAGACTTTGACTCGAAGGCTCCTTTAATTTCCCTGTTCCTATCTAGGACACACCCCATTGAAATAACCCTGCAGGCATGGCAAATATGCACTGTATTAATAGCTGAAATTTTTAATTCTTAACACTCTTCAGCTGAGCTCCTTCTGGACTCAGCAGACACCTTTCCTAACCCTTCCAGCCGAACTTCACATATCTCAGGTGTTAGCTTTCTTAAGTTTAGTTTTCCTGAAGGCTTTAGGAACTCATTTGGCATTGAAAGACTTAGAAGTTCTTTCATTCCCCTCAGAGAAGACTCTGAAGTAACTGAGCGAGTGTGCTTTCCATTTCAGCCACTGGGGTGAAGAAAATGATGGCCCACAGCAGAGGCTGCAGGGAAAACTCCCTAAAATGAGGCACAGAGTTGCAGATATCCACATGACAGCAAGAGCTGAGGTGAGGCCTCCTCAGCCAGAGGGAACCACTGAATGCTCACCAGGCTGAGGCCCCGCACAGGCCACACCAGCTTCTACCTCAGTTGCAAAGGCCAGCAGGGCTAGCGGTGCCCACGAAAACAAAAGGTATTGTGGGGAGACCAGATGAGTAATTACTATGAACTTCATTATACCTTTCACCTTATGTTTTCCTTAAAAATTGTCTTATATATTTTTATGTTCTATATTAATTGAATATCTCTTTGCCAGTTTCCATGAGAAACCATATTGATTATTTCTTTTATCAGAGTAGTATTGAAAATATAGATTAGTTTGGTATCTTTGTGATACCAAATCTTCCCATCCATGAGCATATTTTATATCTCTGTGTATTTAGGTATATATGGATTTCTGATCTGTTTCTGGTCCAAAGAAGTATTTATCATTTTTTTCTGTCATGGACATTTTATATATATATATTTTATACATTTATTTATTTGTACATTATATACATTATATATATACATACATATGTGTATATTTATATAAAAGTACTATGTATTCCAAGTGAAGCAGTGGTAGGATATGGTTATAGAAATTCTGTTTGAATTACCCCACCATCTTGCCCAGAATCCCACTGAATTCATTCTTGATTTTTATTATCTGAACTAATTCTTTAAAATACCTAATTTTATAACCAAAATATTGCTTCAGACTGTTTTTAAAAGTGATTACTTGGATACATTCTGTGAAGCTTAAAAATTTCAAGAAATAACATGCATAGAATTGTATCTTTAGAGACTTAGTGTAATAGTTAACAAAACAAGAAAATACCAGTAAGAAAATGCAGAAAATAGTTTTTATAAAACTGAGTAAGTGTTTAAAATGGAAACAGACAATATGGAATTATAATTTTGATGGTTAATATTTCTGGGGGTCATACGTTATGTATGTGACATAATATTTCTTTACACTTATTTCATTAAATGATGTTTTGGATTCTGAAAGGGAGAAAATTAACTAATATTTAACACATTTTTGTTTCAAGCTCCAATTTTTAAAAAAATTCATATTTTATCATCAAAAGTATAATAATAACTTATGAATACAATTTTACTGTTGTTGCTTTGAGAACTGGCTAAGCTGTGTTATTTCTCACTCTTTACTTTCTCTTATGATGACCATTTCTTGAAAGAAAAACATTTTTTTCAGTAAATGTTGTGTTCAGCTGTTGATTAGGAACACAACGAGACTGCTTTCAATAGAGCGTATGCAGCCTCATTTATCATGATTTTTAAAATTCATCAACTTCTGCGTCAACCAGTAGTCATAACCAATAAACTCCAACCTCTATGCTATTATCTTTTATTTCATCTCTTTTACTTCTCTTATTCTTTGGTATTTAGTTCCACCAGTTTCTTTTCAGTCAGATTTGTGTGGTAATTTTTCCTTCTGAGTTTATATTGCTGTAAAAAAAGGGAGTAGCTGGATTCTTCTTCTGACAGCCCATTTGCAGAAACCGTGCTCTCTCTCAGGCGTTGATTTGGCCGTCATAACTGTACACTGCAAAAAAGCTGCTGGGATATGTGTTTGATCCTTTGTATTATGTTGCACAGTGATCAATTGCCTGTCCAACTTGGCTCTGCATTTATTATTTTCATGGAAATTTCCTTCTTGGCTATTCTTAGGTACACTCTACTTCCTTCTGCCTCCACCCATCCAGACTCTTTATGCATCTCAGAGGTTTAATAAATTAAACTCCAACATACACTTTAGCTGCTGAAAACATTAACATACTAACAGTCACAATCAAAACCATTCCTGTAAACCTGTATTAGGAAATGCTGATTGCAGGGAACTTAATGGAAGTGTCCTACTTTCTGGAGTCATTTGTTTTGATGAGAGCCTGAGTGTAAATTCTGTGCAAAACACAGACAGCTATTATGCAGTTAATTATGCACAAAGTAAACATGTACAACTGCAAACAGCAAAATGCCACCTAATAATGGATAACTCCAAATTTATGGTATGCATGCCCAATCTGTAAAGGCTTCTACTCATGAATCTAAAATGAATGGAACATTACCTAAATGATCCAGAATGAAGGATTTAATACATTGCTCTACCCTTATTGCTACTTATTTCTTGTCAGCAGATTTTTCATTTTGCCTTAATTTATTGTACATAAACACTATGCAAATGTCTGGGTCATATTTAAAAACATATGGCTTGTGCTTATGATTACTGGTTAGGCATTTTATTACAAATTACTTGTTAAGCAAATCACTTTCTTAATTATGCAGGTCAACATATAATCACCATGCCCACATGTACTTGTTATACAAAGCTCCACTAAGTAAACATACTGTGCATAATTTAGGGAATATGTTTATGTTCCGTCCCCAACATGTGTGTCAGGGTTGCCTCCTGATTACTTTCATCAATGCAAATGGAATTTCTTTTATAATGAGCATTTCAAATTTTGTATCTTCTGTTAGTATGGGGATTGTTCTTAAATTTGATACCAAATAAAATGTATCACCTGATAGTTCTATCTATCCTCCCAATGAAAATGATACTTGAAAAGCTAGTAAATAAATTCAAATAAGATTACATTTTATTAATTTACATAATTCATTTGTTGTTATCCTCTTTTGTTCCAGGAAGCTAATATGACTTACAAAAATGCCAAAACTGCAACTATTTAAGGAATAACTAAATGAATATCTGAGGGTTAAGAGAAAATAAAGGTGGGGGAAATAAAGTGTATCAGAATTAAGATTAATTTACAAAATACATGCTGAGAGACTTTTGAGAGTTGGACAAATAATTTGGCTTTAACCATCTTATTAGTAAAAACCGTCACAGAAAAACAAATGGTTAATGATACACTATGTCAAACCAAGCCACTCTTCAGAGAAGCACACTTATCCTTGGTTCTGAAACTACAGAAATGTTCCTGTGTGTTCTTTTAGAGAAAACGCTCTTTAAAAAAGATCTCAGATGTGTCATCAATTGTAGGTTCATCAGTTGTAACAAATGTACCATTATGGTGGGGCATGATGATAATGGGGGAGGTTGTGTGTGTGGTGAGGGGAACAAGAGGTGGTATATGGAACCTCCGTACTTTCCACTCAGTTTTGCTATGAACCTAAAACTGCTCTAAAATGTTTATTAATTTAAAAAAGTCCCAAACAATATTCTCATAATTAATTCTTGTGACACATTGTAGGCTGTTCCACATTCAAATCTTCAGAGTAAAAGGATAGCATAATTCCAAGTACAATTGAGTAAAGGCTGCCTCCTGGGGATGATAGAGAAGGTGAGGGAATATAGGTCAAACCAATGTGGATTTGCTATGCAGCATTAGAGATGCCTCCTTTAAGCTTATTCTGTAAATCGATATGTATTCTAGATTCTAAATTGATATATATTCCAGACTCTTACGGCATATTTACATGGGTCCTAACTCATTAGGACACCCATATATAACAAATGGTTTTACAATAGAAAAATTAGCTTGAGAATCTCTTTCCTCGAGAGTAGTCCACAGATAAGGCATGCACAGATAGAAGAGACAAAGAAATAAAATAATTGAGAATAGTGGGGCCGGGGTCCTTTTGATGGTGGAAGACAAATTGTTTTACTTGGCTTGCATATATTCTTCTGCACCAGGGCGTTGATGGAATTACAGTAAACCATGGTCTAAGTGCCTCAGTCACCTTGAGAAAAATGTTCAAGTATGTGGATATTTTAGCTAGCTATGTCTTAGGACAAATTCTATAAGTTGTAGCTATATATCATCTGATTTCTTTTTTAAAAGTTTACATAATCATTTCATAAGGAGAAAAAAACAGATAATGGCAGACCTAAGTTCTTGTTTAAATTACTATTGTTATGTTTCTTATTTTGTGTTTTGGAGCTGGAATAGATGGAATGCCAATGCATAGGAGGTCAAAATATGAAATCAATTACCATATTTGTGCAGTTCCAAGTTCTATACAAAGGATATGGCTTTTCTCTTTCTTGCTTGCATAATTACTCCCTTGCCATTTCCCATCGCTATTATTACCAGCTTTCTCTTTATATGATTTTCTTTTGTGGGGTGTAGGGGGAAAAGGTATTATTATGTACTCTTAAAGTATTCTTCTGGCTTGATTCCACCAGATATCTGTTTGTTCTAAAAATCAAGAACTATTTTCAAAGAGTGAGTGAGATCAGACAGAGTGAAAAACATCAGAAGTGTTGCAGAACTTTAATGCAAAGATGACTACATAGTAGTCTATTTACTATATTCAATTAAAAAAAGAATCTCATTACTGGTTAGAATTATAGAATTTGGGGTATAGAAAAGAATAAAGGAAAAAGGGAATTAATAGTGACTAAAATTAAAATTCAAACTTTTTAATAGCTGCAAAATTCAAATAAGTTTATGTCAAGATTCTCTTCAAAATTCAAGTAAATGTGTAAGTATATAAATCAATATTGTCTTATATTTCAGACAAAAACAAACCATTTCATTACTTTAAATTTTCTGTTGTGATTATGTGTGTTTTGGAAAGTCTCAAGCTAAATTTCCCCATAAATTTTACTTAGCAATTAATATTGGAATATGGAGCCAAAAGGCATTTTACCAATATTTTTTCCAAATGCTTCATCATGTTGGTCATTGGAAATCCAGAAATTCATATTTTTTAGTTATTATCTTAACAGTGTGAAGCTTATTTTCAGGATTTAAAAAACTTTAGTTTATCCATTAGCAGTGTAACTTGCACACACACACACACAAATGAATTTTTCCTTTTTGTGGTCATCTTATCATTTGGACTAATTTTTTGAAAATTTATTTGATGATTTATAAAATACTTCTGTCAGTACCTTCATTGGAGTTGCCTTAATTATTTTAATATAAACCTTGGCATATACCTTCATAAGAGCAATCTAAACTTGACAGTGCTCATCTATGAAAAAGAACCTCTGTATGTCTTTATGTAGAATTTTTTTATTCCAAAGAAAACTTTTTGGTTTTGTTTTTCTCACAGGAAATGCCACCTTGCATTCAATATGGTTATTTTCATATTCCTAAATGAATCCTAAGTGCCTTGCAAAACTTAATTTGCAAGAACAATGACTAGAGTGTTGTAGAGATATGTAGGCAACTTTTTTAACTTATAGAGATCTGTAGGTATATTATTTGTCTCATCCCCTCCAAGCAATTCTAATAAGAAGTAATAAAAAAGTTAAACATTTATATTTCAGAATACTTTCTCTCCTTACCACAGATCAAAGGAAAGCAGCTTTCCTTTCCTGGAAGAGCTGCTTTTCCAGGAACAGAAGAAAACAAAACAAAAACAAGCTAGAATATTAGTGACTGAATCAACTTCCCAAGACCCTGGGAAAAGGAAGAAGCAGATGGATGATAAGGGAGGCAAGAAAACTGTGAGGGATGCTATTATAAAGGAAGCCTAGAAGCTGAATGAAGAGATTTAAATAAGGAAAATCATTTCTATAATATGAAAAACATCTGGGATATTTATCCATGTATATACCATTTCTCTGTAATACTACGTAATTCTATGTACATCCATTTCCAGTTCTCTACATTTCTTTCTGTAGATACTTGTTTGTGTCTGATGTCATTTTCTTCTGCCTGGAGTTCCTTTTTCATTTCTTGTGGTATGCATCTGCAGGTGATGAAAACTTTCAGCTCTTGTATGTCTTAAAAAGTTGTAATATAGTAGCTTTTGGTTTTGTGAGATATTTTGCTAGTTATAAGATAGTAGGTTGACAGTTTTTCTTTCAATACTTTATAAGGTTATATTCCACTCTCTTCCTGCTTACATTGTTGCTGATGAGAAACCCATTGTCATTCTTATCTCTCTTCCTCTGGATGTAACATGTCTTTTTATGTTTGTTATTAAGATGTTTCTTTTTATCATTAGTTTTGATGTGCCTAAGTGTAGTTTTTTTTTCCCCCATGTTACTTGTGTTTGGGGAACCTTGAATGTTTTAGATCTGTGAGCTTATAGTTTTCATTAAATTTGGAAAAATTTTCAGATATTTTTTCCTCAAATATATTTTGTGTGTCTCTCTTCTGCCACCTTAAATGGGAAATCCAATTAAATGCATATTGGTGGATTGAAGTTGTGTCACAACTCAGTGGTGCTCTTTTCATTTTTCAAAAGTCTTTTTTTCCTCTCTGTATTTCCTTTTATGTAGTTTCTGTTGGCTATGAATTCAAGTTCACTAATCTTTTCTTTTACAATATCTAATTTGCCATTAATCTCACTAAGTATATTTTCTTCTTAGGCATTGTAATTTTTATCTCTAGAAGTTTCATTTGGTCTTTTCTATATCTTCAATGTCTCTACTTAACCTTTTGAATATATGGAATACAGCTATGATTACTATTTTAGGGTTCTTGTCTGCTAAATCCAACATCTGTGTCAGTTCTTGGTCAGTTTTGATCAATTTATTTTTCTCCTCATTATAGGTCATATTTTCAAACTTCTTTCCATGCCTGGTGATTTTTAATGAATGCTAGACAATATGATTTTATCTTGTTGGGTGCTTTGTTTTAGAACACAGTTGTGGAACTTAAAACAGTTTGATTCTTTTACATTTTGCTTTTTAAGATTTGCTAGATGAGCAAGACCCTTCTGAGTGCTGCACCCCAAGCTCCATGAATTTTGAAATTGTCCAGACTTACTGGATTGAACAGGTACTAGTCCATGCTCTATATAATTGTCAAGTACTCTTCCCTTTAAACCTTTTGGATGATTCTTTCCCTGGTTTGGGTAGTTTCCTTTATACATCTGCTAATCAGAAATCTGTTGGATAATTATAAGAGAATCTCTGCAGATATCTGGGTTCTCTGTGTGGCTTTCTCCTCTCTGGTACTCTGTCCTGAAATTTTAGCTGCCTTGGTCTCCATGGACACTCAGCTCCATCTTCTCCACTCAGGGAACGAGACTAGATTCCACCTCCTTGCACAGTGGCCTGGGCATTTTCTCAAGTCAATAAGCTGTGGAAATCGTTGGGTTTATCTGTTTTCTTCTCCTTTCTCACAGGGTTCACTGTCCTCTATTGTGTCCAATGCCTTTAATACAGTTCTTTCATGTAGTTTTTCTGCTGGATTTTTGTCTTTTTAGTTGTTTGTGTGTCTCGTGGTGAGGAAAGAAAGACGCTAAATCCAGTCCCTGTTACTTCGTTATGTCAGAGCAGAAATCAGTATATATAGTTTTATTTTATGTGATAAGTTCTTACAATGGGTTTACTGGTTCTGTGGATAAAAGTATTTTTGGTTTTCACAGATATTGGCAGATTCTGTTTTAAAATGTAACAAATTACACTTCTACCAACAATACATGAAAGTACATTTTCCTACATCACCTCAAAAATTGGTTCTTTTTAAATGTTTCCAGTCTGGTAAAAAGTTATCAATCATTTTTAATTTAATAATTTGCATTTCCTATTATTGAATTTAAGCATGATTTCATATGCCTATTGGTCATCTGGACTCGCCCTTGTGAATTGCTGAATCATATACTTTGCTGTTTTTCTCTTGCACAGCTGGCCATTTTCTTATCAATTTGTAAAAAGCACATTGTGTCTTCGAAAAAATTAATCCTGAGTGTAACTTCTGTTGTAAATATTTCTCCCAAACATATTGTTCATTTTCTAACATTTATTCATTAGTTTTGTCTTATACCTGATTTTTAATTTTTAAAATTTTCATTTTAATTAGTTGTTTGAAAATAGCACATTCTTTTATAACATTAAGGTTTTGTAGTATCTTGGTTAAGAAAAACATCCTTTTCCCTGGATTGCATAAGTAGTGTTCCAGTATTCCTTGCAAGGTCTAGGGTTACTAACCTAGGCAGTCAACAAGGGAACTAAAACCAGAACATCTATTTCTGTGTCTTTTCCATTTTACCATATATCTATTACTTGAATAATCATAAGCTAGTAATTAAAATAGACTTTCAGTTTCCAAGGAAGGAAGGGAGAGAGGGGAGATATGGACAGAAAATAAGACCTTTAGACCATGAACTTTTATTTTTTTAATTTAAAATATATGTATCTGTTACATCTAGATTATTTTGAGAAACAAGTTATGTTGTTAGCTGTCATCAGCAGACCCATCAAATGAGATTCAACACATTTCATAAAGTTTTTCTTTTTCAATCAGAATTTCTAAACCAGCTGGTAATAATTCTACTTGAGAATGGAATTTAAGTGTGTATTTCAGTTCATACAGTAGTGATGACAGAGAATATGAGTATATAGTATTAAATGTCATAAACTCTTTAACAGCATCCTCTTGAAGATTTCATGAATGATACAAGATGGTAGCAGATTGACGTGAAACAAATTCTGGGACCATGCTGTCTACTTGCAGGTTAGTAGACTTTCAACTGAATGATAGTATACATTTCAGAGATTAATCTTACAATCATAGCTTTCTTGCATCTCTAATTGAAGAGTCATACACTAGTTCATGATAAGAAGACTTTGTCTTTTATTTTAGCTTTAAAACCAAAAGAGTTTGAAACTTTAACTTGTTCATTTGGCTTTATTGTACTTTGGAAGCTGTCCATGTTTCACTCAGTGATATTCTTTCCTTTCCATCATAAAGAATCTGATGAAGAAAATGGATATCCAATTAACCACTCACCTGACACCGCAGCTTCCTCTTCAGAATGATATCTTAGCTTTGAAATAACTGAAGCTTGACTCTCTCATGACATTTCACTATCAAACATTCAGGTGGATTGCATTAAGGACATTAATTTTCCTGCCAATCTCTCAAAGCGGTGTTTCAGAAATGTCCAGTAATACAGCAAATATTGTAAAAAGACTTGAACTCATTGTCATAACATGTAAATGTTGTTATTCCGTCTGCTATACTGTGTTAACCTGCAGCCTTATATAGTAGTGATATTTATATGTGATGTCTCTTTGTAAAGTCATCATATTATGCCATATTAAGAAGAAAGGGAAAAGGAAAAAATTAACTACAGTTAGAATCTACAAAAGGCAAGCAGTGTTTTCAGGTATTGCAAAGTGAAATATTTTATCTTGGATAAGTAGTATAGTGTTTAGTTTTTGTGTATAAAAGAATAAGCACAGAAGTTTTACAAATTTGCTCATCATTCCATAGAACCCATGAATTGTCTGTCTTTATTATTCCAACTTCACTAATAGTCATAACAATTTTGTGGGTTTAATCTTATTTATTCAAATATACTATCAGTTCCTCAAGGCTCACCTTGAGATTTTTATGTCTCTTGTATCCCCCATGACTTGTGTACAGCTGCATATATAGCAGACAGTCAAAACAGAAGGATTTTTTTCTTCAACAATTTAGAAATATATATTGAATAGCCTCCAGGTAACATAGATATCAGTGAAATAAATTAATATCTACCCTCAAAGAACATATATTCAATAAGGAGGATAAGACAGAAGCATACAACACATCCACACATGCGTATTGGCACAGAAACCAAGTAGAATTTAGAAGAAACCATCCATAAAGAACTAAAAAACAAATTGTTATGAGAGTTTAGAAACTAGCTTAGAAACTGATTAAAATCAAGAAAAACATCATAAGGAAGTATAATTTAACATGGCTTATGAAGGTGTTTTACACAAGGGTGGAGGAGGAGGCCGTTCCATATAAGGAAAACACACATTCAAAAGTTTGAAGATGTAAGTTGTTTTCTTGGGAAAAAAAGAGTAATCCATTTGATCAAACCAAGGGAGTATTCATAGGAATAGAGTAAAGTATATATAGTATCTGAGGACACACTAGAAAGGTACAAATCCTTGGTAAGCAGGATTTATGCTTAAAAGTTGTTTTTAAGGAGGTGGATAGAGTGACAAAGCAACAACCGTACAAGCACTGGAAGATATATTTTCAGCAAAATTGGAAGACCGAGAAAACCATAAAACCCAACATTGTCAATACTTCCAGGGGCAACAGATCTAGGTAGAGGAGGCATAATGTTAGAAAATCTCAGAAATCTCCAAGAATTAGTGATTACTTTAAGGAAGAACCTGGAGGGGAACTTGCACACTTAGCCTGCTGTGAACAAGGCAGAATGGACAGGACTTGAATGCTTGGTAAGCAAATAGCGAGATGATATGGGAAGATCAGAGTTACCCAGAAATGAAAGCTCAGAAAGCAAAAGCAAAACGTCTATTCTAATTGTCAAGTAAATCACTAAAGAGTCCAGACTGTGTCGCATGCCAGCCAATAGCCTGTGAAGAAACGTGAAACTCAGAGCTGATATTAAAAACTCTCTTGAGCCAGGTTAGTTTAGAAAAGGTAGAGAAGTCCTGGTTACAATCTTTAGCTGGAGCAACATAAGAGAGAGTTCATGAGCAGGAAAATCTGAAAAGCTACTCTGCCCCACTCATCCCATCCTGCAAGAATGCTTATGGAGAGTGGTTTAGGAAAATGCATCAATTCAATAGGAGCAACACAATGAAAATATACAAGATTCATACAAAAATATTATGGGACAGGAGAAAAAACAGCAGTATGGGTTTTTTTAAAAGATTAGCAAAACTCATTAAAAAGATGTTGCCAGAAATTAGAGACATTCCGACATGAATTAAAAAAAAATCAAAAGAAGCAATTACTTCTATGAAGGAAGACCAGAAAACATATATACAAAATTTTTAAGACAAGATGGCCATATTGTGGGGTGGTAAACAGAAACATATAGAACTCAGAAAATAAATAGAAGAAAAATGCAAAATCATTTGAGAAACGAAGACTAAATTACAAGGAGCACAAAGGAGAATAGATCTCACATAAAACCAGTAACAGATATGGAACTCAAAAAATTTAATAAAGGTGTTATTTAAAGAAGTTGAGGAAACAAATGATAGCTATGGAAGACAGACAAGGAGGATTTAGCATATGCACAATTGAATTTCTAATGCCAGAAAAAAGAATAATAAAATAAAACAATAAAATGTTTACATTGAAATGAAAATATATTATTTTAGATCGCATTACATTTAGATTGTCCATTTCAATTTAACCTTTAAACATTAACATCAATTCAATTGATCAATGTCCAGATTGATTTTACCTGTCTATCCTGTTCACATCCATTTTTCAAAATTGTACCCATTTTGCATTCTTGAATGCTTAGTCAAATACTACATTTCTCAGTAATTTCTGGCATCCCTAATAATTATCTGTCAAATAAGGTGTGGTCACTTGCTTATTTAAATTTCATACAACTTTGAGTCTTATGACAGTCATTATAGTTTGAATTTACCTTATATTTTCATTTTTGTTATTCTTGTGTTTTATCAACATATAGATTTATATGATTTTCTGAAGTGACATAGTGATAGGTGGCATATACTTTTCTTTTTTTTTTTCTTGCCAGTGACTCCAGATTTTATTTCTATAGCTCAGCCTTCCTCTGAGCCTGGAAGGAAATATACTAAAAATGGCATATAATTTTTTTAATATTTAATACTTGGAATGTGCTGTTGAACATTGTAGGTGGTCAATAAATATTTGCTGATTTAATGAATAAATGGCTAGGTTAAGTGAGTTTTTTTTATGGACTCAATTCAGTGTTATTACTCTTATCATGCACCTGTGCACTATATACCCTGTACTTCTCACTTGCAAGTTTTGGTAATTTGAGCCACAGTAAACAAAAAACATACATGTATACATATATGTATGTATTTTTGATAAAATATATATGGGATTAAAAAGTGTTCATTCTAGTCTGATTTGGGATTGAACTTTCTATCATCTCCAAACTAAACGTAGGAATTCAGACTACAACTGTTTACATATTTCAGACACTTCGCTCCACACCACACCTGTGTCCTTAATTTTTATCCTCTCCAAAGTTTGTTCACTAACATTCTATTTAGAATCTTGCACTTTCTGGCTTTATCCATCGTTTGATTAGCCAGGTTGCATAAAAGAATATAGAGATCGTGGTTTTCATATTAAATAATATGGGCTCATTATTTTCTGCCTCCAGATTGTCAGGTATAGAATTTATTAATGTCTCTCTGTACTTTTAAATTGCTTTGCATTTTGTTTATCTGTCCAGCAGCATCTTCCGTTAACTTCCCTACTTTAGGGCAAATCTTGAGTGATACTGGAATATATCTAATTCTTTGAGTATGCTTCCTCATTCCTGATTGCCCATCACATAATGTTCTTTCTGCTTGCAATACCTTCCACCATTACTCACATGCAGAGTTTATGTTTAAGCTGATAGCTCTAAATGACTTTCCTTCTTGAGAAAGGCACATTGGATCATTTTTTCTGTTTCTCTCATGCTTTTTGTATTCATCCGTCAGAGCAGTTGTCATGTTGAGTTATAGTTGTTTTCCATATGCCTCTTCCCCACTGGATTTTAAACTCTTCAATGATGTGAATGTTGTCATAATCTTTATAAGCCCATTATTTTAGACAGCGCTTGGAACCTAGCTGGTGCTCAATAAATGGTTCTTAATTTTTTATTTATTTATTTTTTACTTACTTTAAATGAAACTAAACTCTCTTTACATTTTCTCATCAATGAAGTCCCAGTAAAGCTGTATTTAAAAATTTTTCAAGTCTTTTGACATGTTGCATTATACTCTACAGTCCTCTGGGAACCCTTATCTCAATGACCTTTCCATCCCAATGGATCTCTGACTAATGTGCTTTCTCTTCCCTTTTTTTGATTTCCTATCCCTTTTTTTGGACAGCCTGAACAAGCTACCTCATCTCTTATGCTTCACTTTTGGCTTCCATAAAATAGGGATAATAATATCTGCCATATAAGGTTGTGAGGATTAAATAAATTTATGTGTGTAAAGTATTTAAAATGGAGTCTGTCATATGTATACATATGTACTCCTAAAATGGTTCCTATCATTATTATTACTATTTCCAGCTGCTTTGTAATCTATTTCCTTTACTCATCTTTGACCTTGTCTGTACAGTGACCAAATGGGAAAAAGACCTTGCTATATCTCTTTGGAATGCCAGCCCATCCTGTGTGGTGGTTCCTGGAAGTGACCTCTTCCCAGGTGCTGAGAGTGTTTTAGTCTGCCTGCAACAAATGTGGATTTTTTTAAAGCTGTGCTGCCAATGATCAGGGCCATTCCTCAGAAACAAAATTGATCCCATGCGTTCCAGAAGCAGTTCATGGGAAATGACAGTTTGCATCTAATTGTAGTTAATAAGAAGTTCCATTTTAAAAGGGAAAATAAATCAGGAAGTATTAAATTATCATTATTAATATTATTATTTGGTAATCCACACTTGTGTCTGTGATCTAAGAACCAAAAACTTCATGTGGAATTACTATTATCATTACAAGGTCTTTTGAGGAAATAAACAGATCTGATTCTGCTGAGAAATATGTATTTACAGTCAAGCAAGTAAAGTTGAGATGATCTGGCTCATCTATAAAATATGTATGATAATACTTGTCTGTCAGAATTAAATATGATTTACGAGTGCCTAATATGATGTTTGACACTTAGTAAGTTATTGGTAAAATATGTAGAACTTTAAAAAATTGCTACAAATGCATATACATAATATTTGTAAATCTAAAATATATATATATAACTAGAAAATTTATAACATCCTGAAATATATATATATATAACCAGAAAATTTATTTTTAACCAATGTTTTGGTGACTAATTCCTATGTGTTAGGCTTATATATGGAAATTGATTTTGTCTAATATACTTCAGATGCATTTCCCACTTTGATTCATTATGATCCTGGCTAATTATGTTGTATCAATTCCTTCTACTCTTACTCTTTTCTGTCTTCAATTACTAATGGATCTTAATGATCACCTTCACTAGTTTCTGCTTCTTTGTCTTTTCATACCAGATCTTTTCCTTCAAATTGCATGGCAATTTGGATGTACTTGTGACTTGGAGAGTGAGAAACCTAGAACACATTTTTTTTTAATTTGACAGTTTATTGGAAATTCAAAAAGAATCACATTTTATCAATAATTTTTGATCCCCAAATGTCTGCTGGGATGCAAAATTTCAGACATTAAACTTTCATCATTTGATTCAATCAAATGCATCTTATGAAACAAAGAATATATCTACACTGTCAATAAGTTGCCTAGGCAATTGAAGAGTGTGTATTATAGTAATGAATGCTATTAAAAGAAGTTAGGAAGACCTATATTCACATTTAGTGTTTATATGAAAACAAATATGTTGTTAAAAAATAATTCAATGCACAATTATTTCTTCATTTATTTAACACATATTTATCAGTCATCTACAATGTAACAGCATTTGAGACGATAGAATCCTTGTCAACAAAACTGATAATAGAATCTTTGCCCTCACAGGGCTTACATTCTATTGCAAACATGATTATGTAAAAAATGTATATCATCACTTGATATTAAGATTATACATGAAAGACTATTGTTTTGTTAATTATCTTTTTAGTAGAAGCGTTTTGGCAGGTAAAGAGAGTCAGTGTTTGCCTTATACCTGCTTCTGTAGATAGAATTCAAAAATTTCCCACCAAACGGTAAAATGTTTTACCAATTAAAATGTTACAACAGAGGTGATCAGCATAAAGGGGCTTTGTATTACGAGCCTCTACCTTTACTTTTGCCTTTGCCTGTAACGCTCTCCCTCAATATTTTAATGGACTAATCTTTCATTTCACTCAAGTTTCGTTGAAATTTCCTCAGAGGAATGTCTGTCACTTTCTGCTAGAGGACCTCCGTGCTCTCTATCCCTACCTGCTTTGTTTTTTTGTATGCTTATCACCACCCAATCTATTACATATGTTTTTCCTTCTGTCTCTTTTACCATGTAGAATGAATGCTTTGTGATAACGGTGAATTTATTCCATCACTGCCATATCCTCTGTTTCTATAACAGTGATGGGAACACGGCAGGCCTTCAACAGATATTTGTTAACAATGCATTAAGTAAGGAGGTACATAAATGAAATCTCAAACTAATAATGTATACAGAGAACTTGTATGAAATGGTTATCTGAAATCGGAAAGAGTCTATTCTGTTCTTTCTGGCATAACAGTGATCTGTTTACTATGAAATATGACTATATGGCTTTTTAGTTATAATTTTTAGTATAAACGCTAAGCTTAGTTGCTTCTACTCATGTCGCAGTTTGGCTTCTTTTTTAACCTTTTAAACATTCTACACAAACAACCTCATCAGAACAAGCAGATTTTTAAGACAAATTTTTGTAAAATTTTAGACTTTTCCTTCACCATGTGATTTTACCCAGAATTTAATCAATTTAAGAACATAATAGTGTATTTTCTGAGAGAGTTTTTACTGTACTATAAAATTAATTGCTGGAACGATTTTTTAAAATGCATTCCTTCTAGGGATCCTGAATAATCTCAGTTCTTTAAATCTCAGGTTTTCCTTATATAATTACTCAGAAAGAAACTTTATCTTCGGGCTAGCCTGGTGGCATAATGGTTAAGTTCGTGTGCTCCACTTCTGTGGTCCAGGGTTCACAGGTTCGGATCCTGGGCGCCAACCCACGTACCGCTTATCAAGCCATACTGTTGGGGCATCCCACCTATAAAGTAGAGGAAGATGGGCACAGATGTTAGCCCAGGGCCAATCTTCCTCATCAAAAGGAGGAGGATTGGCAGCAGGCGTTAGCTTAGGGCTAAACTTCCTCACACACGCACAAATTAATAAAAAAGAAACTTCATCTTACCAGGGAAATTACATAAGGAATATAGTTTGATTGAAAGGCTGCCCCACCAATTAATTGTTTTTCACAGTGTGTGTCCACTTCAGCATGGCCAAATAAGTGGAAGCAACAGCAAATATTTGATAAAAACTGAAGGAAAAAGACATGGAAAGTTTCATGGGGAGACTGAGCTCTGTGTGGGCTTGGTTAGCATTTCATTCACTGTCGTGAGCCCAGAGCGTTGCACATAGTGGTTACTAGACGAATCTTTTTTGATGAATAAAAAATATTTCCTAAATGGTATATTATGTAGTAGCATTTTAGGTTTAGTTAAGTAATCAAATCTTAAATAAAATATAAGTTTCTAGAAAAAGATTCTTGATTTCCTTTTTAGTGTGAATTTTCTAGTGAATCGGGTAATTGAGTCTATATGAGAGACACTATGTCACAGTCTAAGACCACGTAGCTGAACTCTATTATTTTATAGCTGAGAAACCACGTGTAGAGTGAGAATAGTTCAACGGAAAAGAATAAAACTGAAAATCAAAATACATGGGCTTGAGCACTGTTAGATATTTTACAGCCTTCTTCATCAATTGATATTCTTAACTAAATTTATAATTCATGAGAAGGTTAAGCGTTATCTGAATACTGAAATAATTTAAGCTAAGTCTCACTAAAAGCGTTAATTTATGTTTCAACATATTTTGTAGGGACAGAAATATTAAACCACAAAAATTAATTATTATAAAGAGAACCATCTGAGTCATATTGATTCTACTGATATCTAAACTTAAAAGTGCTCTTACAATACAGTTTGCCAAGATAATTGGTTGTCTCTTCTTTGTTTTTTTTTCCCTAAACATCTCTTTCTGTTTTTATTTTTAACTTAAGTTTCTGAATTTCTAAACATAGACCTATTGACAATATAAGATTTTTCGTACTTATTGTCAAGAATTATGACACTTTCCTATATGTCATTTTCAGGAGTACAGCATTTTTTCCTCATAATGAATCCTTAAAAGAAGTGATCCTACAACTAAGGGAAATGCTGATTCAGTGGACAGGAATGTCAGTCCCCAAGTGACACATCTGTCACATTAGCACGAGCATTGGCGAATAGAAGGCAGGGAGTGTTTTATAGAAAGGAGTGTTTCCAGGTTTTTAATTACTTTGTGCTGTCAATTTACTACTGCTAGAATAAAATTAACAGGAAGTGCTCAGTTAATTTCTATAAAGAGATAAAATAGAGGGGGGAAGTCAAGTTTTAATTGGTTTCTAGAGCAAGTTTTTTTTTTTAGAAAACTGTCAAATAAAAAAATTTCTGCACTGACGGATTTTATTATAGCACATAACTGTGCCAATCACATGTAATGGAGAATAACATTATGTATCTGCTAAAATATGATGGGCAGAAGTTTATATACATTGAAACTTTAGTGAAATAGAAATGTATTTTCCTGAAGACCATGCTGAAATTGATTATTTTATTTGAAGTTTTATGTTTGTAAACAAACATTGTTTCCGTTACAAGAATGGGTTTGGAATATTAATTACTTAAGGGAAGGAAGACATTTCTTTTGATTTTAGGCATATGGTAAACAAAGATTATCCACAAGAGCTGCCCCACTATTTCTTAAGAGGCATTAATACATTTAACTTAGAGAATAATCATTGAGGTAGAGGAATGTGTTGAAAACAGTAGTAGATTGGAATCAGATTAGTGTTCTAAATCACTATCTATGTGGCTAAGGGAAAATAACTTATATGAGCACTGAAAAGGGAGTTGGACTAGATAAACTGCTAAAATCCTGTATGTCTTTAAAATTCCATGATTCTCAAAAGATTAAACTGTATATTGAAGCACCTGTATGACTATTTGTCTCTTCAATTTAATTTATTCCTGCAGTATGAAATTATTCCTTGAGACTCTCAGAGTTTGCATGTGATATCATAAAATAACTTGAGCTGCTAAAAACGATCATCTTCTATTTATTGGTAGATTAAAAGTTATACTTCTGCTTCAATCAGAACGGCAAGAAAGTTTTTCCTTTGTGATTATTAAGACATAAATTTACATAATCTCTAGTTTTTGGTTTTGATCTCCCTCCATTTCTACCTCCTTCGCTTCTCTCTCACTCTAAGCTGACTTCCCTCCCTCCTTCTCCTTCTATTTCTTCTTTTCTTCTACTTTCCCTTCATCCTTTGTGCTCTCTGCCCTGCCTCTTTCTGCCCTCATTCTCTCCTTTTGTTCTTTATTCCTCTTTTCTTCCCCAAATACTCACTAAGTGGGTAATGTACTGCACACTGTATTGGACATCAAGAATACACAGAAAAGAAACACAGCCACGCCCCAGAGCAATCCTAGTGTGGCTGAAGGCCAAGACGGCAGGCGGACAGGTACTAGTATAGTGGTGTAAGTGCTGGTGAAAAACAATGACTTTGGGGTCAGAAAGTTTGTGTTTCCTTTTGTATATATAGGAATAAAAATAATCCTAACACAACCTCATAACGTTTCTTAAGGATGAAATGACATAATGTATGTAGGGTCTTGGAATCTTGCCTGAGATACATGAATGCTTGGTAAACCCTATGACTAAAATTTTTGGTGTTAGTGGTAGTAGTAATAGTAGATAATCAAGCATGATTTAATTAACAAATCCCCTAATTCTGAACATATAGGTTCCTCCCAAACATTTCCCTCTGACAAACAATTTTGTGATGAAATCCTTGAGGCTAAATCTTTTTGCTCATCCTGTATTGCATTCTTCTTATCATTAGAATTTGTGAATGCAGAATTGCTCCTTCAAAAGTTATACACTTTAAAAGTTTTTAATATCTGTTTCACCAACTTGATGGCCTGAAACACATTTATTCTCATCACAAAATTTGAAGACTTTTGATGCATATTGATAAATTAGTTTCCATCTCGTTTGTGACAGTTTATACTCTAACCTGCTGCATGTGAGGATGTGCATCATTGCAGACTCACCCAGCGGAATAGCTTCTGGATGTAAGCTCTGAAAGTTAGCTATAAAATTGGTATTATGTTCCTGTTTTATTTAAGGTGGTTTAATTACTTGTGAAAATATTTATCTTGTTTATTGGCATTTTTTAATGTCTGCTTTCATAAAACAGCATTTCTTTCCTACACATTTCAGGTTTCTCCTACCTTCTCAATTCCATCCTTTCCATCTCCCTTATGCTGTTCAGCAATATTATGCATTTATCTATTTATTCATTTAAATTTATTTTTCTGATATTTTTAGAAAATTAGGGTGATGAGAAAGAGAGGTTTCCTGTGTGCTCAGTCTTACTGCTTATTACACTAGAGAACTCAAGTATTTTTAGTCATTTGTTTTAATGGTTGGCACTTCCAGAAGAATTAATAATAATATAATAATAACAATAAGGCATGTACTAGATGTGTTCTTAACTTAGATAAGAAGATCTCCCTAGTTTCGATGTCCAGTATAATGATGGCATTTTAAAATGTATGTTAATTATACAAAAAAAAGTTGCTATTCTCAATAAAATAAGTTTTTATTTTGAAAAATATGTGACAGTTAAAATTTCTTTTCTTTTCTGCATCATTAAATGATATTTTTAGTTCTTTTGACCAATCACTGAGGCAAATAAGTGTAATCCGTTTTTCTAGTATTAAGCCTTTTCATTTATGAAATAAAATATCTGATAATGGTATAGTACTAATTTTTTTAGTGGAATTGGTTTGGCAGTTATTCAAAAGATTTTTACATTTTAAAAATTTTATTTATTCTCTTTGGTATCAAAATACAAACTTTTGGTATTTATTTCTTTTGGGGGATCAAAATACAAAATTATATGGTATTTTCATTCTATTAAATTTCAGTAGTTTGCTCTATCATTATATTTCTTATATTATTATTTAACACTATTTCTCATTAAAACAACTCACTATTCAAACAAAAATACGTGTATTTAAAAAGAGAATTTGATTTCACTATCATAATCATGTAATTACCTGGAATCACTCTCTCATATGGAATGTTAACAATAAAAATAAATCCAAGGAAAACAAAATAATGTTATAAATTTAGAATAACAAAATATCAATAATAAATCAATAGTATATAAAAAGCATACTAAAATTATTTGAGAGAAGAATAGAACTATTATAAAAATATATTTGATTTAGTGTGGTGTAGTTGAAGAACAAGATAAAGTTCAACATCAATGAGTCAATTCTAGTTTAACTTAGTGATTCTGTGAAGAATCACTGGGATTCTCAGTTGAAAAGAATAAAATATATTTAAAAGTTTCTTTGTCAAAGGATGTAAGTTGACAAAAGTTATATAAAAAATATATTTATACATATATACACACACATACATACAAACCTGAAGAAAAAAATGTACATATAAAATGAAAGTATCAGAAGAAATCTCTAGAATCTGTTGTTCAGAATTTGGCAAGGTATTTGGTAATACCTACAGAGTGATGTTTCTCTTTTTGTTGTTTTATCTTCTTATTCTTGCCATTTGTTTTATGAAACTACATATTAAGACCTTTTATAAAGTCTTTCAATTATTTTTTATGATGGTTAATGGTTTCAAGGAGTTTTTCCAGGTTAATACATAATCAGTATTTGAACATAAAGAAATTCAGTATTTGTTAGTGGTTGGAAAAGTTAATGAGGTCACTGGAATCTTGTCCAGAGCCCTGGGCATACGCTCAGATGTGCATCATTTGTTCAGAGTTTATTGTGTTCCAGACACTGTACTAAGAGCTTTACATCCATTATTTTTCTCACGATGGTATTGTGGTTGGTAGGTGTTGGTATTATTACATATCTTTTACAGTGGAGGAAACAGAGTTTCAGAGAGTTTAAGAGATGTCACTATCTATATAGCACTAATGAGTGACGAGTTAAGATGAGAACCTAGGTCTGTCCATCTAGATCCATGCTCTCAGATGCCCTCCTCCACTGCTTCAGTGGGAGTGCAAGTGGAACCGTGAGCTATAGAGACATTTCTGTCTTCTGATAGCTCTGAGCTCCTGACACTGGATTGCAGGCTGGTCCCAGGCACCTGTGATTACTTGTCCCATAGGAGCACCCAGTGCTGGCTATCACTCTTTGGAAAGCATTCGTATAAATGGATATTATTTTGGTGCATTAATATTCCTTATTATGAATTGAAATATTTATCACTCCTAGAAACATTTTGGCTTTGTGATGGTTTTTATTCTTTAAAAATAAATGCTTTTGTATTTTATCTGATATTATAGTTTCTTTTAGCTAAGAGGTCAAGAAGTAATATTTTGATATTAATATTGCAAACCTTGGTGTCATGTTCTCTTTGTTTGGTAAAGAACATGAAATATAAATACTCTTAGGCTGAAATTATATTGGAAACTATCCATGATAGAATTAGTAGGTTAACAGGTAAAAAACTGCACTCAGAATATGAATTTCTTTGAAAATCTATATATTTATGAACTTAGAAATATTGCAAGTCTTTAAAATATCAATCATGGTTATTAAGAAATAGAAGTAAAATTATTAAATTCTCTTATCGTGCATTACATTTTCCCACCATTAATACTGCCTGATGAGAAAAAAATAACAAATTTTATCTTCTAATGTGTGTTTTTTCTTTATTTCTCTGATTCTATATTGTAGAAGACCATTCAATCTACTTCTGAAAATTTTTCCCTTTTTTTTGAACTACAGAATATTTTCATATCTGAGGAAATTATTTCATCTTGTTTTCCTTCCAGATGGAAAGCTATAATTTTACACGTCAGGGAGCAGAAATTACATATGACCCTATCTAAATATTTCAAACCAAGATAGAAGAAGAATGTAAAAATTTAGTGTCTCTGTTGTTTATTTTTTAATTCAGAGATAAACCTAACTAGGAAAAGAATAAAGAAACTGTAGCTGGAGGCATTTTTGGAAGAAGCTGGTTCTCGGGGGAAGTATTCCTTCTACTTTATCTTACCGTCTCAAAGAAGTTGTGCTAATTTCATTGGTCAGACTGTAGAGCTTTAATTGAACTAAGTTTGCAGATCAAGGTGTCTTTGTGCATGAAAAGTTCAGCGCACATTTTTATTGGCTCTCTGTTATTTTTACGTCTTCCATGGAATAAACACCCTTTGCAAGTTCACGAGTAAACATTAGAGGAAAATGGTTTTCTCGTTGTATGGCTCTTTCTCTGGTTCTTTTCTTTTTAATGCAGGTATATGTTGGATCAGCCTTTTCAGCTTCGAGTACTACATGCTAAAACTCAGATACGGGTGAGAGATGGAAGCCTGATTGTATTCTTTCTCTGAAATTATTTAGGTCTTGTATTAGTTATCAGTTTGTTGCCTCTCAGCTACAAGTTCATCTTTCATTGCCTTCTCTGTGAAAATGGAACCTACCCCTTTATCTGTTTCTCCTTTGCCAGCTTGAACAACTTTAAACTTTGTCTAGAGGATGCTCTAGTGAAGAAAGGAGCTTGCTTTCTGGGCTCAGAGCGCTCCTCTCATGGGCTCCTGGGTCTCTGGCTTCTCCCACTTCTGGTTCCTTCAGTGAACAGCTTCTCCAGCCCTTAGCTCCTACAACCCACATGGCGGACAGCACCCAGCCGTCAAAACCTTTCTGGACGCGCCCTCTGGTGGCCTCACGGTGCAGTGCTGCAGTGAGGCGCTTTCCGGGGGGACAACTTGAGTGGCCTCCCTCGGGCAGTTTTATAGTGATTCTGAGCTGTGGCATCTTCCTGTGGATGGCTTTCTCTGGAACTCCAGAGGACCATTTCTAGCAAGCTTTACTGGCCAAATGCCACAGTGACTCTACACCATCCAGTGAGCCACAGCCGTTCACACTCCAACAGTGTCTGAATTTCAGCGCTAGGAGGAGTGCTCTCTTCCTTTGGTGCTCTATCTCTGCCCTACGGGTGATAACTGCTCCCTATATTTGCTACTTCTGTATTCTTTAGAGTTCTCTTTACTTCTTTTAATAGCCAATAGTTTGTTACCTCAGTATCTTGTTATGGTTAATAATTCTTTACATTAAATTTTCCTGTTCAAATTACTGTGTGCTTTCTGTCTCCTGGTGGGATCCTGACTGATACAGGCCTAATTAGCTTAAGAATGATTAATGTGGCACAAAAGAGATTAAAATTCTCTACATTGCTGTATATGGCAAAAGGTATAGATATTTATAATGTGTATATTTTACTCTCTTTTACTACTGTTCAGTCTTTTTCCAGGCCTCTTGAGAGAGAGGAATCTGAGAAAGAGACTATTAGTTGCCTATAATTGTCATTCTAATTTCTTTCTTAATGAGAGAACTGTTGCTTTTTTTTTTTCAGGTGGGAACATTGTCTTCTAGAAAAAAAAGTTTATATTTCTCATTCTCCTTTTCATCAGAGAGTGATTATGTAAATAAATTCTGGCCAATGCATGCATAAGACAGAATGTTGCTTAATGAGAGCTAACCTAACTGAGAAGGACCTGTTTTTGTACCTGTCTGCCTTTCCTTTGTCTTTTGGTCTGCAACTTGATGTGATGGTTGGAGCTAGAGTAGTCATCTCGAATTGTGAGATCTTCCTCTAGGATCATGGAGCAGAAAAGATATAGGCATATTCCTTGATGATACTGTAAAGCAGTTAAACCACTGCTTGCATTTGACTTTTAACTTGTTTAAGCCACTACTTTTTTAGTTTTATTGTTGTATGCATTTGAATCTAAACTTAACTAATGCAGACTGATTATTTTGGTCTTTATTCTGGTATTTCTCCTTTGGCCTAATATCATACTAGTATACCAATATTGTGATAAAATCAAATAGAAGAAAACTGTGCATCCATGTCAGATTTTATTTCCGTATTTGTTGTAGTAGTCAGTAATTTTCTGAGGCTTGTTAAGTGCTCTGCAGAGCACTGCTGCCTGTGGGAAGAGCTGCCGTGAAAGCATCACTCAGAGTGTCTTCGGAAGGAGGCATTGTTACAATTCGTGTGTGTTTCCACCATCTCCACTCACTACTGTAATCCTTCATGCTCTTATTTTCAGCTATTTCCTCTCCACATGAGGGACAAATTTGGCATTTATACTGGAATTTATTCAACTTATTTTTCAAGGAAATGAATTCTTACACTTAAAGACTTACGAAAACATATCTAAAACATCAAAATGACATATCGCTCATTTGTTTAAAATCTTAGAAGACACACCTTAAGGTTTGGGAGATTCTAATGTCATCCTTCCCTAATATTTACCACTGACATATATTTTGCCCTATTTTGGTATTACTAACTTCAAAGAGAAATGGGGGAATTTCACTTCCAGTTAGGATGTCGAAAGAATGTGACTTTTGTTTCTATAGTAACAATTACAAAAGGAAATGGATGAAATAAAAATCATATTTTTCTGTGAAGCTATCAAAATCCTAAACTTAAGGAAGATGTGTTAAACTAAATGGCAGAGATAGATGAGTATTTATAGGGGAACTATGGGAACTTCCACACCTGAGGGCCATTTCCTGACCAGGGTGTGGATAGGTAGAGCAGCAGACTTGCCATCAGTATGTTCAAGGAGAAACAAGCAAAGTCTTTAACAATAGTATGGGTTGGAGGGAATCAACTGGAGTCTGGAGGAGTAAATCACTCAGAGAGACAATTAACAATCTTCCTTACCTCAAATCCCAGAATTTTGCCAAGAAAACAAGTGGAGGGGGGATTGCAAAAACATGAAATTCATACAGTCCTGAGCAACCTTATAATATTTAGAGTTTAGGGCCATACCAGAGTTTAATTCAAAGGTGAATCAAAACTATTGGAAACTGTAACCCAACTCTTACTCAGCTCAAAAAATATTTGGTAAGCAGCAATATTTGAGTCTTTGGAATTGGCAGTACTAGAGATTGAGTGTTAGGCTAACCAGAGGCAGATTTTACTCAATTAAAGCACCAGCCTACCCCAGTTCAATTTGACTCTTGGAGACATTTGAAGATCAGCCCATTACACTAGCTGCCAGACATAGGAAAAGCTTGTGTTCTTTGGGAAAAAAAGAAAGCAACAAATCTATTCTTAATTTTCCACTGTTCTTTTAAACATAACATCCAAAATAGAATAAAAATAACATGAAAAATGCAACAAGGTGAGACAATTTGACTCAAAAATTTAAAGAGAAAAATTAGTCACTAGGAAGAGCCCACATGTGATCCAGATAGTAAAATTAACAGACAAAAGAACTTTAAAACCACTATTATAAATATGTTAAAGAATTTTCTCAAAGCAAACAAAAAAATGATAGGTAAAAAGATGGAAATTCTCAGAGCAAATTATGGAATGGAAAATATAATATTTGAAATCAAATATTCACTGAATGACAGCATAAGAAAGAATTAGTGATTTGAAAACAGTTTGATATTTTAAATTTATTTTCTTTGTCTTATGTCTTTCTTTTCTTATGAAAAAGAAAATAAATTTAGAATATCAAACATCAGTGACTTGTGGGAAAACATCAAGAAGTATAGATGTAACTGAGGTCCCAGGAGAAATTATAGAGAACAAAATGGAGCAGAAAAAAATTTCGAGACATAATACCTTCATATGTTTTAAATTGGATGAAGAACATACCCCATAGATTTGAGAATCTCGGTCAACTCAAGTAGAATAATACAAAAGAAAGCAAACATCAGCAAAACAGTCAGACTGTTGAAAACACAAGTTGAAGAAACAATCTTAAAAGCAACTAGAGTAAAAGACACACCTCCTATAGAAAAAGAAATGACACAAGAATGATGACAACTTTCTCATCAGGATAAATGGGAGCTGGAAGACAATGGAATGACACTTAACACTGAAACAAAAACAAGTCACTCTAGATTTCTATATTCAGTAAACAACAACTGATGTTTTAATAGACAGTAAATTTTGGTCATAGTGGTCAAGATATTTAAAACATTATATTTGTATCCCACATGTAGTTTTAACTCTATTTTTGTATTCATGTAAGTGAGAAGAAAATCCCTCTAACCCTCTAGTTCCTTCTTTTCTCTTCGCATGTCTTTTAAGAGAGAGGAAACCAATCTTGTTGAGCCTGACTCTGTAACGTTAATTAGTCCATATTGACTCTTGGGCAGGGCTGGACGCGGTTGATTCTCTTTGTAAAGTCTCTCCATTCATGAGACTAGAATGGTACTGGGGCCAGGCCCTGACCCTTCTTCCTCCTCTCTCTTTAGCTTCTTTCCTACTTGTATCCATTCAAGCTGAACTTCATGTTCACGTTCTCTCTTTTCTTTCTTTCCGTCCTTTCTCATTTGGGGAGCCTGCGGAGCTGGATAGAGTTGGAGCAGGAGCTATCCTTATGTTTGGGAAAGTCCCAGGTCAAGTTTTGCCTTCACACTGTTTTCCAGAAAACTGTGAATTGGGTTCTAACCCAGTTAATAGTGAAGTGATCACTGCCTTTTTGAGGATCTCATGGGGAATGTGGTGACTATCTGAAGACAGAATCTCACCATTCCTGAGTACTTTCACCCAAGAATCATGACATATTGCCGTAGTGGACAATCCCTTTAATAATAACATCAGAAACCCACAGTTACATGTAAAAATCTGTTGAATGATGAGTACACTGACTACTTACATCTTAAGTACTGAGTACCAGTTTAATAAACTTACATTAAAATCGCTTTGTACAACATTGTGATCAATTTTATTTTAATTTGGATTTTAGCTTATCCATGGCCTTCTCCCCACTATTATTCCAGTTAATCAAGTTGTAATTGGCATTTTCATGCATCCATAATAAAATATTAATAATAATGACCTTGAGGTATTATAAATCCTAAAGTATTTTATGAATGTTTCTAAGAAAGATTAAGTTGCATTTAGCTTTGTGTTAGTGATATTAAGGGACATTACACATCTAATAACATTTATTGAAAAAGAAAGCTGTATTCTACACATTCGTTAGATTATTTTATTAACTGCACTTAATTTGCTGATTGTAGTAATAAATAAAATTAACTCTATTACAAATTTAGGAGAAAAAAGGCAAAAAAAAGAGGAGCAATGAATACTACCTAGAATCCATGACCCAAAACATGGAATTTTTTGTTGCGACATAGCATCTTAAATATAAATATATATATTTAATATATATTAAAATATATCAAATATAATAATGAGATAATTAGGGGGGATTAAAGAGGAAAAAAATCAAATTTTGAATAAAATTCCTTACTGATAAATGTTAAAACAACACATACTATCCATTTGCAGGTCAAGTAACTCAGATTATTTTCCAAACCTAATACCCATAAAAGGCTCAATGAAATTAATAGACCTATTCATTTCAATGGGAATATATTACACTGAGAACGACTTTATGAGTTCATTATACATGAATGGCTAACATCTCATTCTGTTCACTTCTACTTCTACTAACGCAGTAAATATTTGGTGCTCATTGAATAGCTTGTAAGAAAAAGCAATGTAAAATATGTCTATTTTAAAAAACACTTTCTCATAGAAGTAGATAAAACTTTCTTCACTTTTGATTTCTATGAGTATGTTATATATGCAATAAAATAGATACTTTTGGTTACTCCTAGGATATTCCACATACAGAAATATTGTCTCAGAATTTGGAGTGCATTTACATACAGTCATGCGTCACTTAACAACAGGGATACGTTCTGAGAAATGCGTTGTTAGACCATTTCATCACTGTGCGAACATCATAGTGTACTTACACAAACCTAGATGGTATAGCCTACTATACACCTAGACTACGTGGTACTAATGTTGTGGGACCACCGTCGTATACATGATCTGTTGTTGATCAAGATGTCATATGCAATGCATGACTATGTTACTATTTTTACTAAATTTCAGAATATAATATTACACATAGAAAGTCATGCCCACCAGATTGTGTTCTCCAAGGAGAGAGGACATATCATGTATAGGACAGCCTGATGCCTGATATATAAATATTATTGAATGAAAGAGGAGTATAGCTGAATCAAATCTACTGTTTCTTATCTTCTGTGGTACCATCCTGGATCTGATCAGTAAGCAAGTATAAAAGGAACCCACACTATATAATGGACTCCAGATAGGGAGAGGTGAGGCTTTACGATTTTTCAAAGTTTCAGAATATATAGTGAGAACAATTTTGCTTACGTCTTTGAATCCCATTAGGACTTGTAAACTTTTTATAGAACTGTTTTAGAAAAGAAAGAAAATGCACAAGGTAAAAACCCACATAAGAGCAAACTAGATACTTTAGAATGTATGGAAAAGGAATTTGATAGTAAACTTCCTGGAAAAAATACAGACTGATAATAGATCAGTCTAAGTTTTAAATCTTGGCAATATAATTTACATCTGCCTTTTTAGGACATTTTCCTTTTATGTAAATTTGCAAGCTTGAATAACACAGTGAGACTATAAGTAAATGGTGTTATTATCAAAATGCAATATACCAGTATTAAGACTCACCTCATTGAAGGAATTGCTGCCAGAGAATTTCAACTAAATCAGATGTGTTACATTCTTCACATGATTTACTTTCAAAATAGGATAGAGTTTCAGAGCATTCCATCCAGTGTTGAATTTTCTTAGTTTATGTATCTTTCTCTGTAAATATATTAAGAAGATATAGAATATAAAAGAAAGACTCATGTGCATCGTCATTGAGCTATAGCTCAAAGATGTAAAACTACTCTTTTTGTATTTTAATGGCATATGTAAAACAATAACAATCATGTCATAGACCGCAAAAGGTCTTTCTTCCGTAAGCATTCAACGGACATGGCCCTAGGGAATTCCTAAGTTTATGCAGTTCCCATGTTTGTAAAGAGTAGAATAAATGGAGGTCAATAAACGTACAAAGAAAGCCCACTATTGTGCGTCTGCCTGCTCGTGTGTGTGCGCGTGCGCTAAACGCTAACTCCTTATAAAATACTGAATTATATGATAAAGGAATGGCTTATCTCTCTGTACAAACCTCTCCAGTTAGATTTTCACATATTATAGTTGATCAAAAAGAATGTAAAACATCTTTCTGGAGATGGAATTATTAAAGCTTGATGAGAAAAGTACTTTAAAAATTTGACAGTATTAGAGGGTCTACGATTGAATGAACGTGCCTTTTGAGGTTTATTTAGGTTCTTCATCATGTCTTTGGCTTCTTCTTTAGACAGTGTTTTATTCCTCCAAGGTTCCAGGTAAAATAGCATGATATCCTGTGTTTTTCCTCTTCTCAGAAGGTCCCTTATAGGTCAAATAAGAATTCCCAAATCATCTAAGAAAAGTGTTATGACTCCCTCCTTTAAAAGAAGGCGGTGCTTAATCCTTTAGAAGGTACTTTTACCCTATTGTGAACAGAATGGAGGCTAAGAACTGTTTCACATTTTAATTTCTTCTATGTAAACTCTCTCAACAAATTATGAGTATGATTTTGTTGTTTTTGTTATTGTCATGTAGTTTGGGAATACTGGTAGCTCTCACCTGTGCCCCTAGCTTGCTGTCTCCAGTGCAGGCATAGCTGGGTGACGTAATCCTGACTGAGGGACGTCACATGTAATGCGGAGAAGCCTGGAAACCATAATTCTGTTATGGACCCCAAACCACATGGGAAACGATCTCCAGCCAGCCCCATGTTTATGTGACTACAACTCCGATTATCACCAGCCCATCAACAGCGCTCAGAGACTCTGAGGTTTTCCTAATGTGGGACAAAGACAGCCAGCAGTCTTTTGTCTTTAGAAGATCTACCACATTCCTCCTCCCTGGAAACCCATTCCTGAGGGTCGACCTGACACTGTGCAGAGAGGGTTCCCCACTTGCCAGTAAAACATCTTCGCAAAGCACTCCATCTTTTAATATCTAAGTAGAGACAAAGAGAAACAGCTGTAAAGACCTTAAGGGGAAAAAAGTAATTCATGAGAGACACAAATCCATAGCTGAAAGTGACCAAGAAAACTTTTTGGCCCCTGGGGATTTGCAGGCGCCTGTAGGTCTCGTTGTGTTTTCTCACAGGCTACAGCGTGAGCAGGGAGCCCCTGTTCTCTATCCCTGAGATGCACTGTTACTCTGGCTGACATCTAGAATTCAAATGAGCAATTACTTCCAAAAATAGGAAAATTTGCCTTTTTCAATCTTTGGAGTGTACGTTACTGAAATTTAAATTTCATATCATTTGAAAAATAGAATTGACAGAAGAGAGAAAGACAAGCTTCTGCAAGAAAGAAATGCCTCACTGCAAGTATGTGAGGTATCTCGTGAAAACAGAAGCCCCTCCTGGCACTTGTCCCTTTCACTTTAAGGATTTATGGAAATACTGAGTGATAGATATGTTTACCACAGAACATGAGTAAATAACCAGAAGCGTGTTAGAAAATAGGGCACTTTATCAAAAAGCCAAGGCTTTGAAACTTCAAGTTCAGTGACGTCACTAACATCATTACTTTAAGTTACTCTAAGAGAGCTGGAATTCATGACAAATTTGTGACACGCTGTTCTTCCGGACATTGTGTGGGTATTAGGATGCTGTCAGGGCGATGCAGTGGAAAGTTTTCTATAGTTGCTCTGTTTTATATACCAGTGGCCCTCTTCCCTAAACTCTGTCTCAGTGAAGAGGACCTAGATAAGAATCAACTACAAAAGGGATCTGATCATGCATTTTGGGTTGATTGAATGATGATATCCAAGCAACACAACACTCTTTATAAAGCATCTGAGCACACTGTGTAGCTGATAGTTTCCCTTCGGTGTAAAGCCAGTGGCAATAAATCTATTTAATATCTTTGAGTTTTATGGGTTTCTCCTGAAGAGTTTCTGCTATATAAATGATGCCCTGAATATGTGCTGTGTTTTCTTACCTTGGACTCATTTAAACTTTAGATTTCAATAGTGACTATCTTTTATTACTCAATAATGGACGAAAGCAGTAGCTGGAAATGTGTTTTGTGTAAATATATATTTTTGTCCTGAGAAATGCCTAACACTTTTCTCTTCCATAACTGAGTCTAGCAGATACAGTCTGTATTTCTGCTTCGCTGGCAGGAGGACTCAGAACTCGATCCACTTTCCCCTTTAAATGCTGATTTAGAAGAACTGAAGGTAGTTCCTCAGGGCATGCATCCTTTAGAAACTGTCAGGGACATATCTGCACCTTGAAGACAAACTTGTCAGGGACATATCCGCACCTTGAAGACAAACGTATAAGCAAAATTTCTCGTAAATTTATACAGGATTTTAATATTCCTCTCTAGTGCCCAATGACAAATTTGGATAAAATTTGAGTGCCTCTCCAGCTTCTAGAAAAACAGAGTATTCATTTTTAGGAGGATTCTCTAAATCATTTTTGGGGAAATTGGAAAGACACCTGGAGATGTTTAAGGGTTGTCTCTGGGGAAAAAAAATTTAGTGCTACTAGTTTTCAATAATGTAAATGTGAAATTCCTTTCCAAGGAGAAGGAGTTAGTTTTGGGCATTATATGTAGAAAGTGGGGGTTGAATCTATATGGAAAGAAGCATACAACTTAAAAGTTAGGTAAATCTGGTGAAACACCTAACTGCTGGAGCTCTGGAATGTCCTTGAAAAGTTTAGTTTGTTGGCCAGAGCAGGAAGGAAACAGCTTTTCCTGTGAATATCCAGGATGTCCAGAGAAACCTGCCTCATGTGGCTGAGAGTGGAGCACGACGAGTGTTCAGCCTTTTCAAGTGTGACGGACACTGTGTTAATGTGCCAAAAATTTGGTAATCCTCTTAGACTGTTATGCTTAGTACCTGCAGATAGAAAAGTTGTTGCTATGAATTCAATAGTGCTTTTAAATAAGTTTTTTTATTCATCACAATATTATTTATACACATTCACAAAATAGTAGTGTAACCTTATAACCTAAATTCCCCCAAATCTTAGGGATCTATAGTTACAAATGAGCTCATATTAGTAGTACAAAGTTATGCCTCTTTGACCTATTCCCTTTGATGTATGCTGCATACTTCAGGATCTCATTTCCTTCTCTTACTCCATCAATTTATTTCTAGTCCAGGTATGTCTGAGAATTTCTGTGATTTTCTCACATGCAGGCACAAACAGCCCTCCCATGTTCTTCCACTCTGGGGCCCCTCATTAATAATATCTGTTACTACTAAAGAAGTCACTTGGTGGTCCCTCTACCGAATACAGTCCCTGCAATAACTTCCAGACACAGAGGGATCAATAGCATATCAATTGAAGGCCACCGAGAGATGATGGATGTGCTCAACACAGGGCAGCTGAGTAGATCAGTAGTCAGCAGAGAGCAGGAGAAAACACCACCTAGAGCTCTCCTCCAGCTCTCAGTGAAACCTGGTTGTTATTGGTCAGCACTTGGCTCTGGAGGCCTTTTCAAGTGAAAAAAGATTATTCTCTCATGTCTCAGGCATGGGCTCCTACTCAGTTCCTAGCAGCACCTTCTAGAAGGCTGACCAAATTGTTGACCTCTTTATAAGCTCTGTGTGTGTGTGTGTGTGTGTGTGTGTGTGTGTGTGTAAATTATATGGTTTAAACAAACATAACCATTGTTGTGTTAGTACAATAAATAAAGTTTCCGTGTGTTTTTTGTTTTTTAGCTAGAATAAGCCTGATGACTTAGGTTTTAGTTTCAATATGTGGCTTAATACTGCTTTCTCCTGATTTCCCATATTGCCAAATTTTATGTTTTATAAATTATGTAGTCCCTGGGAAAATATGTGATGAGAATTATTTGCAAGAAAAGATTGACAGGAAGCCAAAAGGTGAAAACAACTCACATGCCCATCAATGGATGAATAAACAAAATGTGGTATATCCATAAAATGGAATATTATTCAACCATAAAAAGGAAGGAAGTAGATGCTATAAGACAGATGAGCCATGAAAACGTTAATGCTAAGCGAAAGAAGCCAGACTCAAAAGGTAACATATTGTGTGATTCCATTTATGTGAAATATCCAGAATAGGTAAATTCATAGAAACAGAAAGCAGACTGATTGTGGCCAGGGGCTGGGGAAAGGAAAGGCTGGAGAGTGACTGTTTAAGGGATATGGAGTTTTCTTTTGGGGTGATGAAAATTTTTTGAAACTTGATAGAGGTGATGGTGCCATAAAATTGTGAAGGTATTAAAGGCGACTGAATGGTATACTATATAATTGTTAATTTTATGTTATGTAAATTTCATCTCAAAAAAAATCAAAAAGGATTGATAGGATATTTCCATTTGTTTTTAAAGTAATTTGTTAATTTTTTAAAATAATTAATCTTTTAATTATTTTTCCATTACATTGTTTAGGTCATAAGAATCTCAGTTAAATTTATATTATTTAGTTTACCCACAAAGATAGTACATAAGATATTCTTACAGAACCAAAAAACTTTGTTCTCCACACCCACCATGTCAGCTGATTTTTGGTCAGGACATCCTCAGGACTGGTCAGAGGAAATGAAAAAGCTTCAGTGTCGCAACACTTTTTGTACCAGCCTCAGGTCTTTTACTGAGATATATCCCTTTCAGCAGTATCTTTTTGCCATAAACCTATTTATTAATTAGAGTATTTGTCAGGAAAGACTAGGTTATGTACAGTAACAAACAACACCCATTCACAGTGGCTTAATGCAGCAAAATTTATTTCTCACTCACATTACATGTCTATTGCTGGTCAGCTGATCATAGACCCTCAGAACATCCACTATTGGTAATGGTGTTGTTGGCCATACTAGAGGGCAAAAGATCCCTGGTGAATCATAGGTGTCCAGGCATAATGGTACACATCATTGTTTTTCCTAAGTCATTGATCAAAACTACTCATATCATCTCATCCAACCTTAAGGGGACCGGGAATCACAATACTATTTTGTGTCCAGAAGTAAAAGAACTGGAAATAATCGCAAATAACACTAATGACTGCTGTAATGAATAAGCATGATCTTCTAGGTTGTCAATTAGACCAACTTCCCAAATAATCTATCACAACTTTAAAACCATTTGTCAACTATTTTGTTGTTGTTGTTAAAAGCCCTGCATCCTTTAGATTCCTCTTTGTACTTTCAACTACAATGTTTTTCAAACTTTATTCAATTCAAATCTTTGGTCACATGTAGAAGGATATGTTAACAATGGTTTAAAAGGATGACTGAGATTTTGAACGTTGAACAACTACAAGAAAAATTCTTCCATTATCTCAATATTCTATGCAGTAGGTCACTCTACTAAACATGGTATCACTTTTAAGTAGAATTGTCTACTGCCCTGACTTCTGTTGTATCTTCCAGAGATAAGTAATTTCTCTTTGGCGCTTGATTAATGATAAATTATACCACTTATAGTATTTTGTACTTCAATCTCATCTCGATACTTTATCTTATTAAAAAATCACTGTAAAAGTATATGTCCTCAGTACTCAGAAGTAAAATTTATACCTGAATCAAAATTTGACGGCACACCAAGGAAGGGCACACTCCACCTCTTGATTGTTCGCCTTTGCTTTCATGTAGGCCACTCCACACCATTAATTGAAGGTTTTGGGATTTGACACACAGTATTGTCTCATATCAAAGTTACTATAATGCCCATGTTAAAGACACATACCACTGCTTAGTCTGACATTCCTTTGCCTTTTAAAATCACTTTGCCCTTCGCCTCTACTTCCCCTCAGCCACCACTTCCGTACTGTACCTGCACCTTCTCACCACCCAAACCTGACACTATTACGTTTTGTTTGAGTGCTTAAAAGTTTCCTCTCTGGTTTCTGGTCCTATAGTTTGCACCTTTCCAAAACGTACCTAACACTGTCATTGTGGTAATCTATTCAAAAATGCAGATACGATCATATCAATCTATGCTTGAAAACCCTTCAATGACAGTTGAGATACAGTCTAAATTCCTTAGACAGTCATGTAAGACCTTTTCTAATTTTCCACTTCCTCACTTTTAAACTTCATTCCTTCCACTCTTACCCACTCATTTCACGCTAGACCCACTTCTAGTCCCATGAATATGTCATCAGCTCTTTTGCCTCTGAGGCTTATACCTGTAAGCCACTTACTTCTTGTTCATCCATCACTTCTCAATTCCTTCCAAAAGTCTTCTCTAATACACTAAGACCCTTCTTTCTGGCTTTCATATTTTTCATGTGTGCTTATTATAATCCTAAGAGCTTCTCTGTATTCTTTGTAGCTTAGCCAAAAATAAATGTTGACTTATAATTGTTTAATAAAATCAGTGAATTCCAGCGGAAGAGTCATTTCAGCAGAGAGCAGCACAGCTGACTAAGGGAGCAGGCTATGGAGAATTCTCAAGTGAAAAAGGACTGAAATTGACTTGGGGGATTACTCATTATGAGATATTCAGAGGCTAGAGTATTTTTGTAAAACAGATTATATATAATTTAGCTCTTGTAGAAAAACATTTATTTTTCCATAAGAAATATTTCTTATGATATACTAGGGCTTGAGCATAAAGTATTGGCACTGGACTTGGTTATGAGTCCAGCAGAGAGATTTTTTTAGACCTTAAACCAAATATAAAAACACTGAAGCAAAACTTAACTTCTTATGAGCAGGTTTCTCTGGTATGAGGGAAACACTAGAACAAGGTCAATCTAGGATGAACACTGAAGAACACTGAATTTAGAGCGAGAAAAACTTAATTCTGTTATTAGTTTTCCATTTTCCAGCCATGGACCTTGGGTAATCCTTCGGACTTTCTGAATTTTTAGGTTCTTATTTTTCTAAAATGGTGATAACAATGAACTGTATCCCTTACGTCACAAGATGTTGTTATGATCCAATTGGACAAAATATGTGGAAGTATTAAGGGCACCATAAAGGCATGTAGAGATACAAGAGAGTATGTCATGTACAATTACCTGTAATATTATCATAAAATGAAAACAGAAATTTAAAATACCTCCTACGTAATCCCAATGACAACTGAAGTTCTACATGGCTTACCTAGAATCTCATATAAAGTCCCAACCAGAGATTAAAACAAAAATAAACCCACCCTATTACATCTAGCAGCAAGGAATTTGTTCTACACTTGAGGTAGGGAAAGAAGGCATTGAGAAATGTGGATAGGATTTTCCTCATCCTAGCTTCAAAACGGGAAACTGAAAACAAACAATTTGATGAAATGAAAAAAAAAGACAAAGTTAAATATCAAAGCGTTAATATCAAACCTCAAAGTTTTCCCCAAACTCCAGCCAATAACACCTTTGTGCTCCTCAGATTTGTCCCCACTCTTAGCCTGTTAATGGGTAGGTTTAGCCAACATCTCTGGTCAAGTCCACCACTTCCCTTCTGTCTCTAAATAATTCCAATTTCCCATCACAAATAACTGGATTATTGAGTGACAAGGAAGAATGAGAAAATGAAGAGAAGAACCATTCACATGTTAGTTAATTGTGTTACAATCACATTTAAAACCATACATAATGCAAAGTGGTAATGATTATGAAGACAAACTAAAAAAACTACAAAGATGATAACTGTATTAATTAGGGCTCTTGGTTAAAGGTTCCAGAAATTCAGTTCTGTCTATCCTTGGAAGAATAGGGAAATTATGGAATGTATACTAAGGCACTTCATTTCATACCAGGAAAGGTAAAAACATGTGGAGAGCCAAGACTGAACTAGCTTCCACTACAAAGTTGATTTCTCATTCTTGTTCTTTATCTCTTTTCTTCTCTCCAGCTCCTCATCTATGCTTTTTCCTGTCAGTGGGTTGGCTAGATTTTTCTTGATGCAGGTAGAGTGTATTTCTCTACTTGCCAGAGAATATGGTTGTCAACAGACTCCGTGTTTCAATTTTTGTGACTCATAATACCAAATAGGAGGAACTTACTGGTATTTGTGTTTCCAGTTTCTAAAATTAAAAAAAAAAAGAAAACAAAACAACATAGAAGAACTCTGATTAGCCATACCCCTTGATATACCAAAAGTGGTAAGAGGGAAAGAGAACTCAAAAATTATGGTACCTTGTGTATACTCATGGGTAGAGTGAAGAGAGAAACAGTTCCGAGATGAAGGGAGGATATTTCTGCCATGATTTTCCCAACCAAAACAAAATGAAAAACCATACAGCTATTAAAATGTGATTTTTTAGTTGCTCTTTTATATTTTCAGAAATGTCTTATATGAACAGCATGTTCTATTCTTAGGGTATAATTAGTCTTTGAAATTCTCATTCTCCAAGGTACTGAAAGAAGTCAAATCAGATTAAAGAAATGTATAATGGCCAATTATTTGTTTGCTGATTGTACTTGTAGGGCATAAATTGTATTAGAGGGTTCGGTACAATGATTATTTCTCAGAAAATAAAAGCACACTAAGCATAATTTCTTTGGAAAAATTATCTTTTATTTTTTACCTTTTTTTAAAAATCATTTAATGAAGGATTCTTTTCAGTGAAATAACGATCCTGTATTAGCATATAAAGCTACAGCAGATTCTGTTTATTTGAGTAAGTTTCTATTTTATTATAATTATTGCTAAATTTGTAGTATAGACATACTTAAAGATTCATATAGGATTCATATTATATAAATATAAAGATATTATTTCCCATTAACTTTATGCTAAAATTGGATATATTCCACTAGAGAAATTTTTGCTAAATATTAAAAGTATCCTTGAAGTTAGGACCAAGCAAGTAATGTTTCATTCCAGCACTTTGAAAGTGTCCCCTCTAACAACAACATCTAGGCACATGAAGTTCTAGTTGTCCTCCAGTGGATATTCAATGATTGTTTTTAGCTGATTATAGATTTTAGATAGAGAATAGGTCAATATAGTACTGAAGAAAACAAAAGTACTTACTCGAAAAGATATATGTACCCCTACGTTCATTGCAGCATTATTTACGACAGCAAAGAATTTATAATTTGACTGTCCAAATAATCTTTCATAAATTTATGTCTTCTTTTAAGTTAGCGGGTTCTTATATCTTGGGGAAAACGCTACTTATACTTAATGAGACTTTGTCAAGATAAATATCGAGCTATTCCCTTTGGTAGTCTAGTGTCATTATTAGTAGGATATGTTTTATAACGTCAGCCAGTGATTTTAGAAAATAGACCAAGTTTGGTAGAGTAAAATCTGGCCTGATTATAATTTTGTCTGTTGCATTGGCTAACACTTCTGGACATCTACTGTTCAATAACTGCGTTCAAAATTATGATGCTCATGAATTCTAAGAATCTGAGGTGCAATGGTAGTTATCAATGGTTGAAGCATATTTAGTGTGGAGGTAGAATAATATGTATTTTACTGATTTTCTAGTTTTGTTTTCGTTAGTTTTCTCCTCTTTCACCTCCTTCCCCTCTCTTTCCTCCTCCTCCTCCTTCTCTCTCTCTCTCTCTCTCTCTCTCTCTCTCTCTCTCTTTTCAAATCAATCTATGCCTGTGAGAGTGGTAGACTCTGGTAACGAGACTATTAAATCAGAAGCCCTTTTCTTTGAATTATCAAGTGAACAGAAAGTTAACTTTAATAGAACACCATTCCACACTTCATTATCCGTCATAGGAAATCTTGTATATTCATCATGGATCCATGTCACATTTTCCAGGGAACTAAAAGGGTTCCTTTATTTAAAACAAGTCAGATATAATTTTGAATAGAGAAGGGTAGAGAGCAGAGGGAAAAATGGTTATAAATCTTGGGAATTGCAGAGACTGTTATTTTTTAACTTTTCTAAAAATGGAGAGAAGAATCAGGCAAGAGGTGTGTTTAGCCTGACATATAGCAGTTGTCCAGCAGGACATAATTTCTCAAGACTGCACCTATATTTAAGAATTGCTGCATTAGCTTTACCAACGTTATCAACATTACAAATTTTCACGTCAAAATGTATTTAATGCCATTTGTTACTTATTTATTTTTTAGATAGACTTTATTTTTTACAGTAGTATTATGTTCACAGCATAGTTGAGCAGAAAGGACAGAAAGTTCCCATATACTCCCTGCCCCCATATACATACACCTTTCTCTGCTATCAATATCCTGCACCAGAATGGTACATTTGTTATAACTGAGGACCCTATGTTGATGCATCATCATCCAAAGTCCGTAGTTTCTATTAGGGTTCGCTCTTGGCAATTTACGTCTTACGGGTTTTGACAAATATGTAATGACATATGCACCATGACAGTATCATACAGAATAGTTTCGCTGCCCTAAAATTTCTTTACTCTCCACCTATTCACCCTTCCTTTCTCCCTAACCCCTGGCAACCACTGATCTTTCTATTGTCTCCAAAATTACGCTTTTTCAGAATGTCATATAGTTAAATCATACAGTATATACAGCTTTTTCAGATGGGCTTCTTTCACTTAATAATATGCAGTTAAGCCTCCTGCATGTCTTTTCATGGCTTGAGAGCTCACTTATTTTTAGTGCCGAATAATATTGCATTGTCCGGATGTACCACAGTTTATTAATCCATTCATCTACTTGGTTGTTTCCATGTTTTGGCAATTGTGAATAAAGCTGCTGTAAACATCTATGTGCAGGTTTTTGTATGGACATAAGTTTTCATCTCCTTTGGGTAATTACCAATAGTGCAATTGCTGGATCGTATGGCAAGAGTATGTTTAGTTTTGTAAGAAACTGCCAACTGCCTTCGAAAGTGGCTGTACCATTTTGTGTTTCTACCAGTAATGAATGAGAGTTTCCGTTGCTCCGTATCTTTGCCAGTATTTGATGTTGTCAGTGTTCAGGATTTTGGCCATTCTAATAGGTGTATAGTGGTACCTCAGTTGTTTTTCATATTACTGTTACTAAGCCTAGAGAATAAAACAGTTTTCAATAGCATATATAAGCCAAGTTCCAAATAAAAGCTGACTCCCAAAACATAGCCAGAACAAACAAACAGAAACCCAAGAAATTGAAAGAAAGATATTAAGATAAGTTATTTCCTATATGCATGAACTATTTAGAAAGATTTAGGAATATTTGGTAAAATAGTATATCCATTTAAAAACACTGAAGAAGAGACCAAAGTAAAATGAGTTCTGAAATCAAGGACATAAGTTTGTGAATCTTCTGAATGATGAGGGTTGTGGGTATTGGAAGGTGTGTAATTTGCTTCAAGCCTTTTTAATTCAATATTTCCCCCAAACACTCTATCAAACAAATGAAACACATTAACTCAATTTCAACAACAACAAAAAAATGTAGGCAAGCTTCATTGCTACTATACCTGCTAGGAAAGGAAATTATGAGAACAAAAAAATTAGTGCTTTACACAAAGGGGATATATTCAGAGGACTCGCTTTTTTTTTAAAAATTGGAGGTGCTTAAAGGAAACATCACATTTACAGACACCCAGGTGTCCCATATTCTTTTAAAATCCCCATTTTACACTCTATACTCTCTGTCATAAAAACTATACATGGCTTTCTAAGCATTAATATATGAGTTTTAGATGTCTACAGCCTGGATTCCCTTCCCCCATCTCTAAATTATTCATATTATTATCTCCATTCATATTTAATTACTTTATTTTCTGTACATTGCCTTGGCTTTTTACTGTGCATAAACTTATGTTTTAAATAAAAAAATTACTGATTCTCTGCTACCAATATCACAAAACCTTTATCATGAGAAAGCTGTTTCAAATTCTCTGGAGACAGCTCAAAGAAGTTTTGTGAATAAATTTCAAAATGATGCCAAGAGTAGGGATTATGAAACTTTTAGATTCATAGGGTTTATAGGAAATTATATTTAGCCATTTTGACTTGCTATTTTATGATCATATTTAAAGAACAGTGACAAACATTCATAAATACCAAAAGTCATAAATAGTATACTAACACTTCAGCAAGTAAGAAAATAATATTGACATACAATGTACCAAGAATTTACATGTGACCAGCATTTTAATATTTAATATTAACTATAATTTTGTGAAGAAGGTATTATCATTCCCATTTTCTAATAAGAAGGACTTAGCAAGAGCCTTAATAAATTGGGAGCCTCAATTCATGTGTTCATGGATTGAGTGACAATCAACCAACATACGATTACTCAACAATGATATATTCTAATGTCTTATTATAAAGACACAATAGTTATAAATTTTATATTTTTGAAATAAATAATAACAACAATAAAAGTGATGATTAAGGCTTTTTATATACCAACTTTTTAGAAGGTATTACTGAGAGGCATTGAATAACTCCAAAATCTTTTCAGGAAATAAATGTTTCCCGAATGGGACACACTTTCTATTTAAATTTAGTTGAGGACTCCCTTCCAAAAGGAGAATTTCCAGATTACTTCTCAATGTCCTCTATTAAAACAGATATCCTTTAAACTGAACAAATTAAGCTTTTCTCAATTTGTCAGCTGGAGGGGAGTTACATTGTTCAGGAGGAAATAAGATTTATCCTCTAAATAGAATGTTTTTGGATGCCTTTCGTGAGACATCAGTGGGTCTTTAAAGAGAGTTTATTGATTCTTCAGGCAGCACCCGAGGCAGTCCAAGATCTATTGCTCTGTCACTTTAAAAGCAGCACCAGACATGCCACTTTTCCTAGGAGATCTTTCTCTGAAGACTCAAAAATTTCTACAACCAATCGCATCTGTCATCTCCTGCTTGATCCACTGAGTCCCACAGGCCATATCTGAATGGTTAAGAGCTATATTTTTGCTCAAAGTACTTGTTGGAACAAATGTATTTTTAGAGCAGAGACTCTGTAAATGAAAAGTAAGCATTCAAACCTACAAACGTCAGTGAAAAGAGCTATGACCAGGAAGGAGGCAGGTGTGGTAGGGATTCTGTGAAAGGCAACCTGGGCCCATGGCCCTGGGTCACCTGGTATCGCATCTCAGAGATACAACCAGTTTCTTTGTGTAACTTCTAAGGAAGGGACACTCATTATTTCTTAAGGAAATAAGTTTCATTTTGGGATAAAGAAACTTTTAAAAGATGATCTTGATGTTACTCCAGAATCCAGCTTCCTCCAACTTTAATTTATTGTGACTAGTTCAATACTTTGAAGATCGCCATTAGGATGACAGAGACTAAACATATTTTGTGTCATCTTTGTATTTACAGCACAGTCCTGTTCAGTCTCCTCGGCCCTCTCCTTGGGAAGCACCGGATTTTGCAGTGTTCCTTGCAGTGTTCAATTAAAAATATATATAAAACTTGAAGTACAAAGAAAAGGTGAGTAAAATTTTTAAGTAGTTCTGGATCAATATCCAAATAAACCAGAATTCACCCCTCTTTCTTCTAGGTTTTGGCTTGAATTTTTGTTGGTCACTGTATTAAGGATTCATGAAAAAATAGAAATGTGATTTTCCTTTCTCAAGAGGAAGGCATAGTAAACATATTTAGGTGTAGATACTAAATACTACATGTTGGATTATCATGTACTTTTTAAAGTATATGTTAGAGATAAGCTTGTGCTTATTAGAAGATGGTAATCTCAAAAATTATTACATATTAGAGTTACTTCTGGAGATAGCTTTACTAACTCAGATGGTTTTATCAGTTAAATGTGAACCTCTGCTTTTATTTTTATTTTTTTATTTTTTTTTTGAGGAAGATTAGCCCTGAGCTAACATCTGTTGCCAATCTTCCTCTTTTTGCTGAGGGAGATTGGCCCTGAACTAATATCTGTGCCCATCTTCTCTATTGTGTGTACGGGGTGCCACTACAGCACGGCTTGATGAGTGGTGCATAGGTCCGCACCTGGTATCCAAACCTGCAAACACCGGGCCGCCGAAGTGGAGTGTGTGAACTTAACCACTACACCACCGGGCTGGACCTTGAACCTCTGCTTTTAATGAGTAGGTGTTCATATTCCTATGAATGCACCAATTAGGAATCAAGATCCATTTCTGAAGCAGCAATTTTGGAGAATTATAGTGTAGTGATAAGAGCACGAGCTCTAGAGTCAAACTATTTGATTTTCCTCCTCCTTTATCAATTCAATTTAAGTGATTGTGCTTCTCTTTCAAGAGTCTGATTGTTATGCCTGCTTAATTTGATTTGCTCATATGCTTGGATTAACGAGGATAGACAACTCAGCTGCCTCCACTGCTGAGACAGTTGGGCCTTTCTGTGTGTCTGGTGCCAGATATAATACTCAATAATGCGTTGCAGGGAAACCAAATCAACAGAGTGGAACCAAATGATACCTAAGATCCAATATTTATGCATAAGCTTTGGTGCCTAAATTGGGACTGTGTCTTAGAAAGGCGGCATGCAAAAAGATATCCTGTGTAGCTACTGTGGTGTGTACTCAGTCCTAGGAGATACACCACTCATAACTTAATTCAACTTCGTGTGTCCTATGCTAAGGACTACATCTTTCACTTTGCCAGTTAAATGATTCTACTTAAAGTACAAAGACAGTGTGATATTTCCCCAGCCTTCCTGGTACAACACCAACTAAAATACTATAAAATATTTAAAATTAATCTTTCAATAGCAAGATAATAAGGAAATCTTCAGAAGCTGTAACCAGAAAGCTTAAATCTAGAAAAATCAGCAAGCGTTGAAGATGAATGTTGTCTTGGGGGCTCTGCCCATTGACTCCTGCTGCCCCAGAGCTGCAGTTTTAAGGGCCACACGTGAGTGACAAATATTAGGACATATGTAGTGGAGAGGTGGATGAGAGATTCAGAATTAAGCCAGAAGCCTCAAAGGGTGCCACACTCTGTGACCTGAATTAAGAAAACAAACCTGTCTTTTGGTGAGAAATATTAAGAACCTTTTGTCTCTGGGTGGCTTCAGAAAACAAACAAACAAAAAATCTCTCCTGAGAATTCATAACCATCCTTCCTGGGTTAGGGACTAGAAATAACACTAATTGCTCCTGAAACCCACAAGCAGAAAATTTATTTTAAATTGGTCCTCGAGTGCCTGGTAGAAGCATATGCATATCTTCTCTGGAGAAAGAACACATTCAAGCCTCAAGATAATCCCACAATAAATGTTCAGGGAAAGTGATTTCTCAAAAACAAAAAACAAATTCATAAGAGACACTAGGAAAGACATAAGACTCAGTTAGGGTCAACAGAAACACGAACTAGAGAATGAGATATTCATAGACTGCTGATCCTGAAATTGTCATCACAGAATATTAAATAAGTATGCCAAATGTTTAAATAAATGAAAAATGTATCAAAATTATGACTAAAGAGATAAGACTTTCAAAATGATCCAGTGGAACTGAAAAGGAACATTGTAGCATTTCTAGAAAAGTATATGAAACACAAAGTTCAGGCTAAACCAAAAATTAGATACAATGAAGAGAAAATTAATGCAATAAAAAAATAAATCAGAAGAGACATATCCAGAACGCAGCACAGAAAGATAGGAGAGAAAATTACAAAGGACAGGTTAGGAGACATGTAGAAAAAAGTGATAAATTCTTAACATTTATGCTTTCATCTATTTGAAGTCCAAAACAGAGTTTAGAATAGGAATAAGCAGTAGAGATAATATGTAGAATTTTTCCAAATTAAAAGGAATGAAAATCCCAAAGTAGGATAAATCGTAAAAATTCCACAGCAGGATAAACAAACAAACGTCTACACCTAGATATATGAAATTGAAAAACACCAGAGTGTAAAAGCTGCCAGGGATAAGAGACAGCTTACCTTCATAGGAAGGGAAACTAACAACTGGCTTCTTTTTTTTTTTTTTTTTCGTGAGGAAGATCAGCCCTGAGCTAACATCTATGCTAATCCTCCTCTTTTTGCTGAGGAAGACAGGCTCTGAGCTAACATCTATTGCCAATCCTCCCCACTTTTTTCCCCCAAAGCCCCAGTAGATAGTTGTATGTCATAGCTGCACATCCTTCTAGTTGCTGTATGTGGGACGCGGCCTCTGCATGGCCGGAGAAGCGGTGCGTCGGTGCACACCCAGGATCCGAACCCAGGCCGCCAGCAGCGGAGCACGCGCACTTAACCGCTAAGGCATGGGCCGGCCCACAACTGACATCTTAAGGGCAATAATAAAAGCAAAGAGATTGTGGAATACTGTCTTCAGATTACTGAGAATACTTGGCAACATGGGATTGAATAATCAATGAACTGATGTTCACAGATAAGGGTGACATTAAGATAATATCAGACTCATTATCACAAACATTTCCATTTTCCCCAAATTGATATTAATTCTAATCCTAAAAACATCCTAATAGTTTGTTTTAATATGTCAAGGATAACTTTGAAAATTATATGGAAGAACGAAAGTTCAAAAAAAACCAAAGAACCTTAAAGTTAAAGAAATGAATTGCAGGGGACCACCCCGTGGTTTAGTGGTTAAGTGCGCGTGCTCAGCTGTGGCGGCCCGGGGTTCGCTGGTTCGGATCCTGGGCGCGCACCGACGCACGCTTGTCAGGCCATGCTGTGACGGTGTCCCACATAAAGTGGAGGAAGATGGGCACGGATGTTAGCCCAGGGCCAGTCTTCCTCAGCAAAAAGAGGAGGATTGACATGGATGTTAGCTCAGGGCTGATCTTCCTCACAAAAAAAAAAAAAAAAGAAAAAGAAATGAAAGGCAAAGAAGTGAAATAAGATGTAGTGACAATCAGATAAAACATTTTAAGATATACAAATTTAAGCCTTAATGAGTGAGGAAAATGATACTAGGAAAATAAGTTACCTGTGGGAAAAAAAATTGATCCCTACTGCATCCCATACACAAAATAAGTTCAAATGAGTTAGGACTGAATTATAAAAGGCAATATTTTTGAAGAAAATGTGAGAGAATTTCTATAACATCACGGTAGGTATGGATTTTGTCCACAAGACACAAAAATAATAAACTAAAGGAAAAGACTAAAATTCTATTGCATTAAAATTAAGAACTTCTATTTTTCTAGGTATAGCATAAAGGAAGTGCCAAAACAGACCACAACTGGAGAGAAAATATCTGCCCCATACATATTATTAACAAGAGACAGTTACCATCTGTTACTGACAATAGATTTTATAATGAACTGAGTGTTTGTGTCCTCCCAAAACTCATGTTGAAATCGTAACCCCCAATATGATGGTATTAGAAGGTGGGGCCTTTGGGAGGAAGTTAGGTCATGAGCAACCCATGTGAATGGGATTAGTGTCCTTATGCGAAGAAAACAGAGAGATGATCTCCCTCTTGGTCATGTCATGATATAAGGAGAAGAAGGCTGTCTGCAAACCAGGAAAAGTGACCTCACCAGACTAGATCTGCTACCACCTGATCATGGACTTCCCAGCCTCCAGAACTATGTGAAGTAAATATTTGACGTTTAAGCCACGCAGTCTCTGGTATTCTGTTATTGCAGCCCAAACTGACTAAGATATTTTTATCTGAAAGAAAAGAGAAAAAGAAATATACACACCTACACACACAAATACTTATAGAACAAAGTAAAAGTAAAAGAAAGTAAGTAAAAGAAAACAAATTAGCAAATAGGCAGAAGAAGCATGGAATAGTGAATATGTATATTCCCACAATAGGATATACACATCCTGCAAAATGAGTACAAAAATTTAGATCAATTCCAAACATAATATTTAGGGATAAGAAAACAAATCACAAAAGAATAGACAAGATGGTAAACATCAAAACTAAACAGTGTATTATTTAGGGAAACATACATGCAGCATGTAATTATTAAGAAAATAAATACCAGAAAATTTAGAAGAGTGAATGGTTAACTCTTCAGGGAGGAAAGACAGTCTGGTTGGGAAGGGACATACATGGGATCGCAAAGATATTGGTTATGTTTTAATTCTTAAGGTGGGTAGTAGCTACATGTGTGCTTTTATCAAATATTATTATTATTACTAAGACCATAAAATGTATTATATGCATTTTTTGTGTGTTTGTGATGTATTTTACAGCATGAAAATCTTCACACAGTGGGAAGCCATTTGCTATAGCCATCTTTAAAAATTACTGATTAATCGTTAATCTTCATGCCACCATAGTTGGGTCTTCAGCACACGGAGTAATAAATAGAGATGTCCAGGTCAGTTCAATAATTTTTCTGTCCAACTATATGCAAGGCTCAAAGTATTATCTTGTCAAATATGTAAAATGTTTAAGGTAATGAAATGCCTTTTGGCATTTCATCAATAGTAGCATAGTCCTGCTTTTAATTGGTTTTAGCACCAAGCTAACTTTACGCTTGAGAAATAAAAAAATTCAGGTTAAAACTTTGGTGATTCCCAATTAATTTCCAACTTATTACATTTAGCAGTGGAAGTAGCAATATGGAAGATGGAACTGTGTTAATGGTCAGGAGTTGTGTACCAAGTATAGGGAAAGGCCAGAAAACGTGCGACACGAGTGATGAGACGGGCCCAAAGCTTTGAGGACTTGATTTTAGAGATGTTCCTGCACCCGGGAAATAGTATATGTGGTTCTTAGAGATGGAAAATTAAAGGGATTAAAGATGGTGTTTAGCAGGGAAAAATAAAACAAGTGATGATTAATATCTAATGTGTGAAATATAGTGAGCAAGCACTTGGTATTAGTTATGCCATTCAATATCCACAACGAGGTTAATATCAACAAATTATAAATGCTAAAACTAAACCTCAAATGTTAAGTGACTAACTGGTAAATGTCAGAACTATGCTGAAATCATGGTTTGCTAGAGAGATTGTTTTTATTTAATGGTATGTAAGATGCTAGGAAGCATAAAAATAAAAAAAGGATTATTTTTATCTAATTAAATATATACATTTCATGTTTTTCACAAAAATTTGAGATGCCTTAGCATTGTATGTGAATTAAAATGAAATTGAAAAAATATATAAATATTTCAGGGCCATGGGAAAATACAAATAGAATAGGAAGATAAGGTCAAGGAAAAAGTTGAGGAGGACATAATGAGTTTCTTCAGAAAAGTATTTCTCACCAGTAAATTTTATTCTCTCTCACTGGTTGGTATGGTTTAAACCAGATTAAAACACAGAATATTTAGGGAGATGAGTCAACTGAAACTTCATCCAAAAATTCTCAGTAAACATTATCGCTCTCATGGAACTCCAGATTCAACACATGACCTGTGGGTTAATGCTGTAATTAAGACCTGACTTTTACTATTTCTCTGTAGATACAGTTATCTTACTAATGCAACAGTAACAGAGAACAGAAAGTGTAGTGTATATATATATTTATTTTTCTAAATGAGAAGATATCTAGGGCACCAGGGTTTGGGAGAAGCTCTTTTAGACTCTTTAAATTGCTAGAGAGATGATATTTGCTTTTGGCAAAGTTTGCTATGGAAAATCCTGGTTCTTATATTTAATGATGAACAGGTAGTCAGAATGAGACAATGGTGGGCAAAAGATTCATGTCCATGATCAGGGCTCAACTGTGTCCTAAAGCAGTCTTTTGATACACAGATATTTGGCTTAGTAGGTGTTATACATTGTTTTCCTCTGAATTCTCTTCCTTAGTCAATATTGAAAGACTATTATTTTAAAAAACTTGTTTTTTTTGTAATGGATTTTAGAGACCAAAGTTTGAGTTCAGTGATGAGTGGACCTGATGTAGTTCATCAGGAAACATATAAAGATTAATGGATGCTTCTACTAGGTAGGAGAAGTGTCAAGCTATGGTGTTGATAAGGAGAAAAATAATAGTCATATTTTTGTAATATCAAGTATGAAGGATGAAAAGAAGAGGAAAAAAAGAGAGACTCTGCCTAAAATGCATTTTCTCTAGAAAATATGCTTGCTCCACAGAGGAAGAGAATGATTCCAAATTCTATATCTGAATAGAGAACTATTTTGAGGCTTTAGAAGTATAACATCAGAAATGTGGACAAGACCAGAATTATTTTATAAGTATAGATTTTAAACTTTTAGCAAAATATGAATTGTAGAAAAGATAAAGGAAGGACGAGGGGATCCTAAGGCCTAGCAAAGTGCTTTCCCTCCATAGAGTAGGAGAAATGTGGGACCAATTATAGAAGTATGTTGAAATGTTAAAAAGTGAGGTTAACCCATTTGGAAGGTGTAGAAAGTACCTGAGGGATGTGAATTAAGAAGAATGAGGAAATTGAGTTTTACAGCTACAGAAAAAGAGAGAGCAAATGGGGATGTTTGGGCCATGACGAATGACTTGAGACCTGAAGAATTCAAAAATTATAGAGAGGTCAGATTTGAGGTATTAAAAAAAAAATTAGAGAAGACATATGGCTTTCAGTAGATCCATAGGTGCAATTTCTAAGTAGCCACAACAAGTCACTGTTATGTCTTATATCCTATCCTCTTTCTATTGAAATTTTGAAGGGATCATTTAATTGGAAAAAACTTCAGAGCAAGGGAAAATACTTCTTAAAGCAATAGTAGAGGGCCAGCCCTGGTGGCCTGGTGGTTAAGTTCGGCACGCTCAGCTTCAGCCGCGCGGGTTCAGTTCCCGGGAGTGAACCTACACCACTCGCCTGTCAGTGGCCATGCTGTGGCAGCAGCTCACATACAAAAAGAGGAGGATTGGCAACAGATGTTAGCTCAGGGTGAATCTTCCTCAGCAAAATAATTTAAAAAAAGCAATAGTAGAAGTCTAATAAATTAATAAATTAAAAACATAGATTGTAGGAATTACCATTAAGTGGCAGAGGAGAAAAAAACCTAAAACCCAAATCAAGCAAACCAAACACCAAAAATCCTTGGAATACTGCTGAGCTTGCTGAGATATAGAGGGAAGAGCAGATGATTACGGGGAAGGCATACCAAATGAATTTTAAATAGGAAATTAAATGTTATAAATGTGTGAGTAGTCCACTTCCAGAAGAAAATAATGTTTTCCTGAATAGGACTCATATCAAGGCAGAATTGAATGCAAAGATCACAAGGGTAAAAGAAGTCTCTCAAATTAAATTAAGAGAATTTAGAGATATTTGGAAGACATAAAGGGAAGAATGTAGCCTTGCGAAATTCCTGGGAAATGGAAAGTGTGGGGATCTGGTGTTTCAGATAGCACTTGTGAAAGGAAGGGGAGGTCTTCTCCACATGTAATGAATTTTCATCCCCTCATCTACAGGGTATGGAATTCTTATCATCACTCAAAACCTTAGCTCTCTGACGGTGGGATTTTTGTCTCTTTTGTTGACTTTTGTGTCTAAAGTAATGCTGCCTGGTATTTAGTAGGCACTCAATGAATCTCTGTTGAATGAATGATTGAATATAATACTACCAACCTTTACTGATTTCCACTATAGTACTTGATAAATCCAAATAATGCATCCTTAAAATAATGTGGTTTTTTAAAGTAAAGTAGTTTTCCAATGAATTTCCAAAATTAAAGGTGTTTCTAAATATTGGGAATCTTATAGAAATACAAATCAATGACTTTGGTAGAGGTAGGGGGGAGTTGGTGGCAAAAGACAACCAAATAAATTGAAACTTTAAGCTGTTTTTTATAATAATGCATGATACTTATTCACTATTTTTGAAGGAAAAACTTAATTCACAAAAATATGACATTTGATTAGAATAAAGAAGATTACCTCCTTTTTTAGACTGCATTGCCTTAGGGCACAAAACCAAGTCATCCAGATTAGCTTCAGTTTATTTAGATAGAAGACAAAAAGAAAGGAGGCCAGAGGAAGAATTTCTTGAAATTATAAGTTTAATTCTAAAAGATCATTCCCAATCATCTTGTTTTTCACAATGATCAGGCTGCAGGTTTTGTAAAATACATGAGAATTTGTATTGATTTTGTTGTCTGAGTCCATGGTTTTAGCCAAAGAGAAAAAGACTGAGAGAGGAAATGCAAATGAAAACAATGAGATACCACTACACACCTACTAGAATGGCCAAAATCCTGAACACTGACAATACCAAATGCTGACGAGGATGTGGAGCAACAGAAACTCTCATTCATTACCAGTGGGAATGCAAAATGGTACAGCCACTTTGGAAGACAGTTTGGCTGTTTCTTACAAAACTAAATATACTCTTACCATATGATACAGCAATTGGTAATTACTCAAAGGAGTTGAAAACTTATGTCCATACAAAAACCTGCACACAGATGTTTATAGTAGCTTTATTCATGACTGCCAAAACATGGAAGCAACCAAGATGTCCTTCAGTAGATGAATGGAAAAATAAACTTTAGTACATCCAGACAATGGAATATTATTCAGTGAGAAGAAGAAATGAGCTACCATGAAGACATGGAGAAACCTCAAATATATATTACTAAGAGAAAGAAGCCAATCTGAAAGGCTAAATACTATATGATTCCAACAATATGACATTCTGGAAAAGGAAAAACTATGGAGACAATAAAAGATCAGTGGTTGCCAGGTGTTAGTCATGGGGAAGGATGAATAGGCAGAGTACAAAGGATTTTTAGGGTAGAGAAACTACTCTGTATGATATAATAAAGATGCGTACATGTACATTTGTCCAAACCCATAGAATGTACACCACCAAGAGAGAACTCTAATGTAAACTATGGACTCTGGGTGGTAATGATGTGTCATTGTAGGTTGATCAGTTATGACAGATGTACCACTCTGGTGGGGCATGTTGATAATGGGGGAAGCAATGTGTGAGTTGGGGCAGGGGGTATATGGGAAATCTCTGCACTGTCCACTCAATTTTGCTCTGAACCGAAAACTACTCTAAAAAATAGTCTATTAAAAAAAAAGACAAATAATTCATCAGAGAAAGTTTAATCTAATAGCTTCATTTCATTTTTTTCTACAAAGTGACAAAAAGTGTAAGAGTAGACTCTAGCAGAAGGTCTAAGGCTACATGATGGGCTCACTTAACTAAAAAATTAGTAAAGTTAGAACATCAAACAAGAATCAAAGCTGTCTCAGAACAGACTTTAGACAGATTATTGTGACCTATTGAAATAGAATGTACTAGAAGTGTTTCTATTAAAATAATTTTAACATATGAACCAAAATATATCCATAAGAAACATACAAATCCTGCATGTATGTAATTAACGGTTATAATTTAAGGAACAATCTCAAGTAGCATAATATCTCACTGGAGATCTTCTCGGCTGAATCAGCTACCACAGCACGGAGCTCTTGGAGATGCTGATGGCAGAGACTGAAAAGCACACAGTGGAACTAACGTTGAGCTCCACTTGCCAGCTGGGCCTTTTCTAGTAGGAGGTAACACAGACAGGATTTCACCCATTTGGATTGCATTATATAACACTTGTGGTTTTTTTTGCTTTGCTTTTTTCAAGTTGGAAATATAAAAGTGGAGGGATGAGAGAAGTTTGCAAGATGAAACTTTCAGAGAAAAGAGAACTTAGGAGAAAATAAAAACAATGAAAGTAAATATATGCATAGTTATTTTAAAGCAAAGCACAGCTCTAGAAGGCAACAGTTTCCACAGCACTACCCAATCCTTGGTATAGCAAACCTGCTGCAACTCTTTATCTTTTTCTTAAATCTCCTTTTTTGGTTGTCCAGAAGTTCATGATGGGTTCAGGCTGTTTTTCCCACCAGTTTTATGCAGCTATTAGTTCTTTAAACATTTTTAGAAACAGTCTTTATTGGTTGATATTTTATGCCTTTTACATGTGTTTTCTCATTGAAAGCCTCAGCAAAATGCTTGTGCAACCACCTAGCTTTTTCATACACTACTGTGCTACTGTATGATGGTTAATTGAAACATGAGTCATTTTGGATTTTAGTGCTCAAGTCCAAAGCTGTTATTTCAAATCAAAATCACATTTGGCAGGGAATTAAGAAATTATTTTTACAGAATTACATTTAATGGTTCAATAGAATTCTCTTGCATAGATTATCATAATGTATTTTAATCAAACTTACACTCTATCCTCAACATCATTTCTACTTGTATATCAACAACACACTAACATTTTGTAATTAAATTTTACTGTTTCCCTGAATTTTCTGGGGAACTATTCTAGAATGTATTCTTAGAATGGAATTGTTGAAAAAACAATTATATACATTTTTATCTTTGGATAACATTTTAGTAAAGTTTATATCTTTTTATATTATTCCAACTGTATGTGTCCATTTCCTCCTACACCTACCAGCTTTAGATATTTATCAAAAAACAATCTGCTGCTCCAAAAAAAACTGTTACTGTGCAGATGAAATGCATTTTGTTGATTACATTTGTATTTCTTTGAGAACAATAGAGATTGAATTAATTTATCAGATATTTAATTTTTACCATTTATAAATAGTTTAGACTTTTGACTATTTTTGTAGTAGGACAACCATATTTTGTTGGTTTGTAATTTTTTAAATAATTATTATGAAATGAACCTTTTATCGTGTATTTTTTTCTGTCATTTTCCTTTTAATATTACTTACATTTTAAGTACCGAAGTATATTTATGGGGTTAAATTGAACTGTTTTTGAGTGATATCTTTCTGTTTATTCATGTGCTTTTCTATATATAAAATTCTATAAATATCCACTTGATTTTTATTTGAATAATCTTATGGTTTATTTCTTTTTTCTTTTTCTTTTCTTTTTCATTTTCAGTTTTAAATGCAGGTTTTTAAGAATAGTGATTTAAGTCAAGTCATTGATTACTCCTAGACCCAAATTTCTAACAGAGTGTGTTATACCTGAGAAAATGGCTTGGGAAAGTTGACTTTTTATTCCTTTCACAGTAAGAACTAAGGGATGCTTTGGGATTGTTACCAGTTATTTTCACCTATTGGGCAGAAGGGTATTTTCCTCTTTTTAGAGTGTTCAGAGAAGAGAGTATTAAAAATTATTGTGAATGACAAACGGACCTTCTCAAGGGATTGATGGAGTCCTCGCCTTTGCTGGGTGTCACTGGTTGTGTTAAACAAGAGGCCACTACTTAAATCTGGAAAAAAAAGAAAAAACAAACTTAACTAAATTTATTTCTTGCTAAGAAAAGGAAGCTCTCAGTCTTTTTAAGCAGAGATCTAATGTAATGTAGGTTTTGGGGAACTCTGAAGTTAGGGGTTAGTGGATTTTTAGAAGCATGAGTGTTAACAGATTGGTATTTTTAGGGGTGAAGGATAGGAACTATTTATTCTTAGATGTCTTTTAGGGAATTTGCAGGAAAGCTTGCTGCTCTGGTGAGGAGAATGCTACTAAATCTACTCCATGTAATTGTATCATTTACCCACATTAAACCTTTGCCTGTTTTTTTTTTTTTTAATTCACCATTCTATCAATCATTATCACCCCTATGCATGATATCTATTATGGAAAAATAAGATTGCAATTAAAAATGGACAGTTTTATGGAGAATCTTCAAGTTATAGTGCAAATATTAGCCCATAATTCAATTCTGTACAAGTGTGAGAGAAGCTCACATAGGGACTTGGTACATAGGGTTCCTAGAATGGATTCCACTAGCATCCACATTTAGAACTATAGGGACCTGAGGAAATAATAAGCTGGGACAAGTCAATTGCAAGAAAATTCCAGCTGTACTGGTAAATTCTGAACACATGCATAGTGAGGCTGACTCAGTTTTTCTTTTTCTGACCTATTGGATTTGCTGTGAATTTTCCCCAAATAGAGTTTAGTCTCAGCTGTTAAGTTTTCAATGCAATGTAATATTTATTTTCTAACACATTCCAAATAGTTGTTGTTTGTTTAATACTTATTTTTTATTTCTAGTTTGCTTAATAATTTTATTGTTGTTGTGAATTATGACCTGTACATTTTATACAATAGAGAATTTATTTAGGGGGATGTGTGTGTGTGCTTTGTTGAAAAGCTTCCATGTTTTCTATATTTTCATTGAAGAATATTGACCCCATTAATGTTTTACAGCCAATACCTGGAAGTGGCACACATTCTTCCTACTTACCATCCATCGTTGAGGACTTAGCCACTTGCAAAGGAGGCTGGAAAATAATGTCTCTAGCTGGTTGACCATGTTTCCAATTCACACTCTATAACTATGGGAGGAAAAAAGACAGGTTTTAGGGGTAAATTTAGCAATATACCACAAAGGCCAGGAAGGTGTTAAACTCTCCCTTTACATGTGTGATTCGTTCAATATTATCTTATGATTTTATAAATTTTTATATTATGTTACTCAACTCTTAGAGGTTAGTGACTCCTCCCACCTAGCTCCTAAATAAAACAGCAAATTCATGACATTATGTGAAAACACTCACGTGCAAGAGTATACATAGACATAGATACACATATGCACATCTGCATACATATTTGCATTCATAGAAAACATATATACACATAATCACACATATGCATGCATGCGCGCACGTGCACACACACACACACACACACACAGATATCCAGGTAAAATGTCTAAATTCAAAGGAAAGAGAGATAATCCTATCACTTCTAGAAGGAAAAATTGGCATAGCTGTGAAAGAATGAAACTCAGGTTATCAGACTTCTCATATGCAGCTTAACAATATCTATAGAGTTCTGAGAGTAAAAAGTCTTTGAAACCAATATTTGACAAAATTACCATTTATGTATGAGGACAAGATAAAGACTTTGGGGCCATGGAGGAAATTGAAATGTATCCCATACATTCTTTCATTCTTAAAAAAAAAAAAACACACTCAAAAATGTACTCAGAAAAACAAAACCATAACCAGAATAAGTAACTCAAGAAAGAAAACATACAAAATAATAGAAAATAGTAAGTACACAGTTAATTTTAAATAGCCATTGTTAACAGTGAAATTTTAATAAATTATTAGAAAGAAATACAGAGATTACTTAAAAATAATAATGCCTACTTTATCCAAGTTTACTGCTAATTTCAAGAAAATGTTGGCAGTAGTGGGTGCTAGAGAGGAAGAGTAAACATGATAAAAGGTGTGTGTGTTTGTGTGTGGTATAATTTATTAATACTGCTAATGTATAATTTAATATTGATTAAAATATGCTTTTTCTGAATTAGGAGTTATAGATACTGCTTAGCTATAACTTGATTTGATGAAGAAATAAATAAGTAATGTCAACTTTAAGGATATATATTAGTATAAAACAAATACATGTGGAACATCCTAACCACCCGAAGTCAGTGGGAGAGGGGGACAATAAAGAGTACTCAATGCTTCATGAAAGAGCAGGAAAGAAAGAAGAGAAACAAGAGGCATATGTATATTCTGTTAAAACAAAGTAAAATTATGTCAGGAATAAGACAAAATGTGAAATATCAAAATAAAGCTATTAAAGTTCCAACATCTCAGAATGAGTTAAAAATGAAAAATTTAGCTATGTGTCATTTACAACTAAATGACACAAAAATAATTGAAAATAAAACAATGACAAAAAGTATGCAAATAAACAGCAATGGAAATGTTATTATCCAAACAACGGAATTTATGACAAAAAGAATGAATGAGAATAAGAAGAGTGTTTAACATTGAGCAAACAGACGCGCCATAGGATAATGTGTACAGGTATGCCTCTCAGTGCACAGACTCAAGTGAGACCAAGTGATCCACTTGGAGGAGTGCAGTTCTTCTCTCCGTTTGGGGCTTTTGACAAGGCTTCCATATGGTGGCATCCTGGTCCAGCCCTCTCGCGCACACCGTGGGCTATCTTCCATTATAAGTAACTGTACACAAGCATAAAAACTAGGCTACTCACAGAAACATCTCCAAATTGTCACCTTCCCAAGTTTCAGATAAGTTGCTAAATGTGCAAACAAGGTCAACAAATCAGTGACAGTGGAAACAAAAAGGGCAAGCACGATCAAGATAATCCGTGAACATGTATGTAGAAAAATGAGCCTTTGATATGGAAACTAGAGTGTCCTTCCAGGTCAGGGGTGCTCATTAAAGACACCATCGGGATGGATAAACATAAGTATTCAATTCCATTCGTGTGCAACCACTCAAAATGTATGTCTCTAAAATGTTCAATGAGGGATCAGAGGCACCTTGTCAAATGCCTTAAAATAAATGTGGTCGGGCAATTGTTAGCGTATTTCCTTCCACTTTGCCTGCTGAGTGTCTAGTACTTACATACCCCCATGGCCCTTCAGTTTGATGCAGAACCCAGTCTTTCCTCTTTTTCAGTCTCAAGCGTCTATAACGCTAAGCTTTCCTCTCTCCTTGTTTCAGAGAACTGTCTCTCCTCTCCCCTCCCCTATTACAGACATTTTAGACGAAAGTTTATCTAGCATCCACTAAAAGGGGATGCTGTTCTCTCAGGGTGATGGCTGAAATAGGTCTGGAGTCGGGAACTCCAATATCATCAGCCCTCCTTTTCCAAATTTCTTTAGCGTGTCCTTTTCTCCTCTGTATCTTTCTTGCTTATTTATTTATTTTTTCATTTTGTCTTCCTTGTCTCTGTCTGACAATTACCACAAAGCTCGAACCCGAGCTTCTGGTACATCTAGGCTCAAGTCCTCACCGTTTTGTGACCACAACAGAAAGGGGTGTGTGGCTTCCAGATCTAGACTGAAAAATTCTGGGGACAGACTCTGTGGAGTCAGAACTGTGTTCAGTCCCTGGTTCTGCTTCTACAGGCTATGTCACCTCAGGGGAATGATGTAACTTCTCTCTAAGGGTTCTCACCATAAACGATGACAATAACAGGACCAACTTTGTAGGGTGTTGTAAGGAGTAGATAAGGAAATACATATTAGTATTCACCTCCTGAATATAAGGAAAAAATTATCAAATAGTTAAAATTTCAAAGAAATAAAAACAAAAACATATAGCTCTGCCTTGTGAACTAAAGAACTTCTCTTCCCACCAACAGAGATGGATGACCATCTGTGTGGCGTCTTATCCGCATGAGGTTCGCATTAGTCTAGAAGATATCTGGAGTCCCTTTCCATTTGGGAGTCTGTATTTCCATAAAGTGCAAAGCATGGAAATGTTTTCCTTTTTTCAATTAGTTAATATTAGTTCTATCCAAAAAGCTTTACCATCATTTTCCTTAAATGTTTGTTAGTTTTTTATTTGGACCAAAGCCATTTTATTTTCATCAAAATTTAGCTACCTATAGCTACATAGCAAAATTTTAATTCAATTATCAAGTCCTTTAGTATTATAGTACTTTCATAAACACTTAATTATTCATTCAATATTGCCCATATGCCTTTTAGAAAATATTTCCAAACAGGAGTACTTTTTGGATGTAATGCCACAAAGTTGATGGTTCCTTGAAATGAAGTGATAACTTTGAATGTCATGTGTATGACCTTTTGTTGCTGTTGTTGTAGTTAGTTTTTTCAAACTTATATCACAAGATAATCCCCTTATTCTTTCAAAAGATGGATCCATTGTATAAATAAAATAGACATTTTGATATAATATAAATATGACACACGTTTAATCAAATCACTGAAGCAGTATCAAAGAGTAGCAATAAATAAGGCTGATGATTTTGAAAAGAAATGTTTAGTTATTTTCAAGTAATGCAGTACTACTACAGTTGTTTTTGTCTTTTCCCCAAAAAAGACAGAGTAATTGCTTATCTGAAACTTATCTCTTAGTCACTACCATTTGACACACTTAGAGATCTTGGAGGGCATCGATGAGTTCATGGAATATAATTATAATTTTCTTTTATGAAACACATGTGTAGAATTTACAATGCTTCTTAATATTTCAAGAATAATTTATCATTATTTTGCTAAAATTAGGAGTATCATACATGCTTCAAATCCATTCTTAGGTGGATCTATATGAGTATTTTCATAGTTCAAAAAATTTAAGAGATATCATTCAGTACATCCCCAAAGTATATAAAATTTAACCATTACTCTATAAAATGGGTGTGACAGATGTATCAATAAAAAAATATATTATGCCCAGATACCAAGAGACATGTGATTTTTGGCCTTAACCACAACTTTCAAGTAGTTTCCTATATCAACTGATTTTGGCAATTTTTTTCTGATGTATGACTATTTCATGTTATTGCTTTTTAATAGTCTACATTTATAGAGCTATAAAGTGAGTTTTCTTTGGCAACTTGACTTTTTTCCACTATTTTTACTTCACTAACATTTTAGGAGACTCTAGCATCCAATCATTTTTGTTTTCTGTCAGAATTTCTTAAATTAAAATTGGAAACCTAAAATTAGCTTTATAACTATAATTTTTATTTTATCTGTTTAAATTGTGCTTTTCATACATTAGTATGATTTTGTCTTAATTATGTGTTAACTATATGGGGGAAAGAAAATTCAAATTATAAGCAAAAAAAATATTGTTACCTTTTATGGTGCTATAAAATGCATGCTTTAGGTATATGAAATGTATGAAGAAGTTTGAAACTTCAATTAAACTATTCTTTCGTTTTTATTTCCCCGGAAGAGAACTATAGTGGAATTTGTTGAGCCTGGAGTGGATTTATGTAATTAGCTTGATTGCAAGCCATCCTTCCCATAGGTCAAGCCAATTAAAGGATAGCTAAGGGAGACATGGCCCCAAACAGTGGCATATGGCACAGTGGAGCTGAAGCTCACTAGGGACGGAAAACAAAGTCACATGGATTATATCAGTGAAATGAAACGAAATTGGATGTGGAACACTGAACTCAAATTCCCCCTCCTTTTTGTTTTCAGTCTGGATACTTTTTTCTGTACTCTCTTCTTACGCTGAGCACACCCCATGAAGGGTGGGAGGAAGGGGAAGGGGGTTTGAACACTGGTTTTAGTCACCGTGTTATTTGCCACATTGGGGTCTAGATCTTTCTCATTTCCTGGGTTGGTTGTTGATGATCACAAAGGATCCAACTTTGATGGCATCACATCTGCCCACTGTACTAAGAAGTCAACTTCCTACCTCAGAAATCTGGGAGTTGAACCTCAGGATAAGAGCAGACATTCAAACGGGATAGTCTGAAAATTAGGCATAAACTTTGAATAAGTGTAAAAATAATATATAGAAAAAAGCAGCTTGAATAATAACGTTTGACTGTATTCAATAGTGATCATAAAATGACTATCTTCAAAAATTTCCTCTGCAAATTTAAGGTAAAGGAGAGAATTTTAGCAATAAGAAAAATAAATGGAGGTGTGGATTTACTCATAATGTAACCAAACCCCTAGATTGTGTCAATTAATGCTTTTTAAATCAGAGTGTCAGGAGTGAAAATTGGCAGACTCATAAATGTATAGATGTTCGTTGCTTGTTTTAAAGTCCATCAAGTACTACCCAGGGATTAACTTTAGACTGCAAAACAATTTGCCGTCAACTGTGATAGGATTTCAACCCATTCTGCAGGTTGTTCCCATGGCTCTGTTCCTTTGCCCATTTTAAGGACTAAATTGTTGAAACTTAAGCTAAAAAAGGTAGAAATTTAAGCTATTTTAAGGCCTTTTTAAAAGACGTTGCATTGCATCAAGAATAGCTAGTTTGAAAAACTGTGGCTAGAATACCAGAGATTTTTCTTACTTCTGGCTCTGCTACTAACTTGCTATGTGATTTTAAACATCTGATTTTACGTCTCTGTGCCTCAGTTTCCTCATTTGCTAAGTGATGGGGTCTGGGAGTGGGTAAACCAGATGATCTCTGAGGTTCCCTTCTACTTTGAAAATTCTCTGAGTCTGATCCATCTACTTTTATTGATCAGATTTTACTCTGCAAAACAGAAAATGAAGAGTCAAGGTTGAGATGAGGTGAAATTACTTAACAAAGTGCAAATAAATAGAAAGGATAAGTGAGTTTTTTAAACCATAAATAATTACTCTTTTAAACGAGCAAAGTAGACTGCTGTGTATTATGACATGTGGTATGTTACCTCTTCAGTCTTCCTCCTTGAGTGATAAACTGGAAATCTCCAGATACATCACCATTCCTCCTTTCTCAGAATGCCTTTATTTTCTCATTCGCCATTGCCTCCTGAATGATTTGCATCATATGGCCATTGTTCTTTAGGGACCTAGATTCAAAAGACTGTTCTGTGTGGAATCACATTTTATTTCACCCCAGACATTTATTAATGCGTGAAAGTGTCAGTTTCCACACACACACACACACACACACACACACACACACACAAATACTTCATTTAAGTACTGCTGTTCTATGCTGACAGGCTAAGTTCCATCGAGAAATATAGCACTTTGCAATGAAAGATACATAGAAATGTGAAAATAATTTTTATTTTTCAAATATGTCATGGTTGAATTTATAAATACTTGAAGTAGTATATACGTTTTACTCTTCTAATTTATTGACATTTATTGACATTGCAAATTTTCAATAGAGAGATAGGTCATGCACTGGCTATTTTATTCCCTTCTCAAAATCCATATCAAACATATTCTTCCTGAGACTATCTAGCTACAGACACAAAGTTTTACCTTGTCTATAAATGCTTCATACAGAGACTGAATGATCCCCCTACGCTTATTTTCTTTCAGATGTTACCAGCTAAACTAGAACTGGTAACAGAAATATTGTAGCAGAATTATCACTTCATTTTTTAAAAATAAAGGTGGGTGTATGAGGCTTCTGTCACGTCTCTCTATATTTACAGTGAAAAGTCAATTCTAGGCAGTCTGTGTTGAAAATGACAGCATTTCTATCACACTCTACATCAGCTGCTGCTCTCTGGAGTCAGAATTATCATCCTTCACTGGGCTGTCTTGCTTTATGATATCAATTAGCAAACAATCTGTTTTCTTGGCACATGATACAATTAGGATGGAAAACAGAGTGACTGCGAAGCAAAACATTTTTCAGGGAGAAGGCTGTTTTGCCAAAGTGTGGGGAGGGGGAAATGGTATCATTCTGCTGTCTGTCAGTCTTTCTTTAATTTGCCGCTGATGTCAGTTTATTGACATTAATACAATGTCATAATATTATTAGGTTGGCTATTGTTTTAATTTTTTCCTGATAATGTTAGTATTTGATTTTTAAGAATTTACAGCTATTATTTCTTTTTTTAGCTTTCAGTTCTAGAATTTGTGTTCAAACCCCTACTTATACCCTAGGAAAAAAAAAATCAGATAAAGCAGGAGAGAAGGTACACTAGAGGGCGCTAGTCAACTATATTTTTTATTTATTTATTTATTTTCATTTACCATTATAATTTGCATGTCTTTAGGGATGCTTTCACAGCTTTATCTGATCTATTTGAGACTATTCATTTTTCTTTGTTGCTCTTTTTTTTTTTTTTTTTTCAGACCAATAAGCTCATTTGGTAGTTTGTATTGACCACAAAAGTTCTAGACCTTTAGGTTCATTATTTTGATAAGCTTTACCCCCTATGGATTGTCTGGGTGGCCTTTATTGAAACCCCACGATCTTGTCCTATGACATTTCTATGTTTTTTGAAAGAGCATATCCACAGCTGCCAGTAATTGCTGCTTAAGCCCAATTGTATGGGCTTCGAGATATACACAAATCACTCCTGGGTATTTCTTTTAAGCCACATTTAAACCCCAGTCTCCAGAGGTGAAAGGCGAGATATTTAAGTCATCTGCCACCTGGCTCATTCTAACTTGATTGGTAGGGAAGACAAATTCATCTTCTGAAGAATATACAAGAACAATTTTTCTTAAAAGGTCAAATGAAATTTATGCTTCATGCTCAAAACTTTGGCATTTCAATTAACTTTTAAAAGTCACAAACAATACAGTGGGCTCTAAAATGTGCTTGAAGAGAAAATACATTGTATTTATTAAACAAAATAAATTTAATGACTTGCTTAGAAGATGTTGCTCCTGCCTCTTTATTTAACAAGATTGAAAAAAATTTTCTATCTTCTATGACAGTAGGAACACACTTTTCTCTAATCTCTTTATTGTGTTTCTGGGGTACTTTTATTCTTTTAGTTGCCTTCTCTTTTGAAACATTATTTTTTAAAGTCATGAGTAAAAAGATGAAACAGTTATTTCACAAGTAAATATGATATAAAGAATACAGAGAATTTATAATGACAGTAATTATAATGTTAATAGAAATGGTTATAGTAATATTTATTCAGTAGGATACAATTAAAACCTTGGTCATAGTCCAAATCCAATCTGTTAAAATCTAATATTTTACAGTAAAATATTTCTTAGGATTGCTGCTCTCGAAGACTCAGTCTCATTTCTCAACTACAAAAATACAAAGACTTCCAGTATATATCTCATGTAACGTGTTCTTATTCTATTACATATGCTGTCTCTGTCAAAACATAACAGAGATGGGGGCCATCTCAAAATAGGACTAAAGAAAATCATCTTGAATCTTATATCATCCTGAACATACTAAACCCTGTACTAGCCCGACACACTAAGTACCATTACCATCACCGTCTTGTGGGTAGTTGAAGTTATTTTTAAGTCTTGATTGGAAGAATTTCCCAGTCTGAGGATGGGAAGGGGAGAAACCCATAAAAGTAGGACTCAGCTCAGCAGGATGGTGTTCTTTTTCCCCTTTGCTATGCTAGTAGTTATTTTCCAGTCTGCTGTCTTTATAGCCATCAGGTTAAAAAGTTATTAAAAACATGGACTCCTGGGGTTGGCCAGGTGGCGTAGCAGTTGAGTTCGCGCATTCCGCTGCGGTGGCCCAGGGTTGGCCAGTTCGGATCCTGGGCATGGACCTACTCACTGCTCATCAAACCATGCTGAGGCAGCGTCCCATGTAGAAGAGCTGCAACTCTACAACTATGATACACAACTATGTACTGGGGTTTCCGGGAGAAAAAAAGAAAAAAAAAAGGAAGATTGGCAACAGATATTAGCTCAAGGCCAATCTTCCTCAGGGGAAAAAAAAAAAAAGAAGAGCCATTTCTAAAAACAAAACAAAACATAGACTCCTCATGTATTAGATCAAATGGGATCAAAATGAATAACTAATTTGATCAAGTTCATGCTGGCAGGCAAGTTGAGGAGCCAGTCCAAGACAGAAAACCAAATCTGTTGTGGCTTCAAGTCCAAGGATCTTTCTGTTTCGCAAACCTCCTGCTGTGTAGAAGTCAAAATCTTCACCCAGATGTATACCTACAGATGTCTATTAATTTCCTCTCTGTAACTTTTGAATAATTATTGTAATGATTTATTTAAGATTGTTAATGGAAGTCAGTTTTTATTCAATGAAAGAGATGACAGAATTACTTTCAAATAAAAATGTATAGAGAAGCTTTCAATATCTTTTGAGTAAAAAAATACCTACCTATTTAAACTGCATATTCTAAGAGACTATTTCCCTCCTTTTCCACTACGCCTTTTGAAAATGAGCAACAAAATAGAAAGAGTTGAGTGTTACATTTGCAAATACAAACAAAACACTCTGGATTACTAAAAGTACTTGATGTCCTGACATGTTTTGTTGTCCTAGTAGGAAGGATTTCACTTAAAACATCGCATGGGGTCCTATGCTTTGCTTTAAAATTAATTTATGGCACTTCCAACTGAAGGACAAATACTATACTTAAAAGTAAGACAAACATGACCTTCATAAATCTGTTTTTTATAAAGGCACAAATAAGTTGTTTAGCAATTTGAGTACACGGTCACGATCAGTTCTATTTACATGAAAAAGACTCATAATTAATACTAAATGCAGGCATTTATTTAAGTCATTTTGAGCATTTGTTTTCTGTACTACAACCGTATTTCATGCTGTCTCAATTTTTTTTGTAAAATATAATTTATAGAAAGACATTATCATGATTATATTGTAGTAAATCTAATTAAAAATTGCAGAATTGGTTGTCATCTTCAAGTAAATACACACAAGAATGTTTTTAGGGGTCACCAATTATATTGACACTGCAGGCACACATTTGAGAGCTAAAATCTCATTTAGAAGGTTATATTAACTCAACCGATGCAAAGCTTTGGGTGTCTGGTATTTTTAAAGTAAAAGCTAAAACAAATTCCAAAGGACACAAATTTAGTGTGCTATTTCTTTAGGAAACATCCTGTTTCAAATATAGTCACAACATTTTGGTCAATGACATCGCATATATGATGGTGGTCCCATAGGATTAGTACCATATAGCCTACATGTGTAGTAGGATATATCATCTTATTCGAGGCATTATAATGCGGTGTGTATGTTTGAGCATGTGCTCACACATGCACTTGTACATGAGTGTGTGTGTAGGAAGTGGTAAGTCAAGACTAGAGATAAAATTTTTTGATCAGGAAAATCTAAAACTAATTGAGCAAGTTTATGAATAGCTGATTTTATTCATCTGTCTGATCATTTGAGTTCTAAGAAAAAGTCTATGACCTTGTGTTGGAGGGCCCCAAGACTACCCTGGGGTTTGATGATTTGCTAGAAGGACTTACAGAATCAGATAAGCTGGTATACTCATGGTTATGGTTTATAACATCAAAAGGAAACGGATTAAAATCAGCCAGGAAAAAGATGCATAGGTCAGAGTCCAAGAGAGACCAGGTGCAAGCTTCTGATTGTCCTCTCCAGGTGGAGATGCATGGACAATGCTTGATCCTCCCAGCAATAATGTGTGACAACACATGCAAAGTGTTGGCAATCAGGGAAGCTCATCCAAGCCTTGATATCCTTGGTTTTATTGGAGGTCATTTGATACCAGCTCAACACAAGGTTGACATAGGGGAAGCCATATTGTAGAAAAGAAACCATGTTGTAACTTTGAATGACCTCTGACTAACTAACCTGGCTAGATATGCACCCTCCAAGAGATCCACCTACCTGCTTTGCAGATTTTATGACCTCTGCTTGTGCATGTACCTCCCAGCTGAGGCAAGATGATAACTTTGTTCTTTTGAGTTCCTTAAGAATGTGATGACTCCAAACAGAAAGTCTATGCTGATAGCCATCATCAATGAAAACTGAAAGATCTGGGGTGGCAACTCCCAGTCTGTAACACCAGAGGGTCAATATTCCTAACTCCTTTCCCTATAACCCACTGGCCTATATAACTGCTTCAAGATTTTATGCCTCCTTACGATGATTCTTTTGGACATTAGTCAGCCATCCTCCCTCTTGCTAGCAAGCTGTAATAAAATGCCCTTTCTCTGCCACCATCTTGCCTCTTGACAATTGGCTTTTGTCTTGCGGTGAGCAGATTGTGCGGTAACACGTTCACCAGGCATGGAACTCCTGTGTGACTGATCGTAGCTACTTAGTCTCCAGTACCCCCTCCCCAATGGTCAAACTGATGGCTTTGGTGAACAAACACACGCATTTATTGTAAATTACATTGTTAGTATAAACTGTCTGGTGTGATCCAAGGCTCAAGGTGTACAAAGACACACTTATCAGACAGGTTGTTTAAAGAGCTTAGCGCTGTCTCCCAGAACTAGCTCAAGGTCCAGTCTTGAAAACGTTTGGGATGTGCAGGTTTGGGGCAGCCTAGGCTTGCAGAGTTAATCGTTTTGTGTACAACATAAAGACTACAGATATTTCCTGATTTTTGTCACCAACTGCAGGAAAGTCAATATAGTACGTTATTTATATTTTATGTGTTGAAGACATACATTTCTTTATTCAAAAAATTTCAGATCATAGCCCTTGGTCAGTTTCTTTGGAAAGGACATATATATAGACGGAATAAGCTCTGAGGCAATATTGAGGTCAAAATTTAGCTTGTCAGGCAAAATTTTAGCTTGTCGGGCAAAATTTGAGAATATAGGTGAGATTTAGAGTACAAGTCACCATTCAGAGGCTTCCTAGAGGTGAACACCATATGACTGTACCTCAAGAATTAAACAGAAAAATTAGAATTAAGGTGTGTTAATTGTAAGCATAGCTGAGGTCAGGAAAGGCCTGCTTGACAGACATCTGGAGCATGGAGCTGGACTTGGAAAGATGTGGCCACACTCAGGGGATAAGGCACTTGCGGTAGACATAATAAGCTAAGGCCTGGTGAATCACTAAAATAAAGGGCAGAACAGGTCATTGGTTTCCTAATGCTGCTGTAACAAGTTATCACAATCTGAGTGGCTTAACACAACACCAATGTATTATCTTAAGGTTCCTCCGGAGGTCAGGAGTCCAAAATGAGTCTTAGGGGGCTAAACTTAAAGTGTAAGCCAACCTGCATTTCTTTTGGAAGCTCCAGGGGAGAATCTTTTTCCTTGCCTTTTACTGCTTCCACAGGCCACCTGCATTCCTTGGCTCCTTCTTCCATCTTCAAAGTACATCAGTATAAGCTCGGCTTCCTTATCATTACATCTTGTCCTGATTCTGACTCTCATGCCTCCCTCTTTCCCTTGTTAGAAGTCATGAGATTACATTGGGCCCGTGTGAATAACCCAGGATATGGCCCCCCTCCCCATCTCAAAATCCTTAACATAATCACATAATCACAGAGGTCTTTTTGCCATGTCAGGTAACATATTTACAGGTTCCAGGGATTAGGACATGAACATCTTTGGGAGACCATTATTCAGTCTACCACAACAGGAGACAGGTATCTACTGGAATAGCTGGGGTTGAAGGAAATTTATAGCAAATACTACTTTTCGATGTTGAGTAGCCCAGTCAGGTCCTAAAAGGTGGCTGCAACCTCATTCAGGGGATTGCCATCAATCAATGGATGGAATGTCACTCTCAAAGGCCCAGCAATTTAACAGGGATTTGTCCTTAGTTTTGTGGGTCCAGAAAATCTGTGGTCAGTAATGCAAGAGATACTCCTTACACTAAGGACTGGCTCAAAGTAACAAGTATGAAAGGGGATTGATTTAATAACTACCATTGATTTTGCATTTGCTGCATGTCTAATTTGCTAAACCAAGTACTTATCTTATCTCATGCAGTTCTCCCTGCAGCATTTAAAAATAGGTTTTGGTGTTCCTCAATGAGGGAAGTGAATCTGTGTTCATTAACCTGCCCAAGGTGGCTTGGGAAGCAAGCTGGCAGAGACAGAATGTGAATCTGAGTGATTTCAAGGCCTAGGCTTTCTCCACTGCAGAATGCCAATGTGTTGATTTACAGTGTTGAATATCCCTTTCCATTGACCAAATTTTTATATCCATAATTTGGGGTATCTCCTTTCCCAATTGCCAGAACAAACATAAGGTTAATAACTGGGATTTCTTTGTTGAGGATGGAATTAGATCACCGGACAAAAAACAATAGAGTCCTATCAAAAAACTAATATGAAGGCTGATGAGACATCTCTTTCCTACAACCGATAGCACCTCTTAAGTGTCAGATATCCTTTGTCCTGTTTAGAAATACTAAAACCATCAGTACAGTGGTGAGCCATTTTGGTAAACATAATTACCTCATGCCCCTCTTTAATACTATTTGAAACTTCGAAGTGAATGAAATAAAACTAAAAATAATTCAAAATAATGGCACTTTTAGAAAGTAAGTCATTTGGATTTGATACAGCCTCCCCACATCTTGGATTCTATGATATCAATCTGATTATTGACTCTTTGTATAAGGTTTTTCTGTGCGATGGGAAGATAGAGCACTTTGAATATCAAACTTGTGCACTTGCTTTCATAGTGGAAATGGAGAGAGAGAGAGAGAGAAACTAAACAAGTGCATGAAAAAGGAATAGTGACTGACTTGTGGGAAAACACAGAAATATTCCCTCCCCATCCTAGCCTAAATTTTTCCAAAGAGTTATCCTCAATTATTCAGTAACCTGATCAACCTTGATTTCCAAATATTTTTCCTGTCTACCTTGAGGTGAGGATGGGATGACAGGAGGAAACTTTCTCCTCGTAGGTCTCTAAGTGAGATTTCAGCTCTCACATCAGGAATCTATTGCATGAATTCATCCTCTGGAACAAACTAGATGCAAATTTAGATATTTTCTTGAAATAATTTCCATGCCTCTTTTCTTTGAGTGCATCACTAAGTCAAAAATTGAAGATATTTTTAGTACTGGTTCAGTCTATTTGTAACTGCATTTTAGCTCTAAGTTCTTGAAGTACAATATCATAAAGATGATGTTGCTCTTGGTCCTTGAAGTTTTGGATTCATTGTATTCAGTTTTAACTATATCTGCCAAATATGCCAAGCTCCCCTGAAATTTATCTTTTTAAAAGTCTGAAGCAGTTGGTCTTTTCCCTGGTGTTCCAAAAATAGGGCAACAGCATCTTTCAGCTCATAAATCTATGGATACATATTTCTCTCTGTCAATAACAAACCACAATGTGCAATAAAAGGATTTTGTAATCAACATTAAAATATTCACAAAGCAATGAAAGTAATCTTATTTTGACTCATTTTTTAGTAATTGATCATTTTATGGTTGAAATTGAAGTATTCTATGAGATCACCACGCAGGGACGTTGAAGCCAGTATTTACACTGTGAATGATGCAGTTAGAGTATCCCCATAAAAGTGTAGTTTTCCTTTGATTAAATAGTCAGTTTTTTAAATTTTGAACCCAGATTTTTGAGAATATAATCACTGGTTTACTCTAATGTACATATGCATTTATATGTATACATGTTTGTACATATGTGGGTGTGACACGGCTTCAAATCATCAGCAGCATTAGTGGTGGTCTCCAAACTTTGATCAGCAGTATTCCTTCCACGTAAGAAGAATATATACATTATTGAGCGTAATTCCTTTCATCAGTAGTGTATTCAAAACAATATTGAAGGAGATAATGAATATGTTTATTACTATGATTGTGGTGGTGGTTTCATGGTTGTATGCATATATCCAAACTCATCAAATTGTGTATAGTAAATATGTATAGTTTTTTAGTATATCAATTATACCTCAATAAAGCTGTTAAAAAACAAAATAAAACAATCAGACACTGAAAGCCCCCCATAAGGGGCTTGCCGGGTGGCACAGTGGTTAACTGCCCGCACTCCACTTTGGTGGCCCAGGCTTCACAGGTTCGGATCACCAGGTGGACACCGACGCACCGCTTGTCAAGCCACGCTGTGGCGGCGTCCCATATAAAGTAGAGGAAGATGGGCAAGGATGTTAGCCCAGGGCACATATTCCTCAACAAAAAAGAGGAGGATTAGCATCGGATGTTAGCTCAGGGCTGATCTTCCTCACACAAAAAAAGAAAAACGATAAAACCTAATATTAAAAAAGGGCAATAATTTCTTTTGCAAGACCATGATATTTTTTGATCAGTTATTAATCCAGTGCTCAGTTGTAGTATCAGAGACAAATATACATTCTGGTAATCCTTCATCATAGTGTCTTGATATCGTCCAGGAGAAATGGTTTTATGAGAGTTTCTTTGGTGGTATGAAGTTTACTTTGGTTTTATTTGGTAATTTAAAGAGAATATCACATGAAACTTTAATAGGTTCCCAGTATTTTTCAATAATGTCAAGCTGTGTGTGCTATATTACAGTGCACCAAGCAGAAAAAAATGTTATTTAAAAAAATTAAAATAATATTTGCATAAATTTTAACTTAAATGCTCAGTTGTGAGGATTCCATTATGACAACATTGCTCAGCTTTTTTAAACCAACTTAGATGATTGGATATCTTCAAAGAGAGTGCTAGGTGATCATCAGTTTCATTTCTTCTGTCTGGAAATTTAGATAGACTAGATTTTCCAGCCTCCTTTGCAGGCCTGGTCTTGAGGTGGACTTCTAGCCCACAGTATGGCTCTGTTTGAGGCTTGGCCTACATAAATCTCCCACATGAGATCCTTTATGATCTTTTCTTGCTGACTAGAATGGAGAGGGCTTCACGGTAAACTTGAAAGCCAAGTGTTGCCATAAAATGGAAGGAACCCTTTCCTAAATCACTTTTTGGAAGAGAGATACCCAGAAGAGCCGTTCAACCAACAACACTCTAATTTTGCTGTTATGAGTGAAGGAGGAAAGGGAATAGTTGTGTTAAGCCACTGAAATTTCAGGGTTTATCTACATCAGCTAACATTATCTTAACTAATATGATTTTGCAATTATTTTACTCCATAGTTGAAAAAAATGTCCATTTTATTGGTTGCTATTTCACTTGCCCCAAGCAAAAACAAAATATTTGTTTTAAACAAAAAAAACAAGAAATATTCTTACAGAAAAATGAGGCATGTGGGGTCAGTGAGTGGTAGTGTTTTCTTCCTGTCAGTCATGTTTCTGTCCCAAATGAAATCTGTCTTAATTTTCCATAAATGTTTATGTCACTGGCCTGATAACTGTTTCTATTTAATGGGGCCTAAAGCAAATCTAAATAATCTTACTTTGCCAATCTTCTGATTTCCAACTTGAAATGTCAGGATGAACTCTCACTCAGAATGGATAAAAGAAGAAATATTAAATAAATAAATAAATGGCAGGACTCAGGGTCTCTTTCTAATGCATTTTAATAATGACAATAGCACAAGTTTTTTTTTTAAGTACATTCTTGTCTTAAAATTAAAATTAGCTTTATATTAGGATATGAAATATGTAAAACAATATTAATTGTGTCATGTGCATGAAAACATCATATAATGGCTATACATCATATATCTAATAATTACAGACTTTACCTATTTATTTTATCCTGTGAACCTGTAACCAGCGATGCAGAAATTAAAAAAAAAAATCGACCTTCTGAGATGAGCCAAGTGGAGAAATCTCCACTTGGGAGGTAGTTTCCTTGTGTGAGGGCTGAGGAATGATGTTTTAAGGTCCATTCCTTCCAATTCCCCACACTTCTGATCTTGGTTTCAAATACTCAGGCATTAGCAAACGAGTCTAGAATTTTGAAGTATGCAGAGTAGCAGAGTGTATGTTCACAGACATGATTTGGCATGCAGAGTTCAGGTTGGCCATGATGAAGTGATTTTGATACATGCAGCAAGATATAGTGAGTCCAGATTTAGGCATGAGAAATAAATCCTGTTTGAGCACACCTGACCCTGAACCCTTGTGTCTACTGTGGTGCTAAAGAGTTTTCTCTTTCTGATGAATAGATAATACGATGCTGCCTAGAAATGGCAGCATTGATTATTACAAATGATGGCAAGATTCTAAAAATTTGACTGGGATTATCAAAAGAAGGTAGAATCAGAATTTTGTCCTTCTACACTCTGATTAAGCATCTCTGAGATCACAATCGAATGACCCTAATTCTGCTTTTTGAGAGTAAACAAATATACTTAAAACCGTGTAGACCACTGGTTTCCAAACTGGTCTGTGGATTAGAATCACCTGGGATCTTTTAAATCTCCTAAAGCACAAGTCACAGCCCAGCACAATTAACTCAGCCTCTGGGGCTGGGAATCAGGCTTCAGAATTGGTTGAATCTCCCAAGTGGATCTAATCTGCTGACAAATTTGGGAACCACTCCCAATTATTTAAGAATATTGATGATGTTAATAGGTTACCCTGCCGACTTCTCAACAGAGGTTCTATCCAACTTGGATATATATTAGAGGACGTTCAATAAAACAAATAGAATTGTTTTGTTTGTTTGTTTGTTTGTTTGTTTTGGAGGAAGATCAGCCCTGAGCTAACATCCATGCCAATCCTCCTCTTTTTGCTGAAGACCGGCTCTGAGCTAACATCTATTGCCAATCCTCCTCCTTTTTTCCCCCAAAGCCCCAGTGGATAGTTGTATGTCATAGTTGCACATCCTTCTAGTTGCTGTATGTGGGATGTGGCCTCAGCATGGTCAGAGAAGTGGCGCGCCCGAGACCCGAACCCGGGCCGCCAGCAGCGGAGCACACGCACCCAACTGCCAAGCCTCGGGGCCGGCCCAGCATTGTTTTAATTCAAAGGTGGTAGAAGTTATAGATATTTAACAGCAAACATAGCAAACATAAAAAACACAGAAATTAAGTTAATTATAATCTCACAAACAAAGATAATAAATGTATTTACAAATAGATTTATTTCCTTCTAGATATTTTCAATCTAAATACTAATAAAGATGTGTGTATATGCATGTGCTTGTGTCTACGAGTATGGGAACAACAAAAACTCATACTGTCCATTCTATTTTGTAGGCTTCTTCTCTAATAATATATAGAATCAGAAAATTTTACTTTTAAATGTTGCTTTAGTTGGCCTTATTCTATAGGCCTTTTCAAAAGCTCTTCTGGACCATGACACCATTTCCTTTTTTATAGTTACTTCTCTTTTATCTGCCCTTAAAGACTTTGTCTTTGGGCTAAAGAAAGGTTACACTTAGGTGAATTTTCGCATGTTTGTTTGGCATAAGTGAAAACTGGATATTTTCCCCTCAGATCAAGTCAGAAATTTCAAAAATTGTTCCTAAACTTAGCTGCATCAGAATCACCTAAAGGGATAGTTAAAATATCTATGCATGACCCCACCTCGGAGTTTCTCATTCACTGGGTTCAATAGGTTGGGGGTGGGGCCTGAGAATTTGCATTTCTAACACTGGCCAGGTAATGCCTGTGTGCTGGTAGGGAACCACACTTTTAGAACCATTTTGGGAGAAGACCCTTCTTTTTCTTCTTCCTTTGGTTTTTCTCTGTCTCATTTCTTTATGTGCAAGTAGTTTATATTTTCTGCTAGCTTCCTAAATACCTACTTTGATTAGAAATTTCCAAATCCTTCCTGGAAATATTCCACTTCACCAAATTGACTTAGACTGACGGCTTGACTTCTGAATAATAGTTCAAAGTTGCTGATATTTTATCTTAAAAATTGATAAGCTAAAGCCTCCTCATATGTCCAATGTCCAAGTTCAGGTAACTCAACTCTTCATCTTTGAAAGATAAAAAATGATATTCCTACCATTCAAATCCTGAGGCATGCATTTACCATAACTTTGAGATCTCAAAATAAAAAGAAGCTCTTGTAACAGGTATGGCAAAATATTTGTTATCACAGTGTTTTTGTGCACCAGGCTGGGAAAAGCAAACTCCTGCAAACTTGCAGATTCAGGATGTGTTGTATTTGCCTCTGATGCATTTTTTTAAAACCTTTTTCTTTTCAAGTGTTAATTCCTCCAGTAGAGATAATCTGTTCTCTTTCATGTCCCTTCCTTGGGCGATGCATTTCGAAGATTAATATAATATGGATAACATGCCTGTGCGTCTTGCCTAATTCAAAATGCTGAGGATATTATTTCTGGTTTGGGGAGTTTGGAGAAATTTATATCTAGGAGGTGTGGAACGCTCAGTTATCAGAGAAGTATTGCTGCATGTCTGGCCCTGGCAGCTTGCCCACGTTTCTAGCAGATCATTAATAAAGGCTACAATGGCTCTCACATTTAGGTTTTCTTCTACTCTGACTCAGCAGTTGGAGCTGCCATCTTACACTGTCATGGATCATTAAGAAGTTTCACCTGGCATACTTTTAAAAGATGCTCTATTCCTCTTTAGGTTAGAGCTGTTTTTCTATCCTAACTCACTTACCTTTCAAACTGGAGTTTTTTTTTTTTAAACAGATATCTGGGGGAAAACGTTGTAACAAACAGCTCAGAATACAGTAACTAATGGTTTCAACTTCTGTTTCTTTGTGACTTAAAAATCAAGTGTTTATTTAGAAAATGCCTCCGGCAAGAGTACAGTTTGGGATTTATTTCATGTCACAGATTAAATTATTGCTTGCTTACTTCCTTCACTTGAAATGCGTAATTAATATTTCACAGCAAGTTTAGATTAGTCGTTACATTTTCTCCTTTACTTAATTTTCAAAATCACTTAAAGCCATCTGAGCCCTAATATTTTTACATCACAAACCATAAATCAAGTTAAATGTTGGAGTCAGAGAGCTCTACTACTATATTTAAATCAAAAGTACTGGTAAAACCACAGTTTATTTAGCTATATCACAGGCTGTCCCCCAACAGTAAATAACCTCAAAAGTTTCACAGCTTTTTTTTAGAACAGCCACAATTCAAGAATTGGAATATACTACAACAAATTAATGACAAAATTATAAACAATATGAGAACCATACTCTTGCTACTTTCATTATAAGATGTTGTGGTTTGGGGCTTTATAGTAGAGTTGTAAGACCATAAATTCTTCAGAAATCATCTTACAAGCATCACCTTGAATATATATTCATTTTAAAGAGTGAAAAAAAGAAGCATGACAATGTCTATTTGTGGGGAGGGAAAGTTATAATGCTTCCATCTGGGACTAGGGAGAGCATATGATCTAAAAACCGTAAATCTGCCTCCTTGTGAGTGATTGGTGTGGGAAAAAGTAAAACCTAATATTGAAACAGTCCTTTACAAGGTACCTTGCACCATTAGAACAACAAATGAGCAATAAATAATTATATAATTGCATGTTGAGGAAGTTCTGTTTTCTCTTTGGTCTTTTCATTTAAAAGTATCAAAGCAAAGCAAAACAAGTAAACAAAATAACATAATAAAAAATAACAATGTTAATATCTAAACCATAATTGTAGAGATGTGCTGGGTTTGCATTTTTAGAGGGAGTGCAGTAGGACATAGAAGTATAGCTAGCTCTCGAGTCACACAGATGCATTGACCCTTGACTCAGCCACTTAATTGCTATGTTACAACAAGCAACTTGTTTAACCTCCCTAAACTTCAATTTCCTCTACTTTTGAACCACAATAATAATGAGGTTAAGAAGACCTAATTTTTGTCTGTAAGTATTATCTTAAAATAATGTATGTAAGTAATAATAGTAACTCTATTGCGATTAAATGAAATGACATATGTATAGCACCTACCCTGGCTGTTGATACATGGCAGGTTTTGTATGTGTTTGGTGTCTGTCATGTGAGTGTATGTACAAGACAAGAAAATTGCCTGTCTTATTCACTTAAGTGATAGCCCCAGCACGTAGAACGTGCATGATATGTAGTTCATGCTCCATAACACTTAAATGGCTGTGTGTGTGTTCCATGCCTAGGTATGTGTGATGGGGGCATTTCTAAAATGTGTTGAGCCAGTGAGTGTCCCAAGATATTGCTGAGCACCAAGAGAAAATTCAGGAAAGATTTCCATATAGGGTTGCCAGATTTAGCAAATAAAAATATAGGACACCCAATTAAATTTTCATTTCAGATAAAAAATGATTTTTTTAACTGTATCTCACAATAATACATGGTACTTACACTAAAAAAATTTTGTTGTTTATCTGAAATGAAAATTTAACTGGGTGTCCTGTATATTATCTGGCAACTCTAGCATGAAGATGAAGGTGAAAACTCTCAGTTGAGAATGAAGTCATTTATGTATAAGCAAATAATTATGATAATAAAAATAACACCTCACGTAGCATAACTTTCACCTCTTCCCCCAGCTCTTGGCAGTACAGCCACAGTGGTCTTGTTTCAGTTTCTGGAAAATACCAGATTTGTTCTCATGATAGGATATTTGTGATTTCATCTATCTGGAAGGAACCACCCCCCCCCATCTCCAAACATATCCTATTTAGACTCTTAGCTCAGGCATCTCAGGTCCTGGACATCTTCTCTGACCCAGAGGCCCCTGTCTTCCTCGCCACCTCAGATTTATTCTTATATTCTCTCAAACAGTGGTGTTTGTTTCTTTCTGAGCATTTATCTCATTCTGTAATTATGAATTAGTGCAATTATGTGATCAATATCCATCTCTAGTAGGTTGTAAACTCTGTGATTACTCTTTTTATCTCCCAGTTGTAACCACAGCATTTAGCATATGGGGTTGTATTTTTAATATGAAACTGTTTGTACTTCATTTCAAATAAAGGATGCTCACCTTTGTGATTAAAGGCATGGTCCTGGTTGCCAGGCATTTGTAGGATTTAATCAGAAACCCTCCCCCCATCACATTCTAATTTTGTGTCCTTGGGGTATGTATTTAAATTCTATGACCCTTTTTTTTTCTCATTTTACATTGGAGCTAACAATATTTCCTTCTCTTGTTGTTCTAAGGATTAAACAAAATGTTTGCAAAGCATTTTCTGTAGTCCTTGACTCTAGCAAATGTTCAAGAAAAGTAGCGAAGACAGTAAAACAACAACGACTGAGAGGCAAAGCCAATCCACAATGGTTATAATTTAAAAGAGAATTTATTTCCAATTTTGTTGCTCATGGAAGACTTCTGACAGGAGGTGAAACTTCAGCAAGGTCTTGAAACAGGTGGGAGTTTGGGAAGACGTTGGAGGAGAGGTTGGTGTGGTTATTTCAGGCATTATCCTAGACCTCAAAGGTAACGCCTGAGGGTTCAGAGTCTCTATAACCTAACAACTCAAAATATAGTCCATTAACATTACCTGGGAGCTTGTTAAAAATGCAAACTCTTGGGCCCCATTTACCCTTAAACTATTGGATCAAAATCTGGACTTTAACAAGATCCCCAGGTAACTTGTGTTTACATTCATGTTCGAGGCAGTGCTCTATAGACAGTGGTTGTCGAGTGTGATCGCCAGACCAGCAGCATCAGCATCATTTGGGAACCTGTAAGAAATGCATATTTCCAGACCTACTATATTAGTCTACTTGAGCTGCCATAACAAAGTACCACAGACTGGGTGGCTTGAGCAGCAGAGATTTATTTCTCACAGTTCAGGAGACTGGAAGGTCCAAGATCAAGTTGTCAGCAAGGTAGGTATCATCCTGAGGCATCCTGTCTTGTGGGTGGCTGCCATCTCTTTGTGTGCTCACATAACATCTTCTTTGTGATGGGCGGGGGAGCTCTGGTTTTTCTTTTTATAAGGGCACTAATCTCACATAATCCCACATCAGACTAGGCCCCACCCTTAGGACTTCATTGAACCTAAATTACTTCCCAAAGGCCCCAGCTACAAATACTGTCACATTGTGGGTTAGGGCTTCCATCCCTTAATATGAAGTTTTGGAGACATAAACACTCCCATAACACCTACTTAATCAAAAACCCTGAGATAGGACCCAGAGTATGCTCCAGCAACCTGTGTTTTAAGTCACCTCCAGATGATTCTGATGCACACTAAAGATGGAACCACTGCCTGAATACAGAAATCACCTTGGTGCTTCCTTGGTGTTGATGCTGGGGTCTGGTTGAAGCCTGGTGACTTGAAAGTACAGCCAAGTTTGAGAACCATTAATAAGTGATATTTTCTGCCCAAATATATAAAATATATCCCAAACTATTCCATAGATTTGTCTTGGGGCAATAGTGGAGAATTTTCTGGATACCAACAGTCAGGAGCCACTCACCAGGTATTGATTGAGTAGATACTATGTGTCCTGTACAAGTAAAACAGCAACAGTCACGTCACTGTGTCATTTGCTGGGAGCAAATACCTCCAGTATTTAGGGCTCTCTATTTAGTATTCATGTTGCATGATTAATTTTTATGTCTGAGTGAGAAACTCTCTCATCCTTCTATTTGAGAGACTTGTTTTTACCCGTGGTATAATTGATTCCTTTCAAAAGCCATGCATTTTATAAGCGAGTCCTGCTGAGTTTAAAGAAAAATGCTCGTGGGATCGCAATTGCCTGAGGTAATTTCTATCTGAGATATAGTTTCGCCCAGTGTTTTGAGGATATACAAACACAAATATCAAAAACTGACCCCTTATACTTTTTTAATTGAAAATAAATAAGATTCCAGTGGGAGACTTCCCTGTCGCCCTAGGCTGCTTGAAGGCATTCATCTTTCTGATGTCAGCACTTACAATCATCAAATCACGTAGATGTCTTTGATATAGATGCAAAATAGCAGCAGAAGCAGTAAAACCTGGGAAGTGGTCTACAGTCTGTATTCATGTTTTCACATATCTCTCCTCCTTTCTGAGTTCTCAGAAAACAATAAGAAGAAATATTTATTTGTCCCTCTTTCCTGATAAGAAAGAAAGCAAGGCAAAGCATGGTTAACACTACAGAAAACTTTTTTGTTATGAAGATAGCTCCTGCTTTAAGGATCTGTTTTAGGAACAACCTTCTCCTCCCTCCTCTCCCATCCCTTCCCTTGACTTGAGCTATTGGCATGTGTAGTAGATAGCTGGAATGTAAAGTGTTTTCAGGAACTCTGCTTGAGGTAGACCAATGTCATATAACCAATATGAATCCTGCTGTGTGTGAATTGTTTGTCTGCAAAGACCTCTTACTTTGTGGTTCCCATTTCATTTTAGATTTCCACTTGGGTTTGTTTAAAGCTACTGCCACCTCTGTGACTGGGTATACCTCTCATGCAGTCTGCTGTAGCCCGGTTAAAAGAAATATAGTGCCATCCCAGGACTTTAGTGAAGATCTGTATTCTTACAAGTAGGACCAAGAGATTTCTAGCCACTAAAACAGACATGTTTGGAAGCCATTTGATGATGCAGAAACCACGAGAAAAGCTTAGTTAACATACATTAAATTGAAACCCATTAACTTTTATTGAACCTCATTAGATACAAATATTATATTGAGTTTTATTCAGTTTTCTGCTTTCAATATCACATTAAAAGTTAGATAAGAAGTTGGTTAAGCAATTGTTCCAGCAATTGCTGGGATACAGCAGGAGAGTTAATGGGACAATCCTGACTCTGGCACAACAAAAAAGTTGAGTAAGCTAAGTTCATCCAAGTCGGCACGAAAGTGAGCCTCGTGTAAGATTCAGAAGACAGTGTGGAGAAAGATGGGCAGAACAGATGGACTGGATTCTAGAGCAAGCAGTCAGCCTTAGGAGCTGAAATTTTTATGCACTTTGAGAAGCATGAGTTTGTTCGTGATGTCCACTGGCTCCGCAGCTATCTCCTAATTCCTAACCTCAGACTTCTGAAGCCAACATCCGGGGTCCTACTCTTGCTCTTTGTTCTGAGATGAAATTATGTTTCTTGGAAACAGTTTGATCCTTTTGAGCTATGTTTTTATGATTCGTTAGGCGGGTCTGGAGCAATGCCCAGTCTAGGGCTAATTATTTACCTCTGTTGAGGCAAGAACTTCCCTAGTACTGTACCCAATGGCCCGTGAATTATGAGTCTTGCTGGTGGGAACACACACTATTCCTGGCCCTATGTGAGTGTTGGACACCATTCTGTCTAATCATTTGAGAGGGTTCTTTTTCTGGCCTCAGGTTGATTCCTCTCATGTATGTGGTGACCTGTACTCTGATGAATACTTCAGAGGACCCCTGTAGACTTCTGGGATTCTCTTCCTGTGTAGGTCTCACTTTGATGGTGCTCTGTTCTATGAACTCTGGTCACTCTGGTTTCCCCAGACTCTCAGACATATCATCTTCTGAAATCAGAGTGTCTGCTGGGCTCCACCTTAGTACCTTCTCCCTGTGTCATAGCCTGGAAACTCTCTCAAGGCAGCCAGCTGGAGCTGTTGTAGTGTTCACTTCACTTGTTTTCCATCTGTGATGGTTATTTTATATATCAATTTGACTGAGCTGAGGAAGGCCCAGGCATCTGGGTAAACATTATTTCTGGTGTGGCTGTGCAAGTGTTTCTGGAAGAGATTAGCATTTGAATTGGTGGACTGAGTAAAGCAGTTTGCCCTTTCCACTGTGAACGGGCATCATCCAATTCAGTGAGGGCTTGAATAGAACAAAAAGGTGGAGGAAGGTTGAATTCTTTCTCTGCCTGACTCTTGAGCTGGAACACTGATCTCCTGCCCTTTGTGCTCCTGGTTCTCAGACCTTCAGACTTGGACTGGAATCTACATCACTGGCTCTAGGGCTCTCAACCCTTCGAACTATATCACCAAAACTTCTGGGTCTCCAGCAGGTCATGAGAATTCTCTGCCCCCATAACGACCTGAGCCAATATCTGATAATAAATCTCTTTATGTATCTATAACCTGTCTCAGTACCCTAATACAGATTAGTCAGGGTTCTTCAGAGAAACAGAACCAATAGGATATATATTGACTTCCGTATGTTGATTTTATGACCTGCAACTTTACTGAATTTGTTGACTAGTTCTCACAATTTTTTGATTGAGTCTTTAGGACTTTCTATATATGAGATATCATCTGCAAATAACAACAGCTTTATTTGTTCCTTTCTGATTTGGATGCCTTTTATTTCTTTGTCTTGTCTAATTGCTTTAGCTAGGACTTCCAGTACTATGTTGAATAAAAGTGGTGAGAGTGAGCATCCTTGTCTTGTTCATGATCTTAGAGGAAAAGCTTTCAATGTTTCACCATCGAGTATGATGTTAGCTCTGAGTTTGTCTTATATGGCTTTTATTATGTTGAGGTATGTTCCCTCTATACCCAATTTGTTGAGGGTTTTATCATGAAATATCTTCTGTGAACTTGGTTCATTTTTAAGGCATTGAGAAATATACAAAGTGAAAAGTTAAAAAAAAAGCTTTGCCTCACTCACCTTGATGTTTCGTTCCATTTGTGTATTTTTTCTGAGACATAATTACACAGTTTAATTTTTGTCATTCTGACCTTTTACTGCACCTGTAGACAGAGCCATTTTCCCTGCACACATTTGTATGCAATGAGGAACTGAAGTAATCTCTGTATAATTTAACAACGATGCCAATGACTAGACAAATGACAAACATAATAAAACACCGTGAATCAAGAGCTGAATTTCTTTTAGTATTTAAAATGAATGGGCTTTATTGCTTGCTCTTTTACTGCCCTGATTCTCCTAAGAATGCATTGTGTTGAGAAATATGTAGGAAGCTTGTTTACAGAAAAAAAAAAATAGTTGAAGCTCATTAATATTAGTAGGAGACTTAGGCACAAAAGCTCATAAAAGAGTGTTTTCTTGTTGTTCACATTTTTGCATTACTGAAGTTGGAATGGAGGTTAAGTTGATGTCAAAAGAAACTTGACATTCTCAAGATAGATGAATAAGTTCTAATGTAGTTGTTACTACCTGTGCTTGTGAGAATTAAGCCACAGCTTTGATTTTACCTTGACATTATACTGTCTGTCTGAAGAATGCTAAGGAGGTCCAGATTGAGAGCATGGATTATGAAAACAGTGTCGTTCTGTTGCTATGCGTAACTACAGAACACTGAAAGCAAAACAGGACTGAGTGGAAAAGAGGCTTATTTGTATAAGGTCACAATTATACTTCCTTACAAGGACATACATCCTTATAGGGATAAATTATGCCCTTTGACCTAGTTTTTTTTTCTTTTTTAAAAGTATCATTATTAAATGGTATCTTAAATTCAAGAAAAAGTGCTACATAACTCACAAAAACATTTTCAGAGCACTGTCTGAATGTCAGGCATTGATTGCACTACCATTCCAATGGTTCCTGTCTATACACGCAGTGAGAAGTCAGAATACAACAAAATTGAGATGTGTGATTATGCCCAAGAGAAAAAAAATACATGGATACACTAAAAAATTCAGGTAAGTGAGGCAAAGACTTTAAAAAAACTATTTAATTTGTGTGATTATCAATGCCTTCAAAATAAATCAAGTTCACACAAGATAATCAAGAAGATAATACAATTCTAAAATTATCACAAATTTAAAATAATCTAAAGTGGGACTTGTATTCTTTTCCAGTCAATGTTAGCTCCCAGTGGTAGGTTAGATTTATTGCCATGTGGCATGCTGGGGGTAAAGCAGACCTATTTCTAAGGTGAGGAAGAATTGGAGGAAATAGTAGAACCATAGGTGAAAACCAGGACAGAAATGACTATCCTAGAGAGAGGGTCAACAAACAAATCATGTTCAAACAGGAGCCTAGAAAACCAATATATTTCTGTGCTGGGTTTTGAGAACTAAAAGGGATTCAACAGAAAGGAAATAGGGCATGGTTCTAGTTTTGAAAGCATAGAGTGAACATGGTGGCAATGTCAGAGGCAGAGCCAGCTATTTCCAAAATTCCATCCAAAAATGGATAAGAACAGGGCCCAGTCACAAAGAAATAAAGCTGAAAGGAATGTCGAGTCCTCCTCTGAGACACATGGCAAGTGTCATTGCCCTGGGGAGCGTGGTGAACCTAACAGCACAAAAAGTCTGAGCAGAAATGGACCAGGTAAGCAGATTTGCTGCCTCACAGGAGTATTTGGGGCCCTCTCTATGAGTCATATCTCAGGAGGGCCAGGCACTACCAGACTTAGTCTTAGAGCAGTAAAGACCATTTCAAATCCCTCCTGGTAAATGTAATTCCTGATCTGTCTCTCAGTGAAACTGGGATAAAGGAGGGATTCCAGGAGAGAAAAATGGATAATTTTGATGAATGGGGTGATATTTGAGCGTGTACACATGAGGATAAACTAATATGCTGTTTATCGAGAAGTAGCAATATTTTAAAAAGCAGAACTAGCCTTTTTAGTAATATTTTCATTAGCATTTTTAGAAGCTCTTCAGCTTATAAATACTGGGTGATAATTATAAGGAAAAAAGTGAACATCACAACATTTGGCATCTTTATTTTATAGTATTTATGTTATAGAAGATGGATCAGATTTAAGGATATGTAGAGGGTAGGGCTAGTTCTGTATAGTATTGATATTGAAGACTACATGAAGCATATCAAATATTATATTCTTAGACTATTTTTGCATAAAAATGCACTTCAAAAAGTGTTCAGAAATGTCTTTCACTTTAATCTGGAGAAACAGACATCTGTTCCTCATGGACCTCCCTGCTACTGGGTGAAAAAGAAAAAGAAATTTTACATACAGTTCAGGTATTATACATTATGGGTCGCCTACATTTATGAAAAGATCTAACCATCTGTCACTAGATATATTTTAATTGGGAGCCATATTCATTTTTAGTATATTAGTGGTGCTGTTACAGATGACAACTTTTATCAGTTTGCTAAGGTATAGTCAGATATTCCAGAATACAATTATTATTTCAAGTTGATTTTGAAGAACCATTGTTGATTCTCATTTTGGTTTACAATTTTAAGAAATAACAGAGTCTTATCTACTCTGAACCAAGTCATTAAGAACAAGTTTTGCATGGGGGAGAAATTCGTTTAGTATATAGATATGGTAAAACTAAAAGGGGGCCAGCCTGGTGGCGTAGTGGTTAAGTTCGCGCGCTCTGCTTCAGCAGTCTGCAGTTCGTGCATTCGGATCCCAGGCGGGGACCTACGCACCGCTCATCAAGCCATGCTATGGCGGCATCCCACATACAAAGTAGAGGAAGATTGGCACAGGTGTTAGCTCAGGGCCAATATTCCTCACCAAAAAAATAAAAATAATAAAAAATAAAAGGCCTGTATAGTTTGGATTCCAGCACAACTGATGTTATTAACATTTGTTAATTATTTATGGCCTGCTTCAATTCATGGGATAAGAAAAAACCCAGAATTTTATGATTTAGTCTTCTTCTCCAGTAATCTTATGTGGAGACTGTCTAAGTCCAATGCAATGTAGTTCAACTATTCGATTAATTTAACTCAATAAGCCTGTTGCACATGTATTCTGTGCAGACCACTGTGCTGAAAGTCAAATAGCTGATTGCATTTAAGCAACAAATTACAGTGATATAAATAATCAGGAGACTCACCTACCTTGGGGGAACCTAAGTTTGTTAATGGACCAGTAAAATGGTCACCTACCTACCCTCTAAGTGGATATGTATTTAAAAAATGAATAAAAATTTGTTGGGACCTTCTAAAATTTTCATATGATTTGATTTAGGAATTTGTTTCTTCACGCATATCATCATTTACTTCTTCATTCAACATTTGGCATGGATTTATTAAGCATCTACTGTTATTTAGAAACTGTACCAAGCACGAGCATCCAAGTTGAAGTCTATTCTCTTAAACAGCTCATGACCTAGAAATAAACAAAAACACAGAAAATGTCTGAGAGTTACCCTCTTTCAGTTTTGGGAATGGAGCTCAAGAAGAGAAGAATGAATGGAATATCAAGAAGAATAGAAGAATGGACAGACATCTAAATGGAATATGGCCTGAATAATAATACATTTGACAGACTAAATGAGGTACCTGTCATTTGCATTGCCATCTTTTAAGAAGCTTGAATATGGGCAATCTCTAGACCTATCACTTCCTTCTAGGGACTCTCTGTGCATAATTGGCCTGCTTATACCACATGATCCATTATGTTGAACATAGATGGTTAGACTAGAAATGGATGACTGAACCAGAATCAGCCATCTGTCAACTGGGCAGCAGCCCATTGAGTGGCCTCACCAGAGCTCTCTGTCCAAAGAGATAGTCTACTGGATTATGCCATGCCAAACAGTTAGAATATGTCTCTTGAGATATTTAAATAATTCACTCGCTTATTCATATATTCTTTCAACAAATAATTTATCGTATGTGCTAATTACTGGCCTATGGAGATGAATATGACAGATAGGGTCTCTGCCTTTTCAGAACTTGCAATCATATGAAGTGACTTAGACAAACATACAAGCAGATGACAACATGGGAATATAAACTATGGTGAACCAATTATAGAATGGATCCCTGGAGTACATAGCACTGGTGCTTTAATGCACGCATCTGGATTTAGATGTCCATGGGGATGCTCAAGGATGCATTCTAATGAAAATAGTATCCAATCCAAGGTTAAGAAGGAGGTAAGCAGGTGAAAGTCAGACATTCTATTTCAGGTATCTTTCTTAAATTAAGAGGGGGCAGGGAAACTGCCATTATCTGAGGAAAGAGAGTAGTTTGTCCTTGCTGAGGCACAGCATAGCAATAGGGTGGTGGAGGGAGAGCTAAGAAATAATTCTGAAATGGTAAGGAGTGCCATTTAAAGAAGGGCCATGAGTAGTAGTATGGAGTTTGGGCATTATTCAGAGGATAATGGGGAGCAGTTAAGCTTTTTAAGAAAGAGAATAATGGAATAAGACTTTCATTTTTAAAATGGTATTTGAGTAGCAGCTCAGGATATAGATTGGAGGGAGCATCAGAAAAGAGTGTAGTAGTCTTCCAGTAACCTAGGGAAGAAGTAATAGTGTCCTGAACTAGGATATTAACACATAAAAAAAATTGGAACAATGGTATTCAGGAGATAGAACCAATGGGGATTGATTAGACGTGGATTAAGGATGAGAAAGAAAAGCTAAAGATTTTGACTCAGTTTCAAGACTGAGCAATTTGGTAGATAGTAAGAATTACAGAAAATACAAGTGGGAAAGAAGATGTTCGGTTTTGGACTTACTGTATTTGGTGTGTCTGAGGATTGCCAAGTTGGGCTATCTGCAAGAAAGTTGGATGTAAAGCCAAGGAGCTCTGTAAGGAGACCAGGTCTCAGCATTTCTCTTGGGGGGGTCATCAGTATATAATTAATTGAAGCTATGGTTCTGGATAAGATCACTCAAGAAAAAAAAGATTGTAATGTGAGAAGAGGGCATAGAACAAAGACCTGAAGGGCCCCAAAACATGAACAAAGTAAGACAGGCGTAATACTAAGGAGCAGCAAAAAACAAGAGGACAATAAAAAGGAGGAGTATGTTGTCCTAGAAATAAAGAGAACAGACTGCCTGAAGAAGAAATAAGTAGTCGAAAAGTGCCAACAGCTACCAAGGAGTCAAGTAACTGGAGGATTCTAATGGATTTAGTCTCGAAGAGCCTTCCTCGGGACCTGCTTCATGTTCCGCTGAGTGGTGAATGAGTTTGTGTCTGTAATCCGAACGAAGAACACAAAGGAGGTGAGGAAGTGAAGACTGCAAGTATAGATCTATTTTCCTAGATGTTTTGCCTTGATTTTGAAAGACAAAAATAGGGTCATGAATAGAAGGAGGTATATTAAGGTATAGGAAGAACCCCTGCCCCATGTAGTAGGCTCAATTAGGTTTTGATACTTAAGGGCAGAGGATAGTAGATAGGGAGAAAACTGAAGATACACAGGAAGAAGGACTAATTTTAGGTAGGAGAAGGGACAGTTCTTAAATGTAAACATAGGAAAGGAGACAAGAATGTGTGGACTTCTGTTACTCTGTGGAGTGGGAAGCAAGACCAAATGCTGAAAATATAAGAGAAAATGGTGAGAATCACATTTTTGAGGACAGGAAAAAATCTTAACACTAAATAGGAGGGAGTGCTGATTAGGAAAACGTAGACTACTGTTGAGGCTAGAAACGATGAATTAGTGGCATTAACTTGCATGGTTGTGCGATTTTCTAGCAAGAGTATGGGTCGATTCCAGTTTTCAATGTTTCCGGATTAGAACAACATAGGGAAGTTGGATTTTGGAAATAACATTCTGAAAGGATGGGTCATACAACTCAAACTGGGTAGGTAAGGAAGGAAAGTAATGAAGTTATTGGTAGATTAGAGAGAAGTAAATGGAATAATGTCTTGAGTCTCAGGAGTTTGAAGAACAGATGTAGTGGCAAAAACTGTGTGAGAGTCACATTATGGTGAGGGAATAGGATGTTTGGATTTATTAATTCAGAGATAAAGGAGTCCTGGATTTTAATCAAGGTTTGATGTGGCAATATGAGTGAGTAATTGAAGTGAACAAGAGATTAAGTTCATTAGAAGCAAAGAGATCAAGCATGTAAGAAGGAACATGATGAGACTGGCAATTCCTGTGGGCATTGGAGTCATTCAGGTACTAGTATAAAGAGAAAGGCTGTTGTCCTGGCCTGTACATTTTCATTAAGGGAGAGACGAGGCAGTGTGGTACAGCTGAAGGGCAAGAGCTTCTAGGGATCCATTGTTTTTATAAGAAGGTGGAGGAATAATGGTTAGAGGTAGTGCTGGAAAAGAAAAGTGATGCTGATCTCACCTCATAATTCTGAAATCAATGAGCTGTAGTATTTTCTGTTCTGAGGCTGTGGAGGAGCTGGGATCAGTTAAATCATGGTAATGAAACAAATATTTGGTGAAGATTGTGGGAACAAGGGAGTTTTTATATCATAACATAAAACTTGAAGAGGACCTGGTAGAACATTTGGAGAATAAAGGAAATAGTTTGTTCAGAGCAGTGGAAGAAGCGAGGGGTATACGTATAATAATGACAGAGAAGAGAGAGCATCGGAATTGTTTACCTCTTGGTGCTGACCAATAATGACAGTGTGGGTGGGCAGCGTGGTGAGTTATGCTGGTCAAAAGGTTGCCAAGAATATCAGTGTAGCTATTGCCAAGGAGGATTAAGTGGACACTCAGTCTTTTTAGCAGTTGCCTATGGCTTTGGTTGAGCACAATGTGTCTGAAACACGATGATACGATGCCGCCCTGGGACAGATGGGGCGAGAGTACCCACAGGTGTTACCTTTCATGAACTCTGAGACTGTGAGCTGCTTAACTGTTTTCGATGACCTCAATCATATCTCTTCTGATGCCCGTAAAATATAGAATCTAGGTAAAAATGAATTTTTTCCTTCTGGCATTCATATAACTTTCTTTATGATGCTTTCATAAGGATTTGAGCCATAGAGAGTGAGTCCATTTAATCAATCCCCATGTGATGCTTAGCCAGGTATTGGAGCCACTGGATAAAATTTGGATGGTACATATTCTAACTAAGCCTATTTAGTGACATGCAAGGGAACTATACCATGTTCCCTTGTAAAGTAAAGGTTGGAGGAAAAAGAGTTTCCACCTTTTCTGTGGGATCCTTTGAAAAGTCTTTATCTTGTCTACTCTCACTCCAGTTACTGGATATTATTTAGCGTTTTCTATTCTTGTGTTTCTAGCCTCACTGGGATTCCAAGGCTTTCTCTGCACCATGCAATCGTCAAAGCCACCATGATAGCTCACGACTACTTTTACAAAACAATTGCTTAACCAAGCAATATTTCTGCAAAATATGAACTCTTCTACTACAGTGTCTACTGTATGTTCCTTCAGGCCTTGCTTCTCATACTTTTTAATGTTTTTTACTTAAAAAAATCAATCTGGAACTACTTCTGATTAATTTTGAATTTTCATTCCCTCTATGTGTCTATAAAGTTCAAATTCTAACACTTTTGCTCTTCTTGCTCACAATTTTCTACTACCTAAAAATAGTTCATGCTTGCTAAGTGATCTGAGTTGTATTTGAGTTAATTATTTTAGAAGGCTGATGGAAAAGTTTACTATTCTTCAGTCTGGGTTGTCTTTGGCCACGAATTCACATCATAGCCTAAGCAGAGGCCACTTGTTTTTTGTTATTTGTTTCTCCCCCCGACACCCCCCCCATCTTTAGTGTTAAAAATTTAGTGTTAAAAAGCTTATTGTCGTTCTTTTAAGTCCTGGAAACACTGGACTGAAGTGGTGATTCAACCTTTCATCTCTTGACTTTGCTATGCTCTTTTGAATAGTGTTGCAAACATCTAGCTTTCAAAAATCATGTCTATTATACATGTATAAGATTATATATAAGATCTAAATAATATGCAAGGATGACTCTTCATGCAAACTTATTCAATTAAACGTAGCATTTAATCCTCTCAAATTCTTTATATGATATTTATAAACTAAAGAATCTTTTATCAATTATTATAAATGTTAATAACAAGAATCTATTCCATAAATAACTTGCTATTTGGAAAGAACAATGAATGCATTTTTCTTAAGATCACAGCAATTATCTTCTAATTTTTAGAATTTTGTTTCAGCTACAAGGAAAAATATTTTTGGTTATAACCTTCCTTTGATTTTAATAGAATGTAATTTTCTCCTCAATGTTAAGTTTTGGTGTGATCTAATGCTAAACAGTACATTTTGACTAAATGAAAACAGAAGAGAAGACTGACCTTATCCAAAACAATCATTCAAGTAAAACAATGCCTAATTTTACTGTGGTTGTAGGTAGCCAGTTGCAGAACCCCTGTTCAAAGTCAATTTACAATATGCATATTTGTATTTACCTGATTTGTAATTAGATCACCAAAATAGCATGAAATTAACAAATATGTGTTTCCTCAAACTCCAATAAGAACTGTAATTTTAAGCCACAGTTTTTTCTTGATTATGAGATGATTAAAACACTTAAAGTATGAAAATATATCATTTTACTAATATTAATTTTTTCTTTAGAATTCATCACAAAGGTTTTGTAAAGATATTCGTGTTCAAATAACTTCATCTTTTTTCCCTCCCTTTCCATCTTTCTTTGGTAATATTATACTTCTGGTGCCTATCTCTGAGCTTTTTATTCATAGCAAGGCTAGGATTACAACATGGTAAAGGTGAAGCCTTCCAAACCCTGCCATAATATTTATACTCAAAGTGACGTAATTCCTACATATAAAATGTCTTGTACATAAATATACACTCAGAAATTATACCCATGTTCAGAATGGTTACTACTTACATTCTTGTTTTTTTAAATTTTTTACTTGAAAAACCTTTAAACAATACTCAAAAATCACATGTAATCCCACTATTTATGAATATATAAATAGTAAAGGGGGATCATCTCAGTCTCTACCCAGACAATCCCCCCTGATAACCACCCATACTACCAGAGTAAACACAGTTAAAGTGGGGAGTACATACACTAAAACTTTGGTTGGAACGAATTACTTTTCTGTGCATGGAAGTAATTACTGAGTTCCAAAGAGCCTTGGAAGTAGCAGTTGGTGGAATCACACTGTTATGTTTACTGTCTATAGATGAGTGGCTAAACAAACTTAGAATCAGGTGTTTTGGTATTTCTGCACTGAATACATTAAGAAGCCCAAAATATATAGATAAGAAAAATAAGCAGATGGAGTCTAGTGCTGGGAGAGTCATACCAATTAGCCCTCTCTACCTATTGTGCTTATTTCCATCTTTACTTTTTTTTTCCTTTTTTTTCAGCTGACCACTTATTTTTTAACTCCAAACTCCCATCTATTCTACCCTACTATAGCTTCTTCAGTGGGGCATGCTTATTTATTGGCTGCTCTGGTTATCAACTCCTTTCTCTTTTCACCATATTATTTTTCCTAAATGGACATCTCCCCAGTGTGTAGTGGACAGAAGACCTGCCACTGTCTCAGGCCATGCTCTTTTTCTGGCAATTTCCACCCCAAGTCCTCTTTAAGGGATTTCTTCCACATAAACGCACTTCTGATTCCTAATTTTTGATTCAAGAGTTGACACTTGTCCCCATTTACCTATCTATTGGATGATACCTTATAAGGTGGTCTTTCAAGGCACTGCCTAAAATGGAAAGCCAGGGATTCGCTGGACCATCAGACCTGCTCTCCCATAAAGCTGAACTGGAGACACAAAGTGATAGTATTATAGATGAGAAAGGAAAGAAAAGAGAAAAAAAACATTCAAAATAGCTGAGCTGTATAAAGACAGACTTCTAGAGTGAAGTTCATCAGACTGCTGTTGTTGAAGGATTACAAGGTAACCTAGTTGTCAGACTTCGGAGTTCCAGGTGTGGTTAGACCACCCTAGCTATAAGCACTTTTCTGTCCTTCAGTTTCTACTTGACTGTTCCGCTTCTCCAGGGTTTTTGTGAGAAGTGGCTGAGACATGTCTGGCTGTAACCTTACATCAGACTTCCATTACTTGTTGTAACCTCAGTGAGTCTCTCCACTGAAACCAAAAAAGAATATAGTACTCCTAACTCACCGACAATCGGTCCTTTCGACTTGGTCCCTGAGTAACTTGTATGGCATGGAAAAAGTGTATAAATTAACCTTGCCATTCAATACCCTGTAATCTGTACCCCTCCTACCTGTGTCTACTTTAGGATCTAATCAACAAGAATGGGCTCCACCCCGCTAGTAGATTATATTATATATAAAGTTACCATCTATTATATTTTATCAACAGATACCTGCCTTGTGATTTAAAAACTATAACCTGCATTCCAAAATTTTCTGTTACAGTGACTTTCTCAAAGTGTGCAAGAGAAAGGCTAATTGCACTTGTGGACAGCATTCAGATTTGTGGTTTAGTATTGTTACTTTTGAATTTTAGATTTATCTTAAAAGTTAAGCTTGGGAATAAAGAGCTTAATTTGTGTTATAAAGATCTTGGCTTAATAGAAAATGTGAAGTAAATTTTGGCTGTCAGTTGAATAACCGAAAATCTCTAGCTACAGAAGGATTTCAGATTCTGAGTAATCCATCTAGACAAGGGTAATTATAGAAAGTGAATGTTACTTTTCTAATGGTAAGTTTGCAATTTGATAACTAAAAATGAATATTATGACTTCAGATGCACCATTTTAAGTCATATACTCTACCAAGGGGCATGGTATCACACCCATATATTTGTTTGACTACCTTCTGAATATTTTCTTTTTTTTGTAGAATTTTCAGAACTTAATGAGATTTTTTTTTCCTTCCTAGGTATTCTAAGCATGAAATTCAAGAGAAAAATGGAACATTGAAATTTCTTTTAGTTTTTTTTTTGTGATAAAAACATGAGATCTACCCTCTTAACAAATTTTTAAGAGCACAGTATACTATTATTAACTGTGTATACATTATTGTATAGCAGATCTCTAGAACTTTTTCACCCTGCATGACTAAAACTCTTATGCCCATTGAACAGCAATACTCCATTTCTCCCGCCCTGGCAATCACCATTCTACTTTCTGCTTCCATGAGTTTGACTATTTTAGAGACCTCATATAAGTGGAATCATATAGTATTTGTCCTTCTGTGACTGGCTGATTTCACTTAAAATGATGTCCTCAAGGTTAATCCATATTGTGGCATATGACAGAATTTCCTTCCTTTTGAAGGCTCTTTAATGTGTGTGTGGTTCTGCAGGTTCTCTGGGGCTGCTACAAATGGCCCAATTCTCTTTTGTCCCTGCACCCCCCACCCCCAGACTTCTAGAGTATGCTGGGTTCCATTAGTGCTCTGAGTCAGGCGAGACAGTCCCGTAGGTAACCTCTCGAAATGGTGGAATACTGGATGTATGCTTTACTCTTGTCTCCCCCCAACTCTGAGGGAGAGGCCGCCAAGCTGTATTGGCCTCTATCTGCTGTCTCTGGAGCAGCAGCATGTTGCCTAGATCTCTTTTGTTTTCAGCGGGCCCTCAGACATCCCCCCACCCCACCCCCTGCCACCAAATCCATAACGTTGGATGTGCACTCCACTCTCTTTCTCTCTTTAGGGAGAAGCTGAGGGTTGGGGGTTTTCTCCTGTTTGTTCCACACTGACCCAGGGCAAGGGACTATGGTGAGTGAGTGTGGACTAGTCTAAACCTTTGCCCTTGATTTCATTGGCCCCCAATCTGGTGCCATTTCCTGTCAGGGCTTAGATTCAGGCAAGACAGATATCAGTCCCTCAGGCAGTGTCCCGAAAAGTCTTCACATTGGATGGATGTTTCAGTCTTCTCTTTCCTTCCCCAGGGAGAAGCTGGGAGCTGGGAGTTTTCTCCCAGTCCTGCCACACTGAGCTGGTGGGAGGGACAATAAAGAGTTCGTGCCACAACGTTTCCTGCCGGCTTCGATGTGGCTGGTTTCATGCTCTCCTGGGATGCAGGAGCCTCTTAATTGTTTTCTGGATTTCTCACAAAGGAAATTAGTCCATGTATTATTGTTGAATCATTGTCACTATAGGGGGAATAAGGGACTGAGGCTTCCTATTCTACCATCGTGCTGATATCCTGTAATGGATATTTCTACTTGTATATTACATAGATGTCTTAAACTCAACTCCGAAACTAGAAGTTTCACATCAGCTACCTGAAATCTGTTTCTCTTCCTCCTCTAGGTGCTCTCTTACTCCCAAATCTGTCACCAAAACCTATAGATTCTACTTTCCAACTGTTCCCTGAAATTCCTTTTCTTCTCTCCAGCTCAGATGTTTGTAAAACTACAAACCATCTCCTGCCTGGATTTCTCCCCTGGCTTCCTATTTTTCGTGCTGTACCAACCCTTCCAATTCACTCACCGCACCATTGCCAGAGTGTTTTTTCAAAACAAATACTTGATTTCCATCTTCTTGATTAAAATATTTTAATAGTTCTCTATTGATTTTAAATTACAATTCTAAACTTTTAAATTATTTTTTGTAGCATCGTCTTGGGCCAACCAATGTAACCAACATTATTTCTTGAAATCTCCCTTCAAAGACCGTCTCTTCCTTCTCCTTCTCCAACTCTATGATTCTATGATGACTTGCCATCATTTGACCCAACAACACTGGCTGTGTCTTTCTGGTCTAGGGTTGAGCCACTGACTGAAGCTGGGACAATCTCAGCACCTTTTTAGGGGTCTGGGGAAGAGATTGGCCTAGCTTAGTGGGAAAAGCTGTGGAACATGAGAGGTAGGATTATAGCAGTCATGTTTCCAGTCCTACAGAAGAAGATAGTCTGAAAGGTTCAAGGAAGCATTCAGAGGAAATTGGTAAAATATGTAGAGACTGAGTTCTGTTGGCATTTGAATTCCCTGTTGTTCCTGTGGTTTGGTAACATCTTCCCATGGTTTCATTTCCCAAGTTGATACATTCTCCTTTTCCTTAAGGTAATTTAAATTGGACTTTTGTTACACCTAACATATCTGATTAATATAGATGACAAAATTAGAGTGGTTATTAACCTAAAGCAGAGTTCATAACATTAAAATTATGAGAGTAGATTTAAAATAAATGTCTGACCCACCCACAGAGGTTTAGTACTTCCTCAAACAGAAGGAAATGAGCTAGATAAAGATGTTAAAAAGAAAGCCCAGGGCCAGCCCAGGTGGCCTGGTGGTTAAGTTCGGTGTGCTCTGCTTCGGTGGCCCAGGTTTGGTTCCTGGGCATGGACCTATACCACTCATCAGTGGCCATGCTGCGGTGGTGGCTCACATACAAAATAGAGGAAGACTGGCAACAGATGTTAGCTCAGGGCAAATCTTCCTCAGCAAGAAAAAAGCCCAATGAAATTTTGTTGAGGTTTCTATTTTAAGGGTGATTAAAATAAACAGGACAGGAAAGAAATGATCCTCTACAAACGGAGCCAGCAGAGTGATTTAAAAGTGTGGGACCATCACAGGGACCCAAAATGCCACTCTGTTATTAACTAGGTTGGTTCTTAGCTATTGTGAGACTATCTGGTAAGCAGAGTCTTTCCATTCTCTGAATCCAAATGCAAACTGTGGTGTGTTTGACCCCTTGTAGCATTGCTACAAGAGTGAGTCACTGGGTTTTGGCTTTATAAACACTATACAAATTCCTTATATATCGTGTAAACTGCCCTACGTCTCGCCCATTGTCTATACTTGCGCTTGAGGGATTTTTAAAAAATATAAATCTTATTTTTAAACACTGCCTGGCTTAAATGTAGTCAATGGATACCATTTGTCCTCAAGAGAAAGTGTAAGCCATTAGCAAGAATCACTGAATTTCTGGTTTCTGCTTGGATATGGCTTCCTTTAGGGGACTTTCCTTAGCTCCTGATACTAGACTGGATGCTGTCTCCCTTCATCGTGAGCCTATATCTCCAAATAAATACTCTGATTGTCATACTTCCTATATTCAATTATCATTGCCAATTAGTTCCCTGTACCCCTAGTAGAATAGAAATCTTTGAAACTGGAGATTTGTTTTTGTTTTCATTACCATATTCACCATTTGTCTATAACAGTGCCTGAAACATACTTGATACACACACAAAAAAATCTCTTTAATAAATAAAAGTTTAAAAATCACATTTTTAACTTAAGTATTAAAAGCTTGGTTAGGCTACCAAATGATATATTCAAAGTTTCCTTTGCTATTCAAGCCTAAATATGTTTAGTTAATAGAACTCTCCTACATTATATAAGGAATTGATAGTCATCTGGTAAAACTATCAGAAAACAGTTAGTGGAATTAAAATTCTCTGTGGATCTTGTCTTGAAATTCTAATGTCTTCTGAAGTGATGTAACTATTATATTGCCAGTGCATTAAAGAAAAGAGATCATTCTGTAATTTTAAGGTTATAGCCTAATTCATGAAGTTTAATTTTTTACTTCCCTAGGTGAGGGTGAAATGATGTGATTATATTTCTTCCAAAATCTAAAATTAGCTCAAGCCATGTTCTCTTTAAAAGGGTAAAAGGAAAATGATGTAATGTTTTGTATGTCACATTTCATTCAGCTAGTAGTCTTTGTAATGACATATCTTGTGATTTTGTGTTTGAACTTTTAAAAAAGGAAATGGAGCATTGAATGGGCTACATCCAGTTAATTTTGTTAATCAAATGAGTGAAAAGAGTTTAAACCTAAGAGAAAATATATATTCTTCATATTTTACTATGAAATGGAATATTAAACTCTCAAAAATATGCATGATTATTTTTGGTGATTTGAAATTATGTGTGAAATAACCTGATTTTCTGCTATGATGTTGCCCTGAAATAATAAATGCAAACAAATGTGAATAACATTCACATTTCGACTCCTTGCACCTGGTTTGAGAAATTGATATCTATTCATGACACTAATATAGCCAATGAAATGAAATGAGGATCTACTAGTAACAGAATTTTTAAAAAGTAAAAGTACGTAACTCAAGTCAAATAAGATTACAGTTTTTGTCTTTTTCTTTAATCATTAAATTGGGATCAAATTAACAATAATACAGTTTTTAATATTATTCTTCAATTTGATATAAGAAGTACCAAATGCCACATTTATAACTTATTTATTTAACAATTTTTGATTCTCAAAAATTGATTTATTGATCAATAAAAATGTTTTATTACTATAATCAGACATGCAATAAGAAATATAGAGAGTGGAATTTCTGAGAAAATTCTGTCCTTAGGTAGCTAATATTTTCTAAATGTCTATGTGGTAATAAGATTGAATAATGGGTTTTCCTGAGTAATTTCTGTCAGAAAAAATTTTTAAATGCATTTCATTTTACTCTTGGAAAGTGGGTAGGAAGAGGAAGAGGAACTAGAAGGGATTAAAATATGATCAAGACACAGGGTACAAAATGATGAATGAGAGAGCTCCTTGAGCACCCAAGAGTCCATTTCATTCCAATTAGCCCTTGAGTAATTAGTTTTTAATTAAACAAATTTCAGTTATTTAATTGAGATAACTGTAGATTCACATGTAGTTGTAAGAAATAATACAGAGAGAGTTCTCTGGCACATGTTGCCCAATTTTCCCCAGTGGTAACATTTTGCAAAACTATAGTATGATGTCATAACCAGAATATTGACATATATACAGATCCCTGAAGTTTTATAATAGCGTGGAATGTAATTATTTTATTGGGAAATTTGTTTTCCCTTTCATATAGTTTCCTGCTGTGGGACAAATTTTATAGCTGAATGTAAACAGTGTTTATAAAAATCAGTGTGATTGATAACTTGTAATCATTTTATTCATTTGAAGAATATTACTTATATTGCCAACCACATACCAACCACAAAAAGCAAAAACATTTCTTCTATCTCTCTCATATCTCTCATTCTCATAGTTAGATAGTGAGTGAGTCAGTTTCTAATGCCACATGATAATTGAACATCTAGAGTGGAGAGGGACAGCAGGACATGTCATTCATGCTCAAAATGGCAAGCAACATACACAGCAGTGACAGAGGAAGGAATATTAGATGGAGATGCTAATCCACTACACCTGTCCATCAGACTTCAGTTACAGCCCCAATGTAGATAGACCACAAATCCTCCCTTTGATAATTGTGACAATTGGGCTATTTCTTCACGTTTATGAAGAGCATTTCAGACTTTGAGAACCCAGCCAACAGCTCACAAGCACCTTTGTGTTTGTGAAGTTGGAGCCTGTTTCATTCTTCCCAAGAGTTCTCCTTGGGTAATGATGTGGTGCTAGTCTTCTTTTTATTTAAAATGTTTTCATTGATTTATTTTTTTTTCTTTTGCACTGTAAGTTCAGTTGTGTATATTTATATATGACATTGTTTTCTATTGCAATAATTGTGTAATATTCATTCCAATGATAATTACATTTTCAACTTTGATAGTTCATCTTATGTGGATTTTCTTTCATAATGAATTACTCTGTCAGGACTATTCTTTTTTTTTTTTCACAAGGAAGATCAGCCCTGAGCTAGCATCCATGCCAATCCTCCTCTTTGTGCTGAGGAAGATGGGCTCTGAGCTAACATCTATTGCCAGTCCTCCTCCTTTTTTTCCCCCAAAGCCCCAGCAGATAGTTGTATGTCATAGTTGCACATCCTGCTAGTTGCTATATGTGGGACGCCGCCTCAGCATGGCCAGAGAAGCGGTGCGTCGGTGCGCGCCCGGGATCCAAAGCCGGGCCACCAGTAACGGAGAGCGCACACTTAACCGCTAAGCCACGGGTCCGGCCCCTGTCAGGACTATTCTTGACTAGAGTCAAAGGGTCCAAAAAATAAGTGCTCAGGATATTTCTTGTAACACTTTTCCAATGGGTTTGAATAACTTTTCCAGTAGACTTTCCACATGAATCTAATGAATAATTTACTTTAGTCTTATCTAGGAAATATCGCTGCCACCATGGCCCTCATGGTTTCCTCAGTTAGGTAAGGAAGAAGCCAGAAATATGGCACACGGCTTTTGAAGAGTTGTCAATCCTTAAGACATTATTCATCTTTGAGCAACATTGTCACCATTAAACATAAAGCAGCTACAGGTCCTAGCATTCTCTCAAACTTTGCTGTATTTTATTACAAGAAGTAGGAAATAATTCATGTATAATTATAGGTTACATTCTCCAAGTACAGAGTTGAATCTATGAAAACTATCAAAACATGTTTTCTGCTTCATTTCTTTTGCACAAAATGATGCCAAGCAGCAAATTGTTACACAGATATTTTTGGGACAACACTACTTTACAATGTCATATTAACATTCTTTAAGTATTCCTAAGAGAATAGAAAATTAGGATATCTTAGGTTCAATATTAGAATACCTTATAATATCTAAGATCTAGGACATTCCCAAAAAATGGAAAGCAAGTAGAAATTAGATAAAACAAGGAAGCCACAGACCAAAACGTGGAATAATGCTGTTGCTGACTCTTATTGTACTGTCTTCAGCAGTAAGAGTTGGGCACCTCTAGGACACGTAACTCCTCCCAGCACCACCAACAGGGTGATGGGATGGAAGTACCTCAGGAGAATCAGCCAGATGGGTAGAAACCTCCACAGTGAACATTCCTTCCTACACCCACATCCTGGACCAGGCAGAAGCAGCTGTATTCTCAGCCTCCAGGAGTGAGTAGTAAGTTTGAGAACTTGGGCACAGAGATAGGGCAGAGCCCTTGATAACTAGAAACACCCTGGAGCAATGTTCCCCTCAGACCCAGCAGGTACAGCAACCATCCAACAAATAACAGTAAACACAAAGGTGAACACACAACACAGACTCAGTAAATACTTGCAGAAATCCAGTACCACAAAAGAAGCAAGGAAAACTGAACACCAAACTGAAAACAGAGGGAACCATAGTTAATGGAGCAAAAAAAAAGAATTTAGAATAAGTATTTGTCTGTATGTACCATCATACACATGCAACTGTATTGCACCCACAAAAAAATAAAGCAACACAGATAATGTAAATAAAATACTTGGTCAATGAGATTAAACAAACAAGCAAACAAAAAGAGCTCAAAATGTGAGCTAAAAAGCAAGCAGGAATAAGAAGTGGAATGGATTAGTGAATCTGTATGATCAAACTGAAGAATTTTTTCAGAATGTAGAAAGTATGTTTCAAAGTACAGAGGGAAGAGGCCTAGAGAATGGTACCGAATTTTTAAAATCTGTCTATTGGAGCAGAAAAAAAATATGAGGATAAAACACATATGTCTGTGCACATACAGACGCACACACTCACACACTGACAGTGAAATTTCAAGTCACTAAAATTATAGAGAAAACCCAAAAACATTCTTTAGAAGAAATATCAGACCCTCCATAAAAGAATAAGAAGCAATGTAACCTCAAACACTTTTTTGACGACACCATCTTGGAAGAATTAATAGAAAATTATGTGAAATGTCTGACTATTTGGAACCTAGGATTCTATATGTGACCAAATTATATCCACTGTGTAGGAAAAATAGAAGTATTTTCACATATGAAAGTTTATATATGGGTGGGTTATGGAAATTTATTATGCATAGAACCCCTGAAATAATTCCCAGAGGATATGTACACTGGAGGAGAAGACAATATGAATTTAAGAGGACTAACTGGGAATCAATAATTATTTACAAAGTATTGATAAACTTACTATAAGTATAGAATATCTAGAATTATTAAAATATAGTGGTAAAGAGCATGGGCATTCAGCCAAACTGCTCATTGGAATACTAGCTTTACCACTAATTAGCTGTATAACCTTGGACCCGTTTCTGAACTTCTTTCTTGCTCTATGTTTTCATTTGTAAAATGGAGAAAATGATTATATTCACCTCATGAGAGTATTGTGAGTATTAAATAAATGAGTATTTATAAAGTACTGAGAACAATGCCTGGCAAATGATAAGCATTAAATAAATGTTAACTATGGTTATTTTTAGTGTAAAAATTAATAACAATTTTAAACTAAAATTGCAGATATTCTAAAATAGGGTTTATTTGGGACACAGAATAAGTTTAAGTAAATTTTTCTAATGTTTTGTCTTGATATAGTAGATGACATGGATCTTCTTGACTTTTGTCATTGCTAGAAATACATCCATTTAGGAATGTGTGTTAAAAACTTAGAGTTAGTTTCTGTTTTCTGCAACCAAAGAACGTGGTGCAATTTTCTCCTTGTCTGTCTCCAGAATTATCCTTCCCTTTGTTGCCCATTCCTCAGTCAATTGTTTCTAAAACCTACTTTGGGAAAATAAGTGACTTCCTGGAAAGCATATCATATTTGCGTGTGTGTTTATGTGGGAAAAAATTGTGTTCTTTTGGAAAAGTTAATTTAGTATTGATTCCTTTTCTGAGTCACAATATTCAATTTATTAAAACAAAATGATATTAAGGGAGAGGTGATACATATATTTTTTCATAAGGAAACGTGGTTTTAAAAGACTGAGACTACCAGATTTTTACTTTATGAGTCTTTAAAAATTTATTTTTCTATAAGCTAAAATGCAAAATCCTTAGCATAGCACATAAAATTCTTCATTTAACCATTACCTAATTTCCTAGCATCCTCTACTGTTGCTCTCTTGTAAACCTCAGTAAGAAATTATATTAACTTGCTATGTCATCTTGCCTTTGTGCTTTTGTTCAAGACACTCATTCTGTCTAAAAAGCCCACTCCCTTTCAACTAAAAATAAAAGTGTGTATATGTATATGTCTACATATATATGTATATATACATATATAGGCAGTTATAGAAAGTTAAACTTGCATGAATGAAGGAGCTCTACTGCTATCTTCTCTAAGAAAGCTCACTAGACTCCCTGTTCTTAGGAATCAGAAATAAGTGTACGGACTTTTGTGGTGGGAGGAGGGATGGAATCAGGATCTATAAATTGGGTATTGTGCACCCCCTCGAGTTAACTTGTTCCAGGCACTGTGTTTGAATTCAAGACTTCACCGACCAGATCTGGGGGTGTCCTGCATAGAGATGGTCTCTTAGTGGCTAGACAACTTACTAAAAGACTATTTTTCATTCACGTGTTACTCTCTTTCTCCCATTATCATTGTGTTTTAGTCCTTCAGCTCTTTCTCTTTTCTTACCTGCTCAGTCTTTATTTCTCTATTCCAGATCAGACTTTCCTCCAGAAATTGGTAGTTGCCTAGTCTACGCTTGGGACTTGAAAATGTTTATGGACTCAAGTATGGGTCGAGAGTATGGCCACTCTCCTTTTCAAGTTTCAGTTTCTGTTTATTCCCTAGGGTCTTAAAAATGATACATTTAACTTTGAAAGAGTTAATCTCCAATAGTTGTTTTCAGGACCAGATATGAGATGAATATTCCCTCTGCATGCATAAGATACAGTGCTTCAAATTTTAAAAAAGTGTCTCTCTCGTTTCTGATTTTGAGTTCCCTTATAAATTCCTTTTTGATTAGCTTACAGTTGAGAGATGCTATCTTTAATCATTTCTCTCTTCTCTATTTCCAGGTTTCATGCCATATACGATTTTGCTTCAAAACTGGACAATCACTCTTTTTTGTATTCTTCTTCAGTTGTTTTCTTACCTGGAGTTATTGATTTCCTTTGTTTTCTCCATTTTTTCCTTTAATTTATACTTATTTTCCATTCAACTTAATTATATTATGTATTAAAATTCTGGCTTGCATTTCAGTGCATTGGAGTTACTTGTTAAAAATATGTGTCCAATCTGCTTGGAAGCTTGTTTAGTGTATTTTTAATGTTTCTATAACAGCTCTTCTTTTCTTTCTTTCTTTTTTTTTTTTGTGAGGAAGATCAGCCCTGAGCTAACATCCATGTCAATCCTCCTCTTTTTGCTGAGGAAGACCGGCCCTGAGCTAACATCTATGCCAATCCTTTTTTTTTTCCCTTTTTCTCCCCAGAGCCCCAGTGGATAGTTGTATGTCATAGTTGCACATCCTTCTAGTTGCTGTACGTGGGAGGCCACCTCAGCATGGCCGGACAAGCGGTGCCTCAGTGCGTGCCCAGGATCCAAACCCGGGTGCCAGTAGCAGAGCACATGCACACTTAACCGCTACCTCGGGGCCGGCCCTCTTCTTTTCTAACATAATGAAAGAAAAAGAGTAGACCTTAGTGTCCTCCTATAACCTGAGAAGGCAAAACAATCTGCCTTTTTGATACTGTACACCAGCAGTTTCTGAGGAGATTTGGAGGGGAGAAGTGCTCCCTATCAACTGCCTCTGAGATTGCACACATCCTCAGAGAATCACGAGGTTATGCCACAGCTGTTCTCCAGTCTGAATGGCAGTTGAGAAAGAACTTGCTATGACTCTAGGATACAGTGTAAAAAAATCAGTTCCAGGATTGAGTGGTGTGAGGGTACATCAGGTGCAGCATCATGCTACCCAGCTCTGTTTCTCCTTGGCTCATGCTGGCTGAGCTACATTTCCGAGATGCACAGCAAGCAGCAACTGCCTCATGCTACAGGCAAAATATGTTCTATGAGACAGAAAACGTGTCAGAGAGGTTTAGGTTTATCAGAACGAGCACTCACCTTGAAGAACTTGTTTAAAAAATGATAACTAGTTAATGCAAAAAATTTCAGTGGATATTTCTTCTTTAATAAAAATAAAAGGCAAGCTCAGAAGAGAAGACCAGAATTGCAAATCTGTTGCGTCAATTACAGCTGGAAACACTGGCTGACTCGTGAAGTGATTGTCTTATGCTGGCAGTGGATCTGAAATCGTCATATGCATTTGAAACATTTGTCATGCTCTTCAGTTATTATCATGTCAATGTACTCAGCACATTATGAACAAATGGGCAACAGGAAAGCAATTATAAATTTAGTGTATATTACTCTGTACTGTGTTTTGTTTTCATTTTTCTTTTATTTGTTTATATGGTAAAATAAGTGCATAGCCTCTCAAATGCCAATCTACTCCATAAATGATGTGAGTAGTAGATTTTTCTTTGTGGTAGTACAACTGTTACTGGTGTTTTTATTTTAGCAAATATTTTCCAACCACTTTGACTTGTGCACTGCTGGATATGTCTCTGGGTGAGCACCTGCACTCCCTACACTCCCTTATTGGTGGGGAAATCGAGATGGAGGCTTAACATCAGGGTCTTAAATAAGGAAAAGTAGACATAGAGAAGAATTTTTTTGAAAAGTGGCAAAATTCTCTGTCCCCATTTCCTTATATTTTACCCCTGGCTTCAAAGCAGGATAATTTTGGGACTATATATTTCTTTTAAAATGGATGTGCGTAGGGATTTTAAAAGTCCATTTACTGGTCTCCTAACTATAGGCGCTGAGATTGAGTTTGGGTTGGGGGACGCTGCGTAGACCGACTGGTCTTGGGGCAGCATTTAATCAAGTAAGTGTTCACTGCAGCAGCCGAGCCACACAAGGAGTTGGCGCTCTCATGGGGCTCCTTCTTCCTGCCTTTCTGTTCGTGTCACAGTGGGTGATTCCCACTGCTTCAGTTCCCCCAAGGCTGATGAATCAAAACCAGGAGTTTATTTCTTATTGTATGATTTTCTTTAAGAAACTTTTAGAGAAGTTGGGCTTAACTGTGGTATTTTGCTTAGGAGGTTAGATATGTTTCAACCTCAAACCTCAAAACAATCTGATAGCCAGGTCTTTATGATCAGTTCAGTGTAATTATTCGAACAATATATTCTAAATGAGTAGAGACCAAATATTAATCAGTAATGGGGCTGCAGGTGAATTTTTCTTCTTTTGATTTTCTTTTATTTTATATGGTCATATTGAACACATAGATAGAGTGATAATTGGAGACATTAACCAGAACTTTCTACTCCTCCCCTCACCTGTATCAATCATCCATACACGGGTGAAGCTATCAGATCAGTGTTGGAGAATAACAGCACAAAATCCTTTGCTTCTAAAATGAAGACTCTAAGCTTTAGATACAAGGCCCAAAACTTTTATTGCAGAGCCAGAAAAAGTTATTTTTGACCTCCACTTTCTAAACACCACCCCCCTCCCCACACCCAAGAACTGTGTAGTCCTGTATTATTGGGAGAGTAAACGCAGTGAATGAGATGTCAATTAATTTGCTGCCCCACTCCTCACAAACCAACCACATGACTCAGAGTAGATAATCCACTATAAATTTGGGATCTGAAGGAAGAGAGGCCTTATTTCCCTGCTCTTGAGGAAACCCAATGGCCTCTGAGATAAGATCGCTGAAACACAAATGTGTGAAGTGTTAGCAATTCCAGAATGGCTGTTTAAATGTGAGAAGGCCGGAGGCTGCCTGTGCAACCACCCTAGCTTCAAAGTGAAACGGGAGGCCATTCAGCATTTTCTCTGGGTCCTGAGCATGACATGTAGGTTAATTGAGAAAGCAAGCCATAGGTGGGTAAGTGTAACCAGAGACCATCTCAAATGCTACAGCCTCCATTAAGTTTGTTTCAGCAAACCCTAGGAGTTACTTCAGTTTGCTCCCATTACATAGTTTTTTGTACCTCTTCCCGCTTTTTGTTATAGTTCTATGCAGTTTTGGCGCCTCAAATAAATATGCAGGGATCATAGTAGGGGCACAATAAACATGTTGAATTTAGTGGTTTTTGTTTTATAATTGAATCTCCTTCTTACAGACCTTATGAATGGTCATGAGGACAACTACCATATTTTACATATTTTGATACCTAGCTCAGAGTTTCACACACACATCAAACACTGTGAAGAGGAAGACAGAGAGAGGGTTAGGCAGGGAGGGAGGGAAGGAGAGAATGAGAAAGAAAGAGAGAGAAAATAGCTTGTGAATTCTAGAAACTTATTTCATTAAAATTTTGACAGGACACGTAACTGCCTTAGAATAGTGTTGGAGATTACAAGCACTGGCTGTGGTTTCGGGCTGTCTGGGAGGGACAAGCTATATAATCATTGTGCCACAACTTACTCATTTGTTAAAATGGTGATAATAATAGCATGTGCCTCATATGATTGCTTTGAGAATTAAATGAGTTACTATTTGTTACAGAAAGTAGCATGATGTCTAACATACAATAAACACACAAGAAATATTTGTTGAATAAACAAATTAGTGGCAATTTGGATAGGCAGCATTGATTTGAAGGACACAGGAAATCTGGATGAATGATTATAAATTGAAGTTTACAAAAAATAATCATTTTCTATTTCAGTGGCTAACTCACAGAAAGGGAGAAGTTCCAATTTGTGAACAAATTTTTATTACCTCTCCGTTTTAGAGCAACCTCATGGAAGAGATGAAATAGAATTCAATTGGCTTTGATACTTTGAAAAAAAACCCAGATTTTTTTAGCTTTTAATACAGTGCACAGTATTTGAAACAGAAAACATCTAAGTTTTTACACTGCAATTTTCTCTTGCCTTCTCTTCCTCTGATAGATAATGGCCACACAATGATGCATGAGGTACATTTAAAATCTAGTAGGGAGACAGAAATGTACTATACCATACAGTGTGTTTAATAAGTGATGTTATGGGGGAAGGATACAGAAACTCACAGGAGAGGTACCAGACTCAGACTTGGAGTTTATAAGAGATTTCCCAGAAGAAATAACATTTAAGATGAGACTTATGGAGTAAATAAGGGTTAGCCAGGAAAAGAAGGTTTTTAGTTAAGATTGTTCTGCTATGAAAACACATATGAAACCTCGGAGGTAAGAGAGAGCTGGACATAATGAAGAAATAAGAAGAGTATAGGGCAGCTGGTGCATAGACTATGGTAAAAAAGAGCTATCTGGCGATAACTTCATGAGAGCTAGTTAACAATGCTGAAAGGCTTAGACTTCACCCAAAGGAGGGGCTAGATTTTTTTTTTCATATTAAACAAAAATGGCAACATTTAATTTTTTCCCCAAACCAAGACACTTCACTACACTGATTTCCCCTTACAATGTTATTTTCTACAATAGAAGCTGGGACAGAGATACAAACATAGCCCACTGAACTGGGAGGTGGTAGGGTGGTGGCGGCAACATTCTGTTAGAAACGAGGGTAATTAAAAAAAAAACTCTCCCCCCATCTCCCTGCTCATCTCCCTAATGAGAGAGGAAAACGTGGACCTTCTCCCTCCTGGAAGATCTGCTGGGCTCACACATTCAGGAGAGCAAGGATATGATGGATATCCACAGCAAGGATAACAAGAATGGGGGACCAAGTGGGTTTAGAGGACCACTGGGGTTTCAAAAGGTGATTTCCAGCAGTCCCTGGTCCTGGAGGAGTCCCTGTCTTGATAGTTTGGCGATAATTAATATATATTTATTTAGATGTTGAATAAAGTTTTAAGGAATTTCAAAACAGCCATTTACTTGTGGATAATGAAGGAAGGTCTGCTAATCTAAACAAAGAGATGAAAGTTATGGAATACAAATTGAAACAATTCTTTTTACTGTTCTTTATTTAAACATTAGACTGTTCCCTACCTTTAATTTCTTAGAAGTCTCTGGCAAAGTTCATTCATCTCTTTCAGAGTTGAGTGGAATACCTCAACAAAGCACACTGAAAATGAGCTGTCACTTACCTGTGTATTTCATGAACGAGTTTTCTGTCTAATGAATTGCCTAACTAAAAACAGAAAGTAAATATATGATAGGAAAATCACTATACTTTATGCTTTCCATTTCATATTGATTAAAAATGCTCTCACAACTAAGAAAATGGAAATTTTATTAATATCTTAGCATGATAAAAAGCTCTTAAGCATATTTTAAAACTTTTTCTTCTCTGAAAATTAGTACATTTTTATTTTTATAATTATTAGTTTCCTATCTGCTAAACTGCTTTTTAATTACCACAAAAAGCCTAGTTCCTCAGGCATTCAGACACCATCATGTCTCGGAAAGTACAATTAGAGAATGGGGCTGATTAATAATTTAAATAATAGAAATGATACCATTTCACACAATGATCTTACGTGGCTCTTTTCCATTACTGTTTTATCTTCCTAATTATTTTGTTTCCTCTATATTCTCATTTTATCTTCTAAACAAGCACCACCTTTGTGTCTTGCACAAGTGGTTTCTTTGGCTGTCTTGATATCATGAGGCAGACCTGGAGTAACCCTATACCGAGACATGAGACTTTTTTTTTCTTGCCCGTTTAACCCCACCTCCCTTATAATTATTATTAATGTCTTACGGATTTCATCGTTAGTAAGTGCGACTATTACTTGCCAGTTATATTTTTCATGTTGTATTTTGTTATTTTTTATGTTTTCTGGGAATTTTCAAGAGGTTATGGGCTGCTAGCCAAAAGCCCTTTCGATTTCATGTCCTGTTTTTATGTTTATTGAAAAAATATATCATATGCTTTCTAAAGTATTATGTTTTCACTGCTAAATCTTTAACCAAAATATGCTCTTCTGTATTCTCAACACATTATCTCCCTATTGTGATTTTCAAAATTTTTCCACGGGCCCCATGCTGTTTTTCTCTCATCCCTCATCTTTTAACAAGAGGAGGTCAGTCCAGGCTTTGTGCTTCCCTAGGAGCAGTGCCACTGTGTTCTCCTCCTGCCCCTCACTCTTCACCTGCATTCTTTTGAGTCCTTTTCTCGGATCTTATGCTGATGCCTACTGATGGACACAGAGCAAATCTACAAGGCCGGGGACGGTGTATCTGTTCTTGCTGCCTGGTCCTCTGATTATGCTGAGGTGAGTGTAGCCCTGGAAAATGTGATGCAAGCCGTGCTGGTTCTGTTGACAGAAGGTGTGCAAAACACCCAGAAGTGCACAGAGCCTAATGCCCTTCCATTCTCTAGCCCTTCCTAATGATTTAGTTCACCTTTCTGTATCCAATGTGCGTTTTTCTGTCTGATGCACCTTCTTACTCTGTGGCACGATTGAGAAATAAAATCCTGGAGTTGTCATGTATGAAAAGACCACTAATTAGAGAGAGGATCTTCAAACAGCTCTGATCACCCCACAAAGCAGCTCCTCTGTGCAGCAAATCTAACACGAACCTGGGTGAAGGTATATAGCCAGGAAGGGTAGAAATCATTGATGGTTTTCATCTTATCTAAGGCCCATGATTCTGCCTCATAACCCATTCATCTACACGGGTATCCACAGAAAAACATGGCTAGTTCAAGGAATTTTGAACTTGTACATTTGTTTCTATATTTTCATTAGATTTCCAATCAGAAAATAGGGATGAAGTGAGGGACAAGTCATACAGCTTAGATATCACCATCTTTACCTGAAAATAGTCTGAAACAACTTTCAATGGATTTTCATGTTAAGTTACTGTAACAAAACTAATTTGACTCTTTCAGATTCAATTACTGGCAATCTCAGCCACTCTTATGATTACGGTATTTACTAGGAAATAACTACTAAAAATATATATTCAAGATTTTTATTTGAGATTTTACAGCTGGAGGCTGTCTCTGTGGTGCTCATGGGACGGTTGAGAATGACTCTAGATCTGCTTGTCCTTGTGTGTCTTGCCCCACTGCTACTGTTAGAGTGTCTGGATGATTTTGTCTCTTTCTGTTGGCCCAGTCACCTTAAGCAACTTACTTAAACTTTATGTGCTTCAAGGTTTTTTGTGTGTTTGGTTGTTTACCCATTTTTTCCCATCTGTTCTATGGGAATGATGATGGTACCTCCTGATAAACTTGCTTCAAGGATTAAATGCATTAACTTTTGTGACGTGTCTCATACAGATTAAGCTTTCAATAAATATCATTTTATATTAGTTATTATGCTGTCCAGGTCTCTAGTCTGTTTAGTTATATATCAGGTTGTTGTCCATAAAAATATACTCAGCATACTTTAACCATACGTTTTACTGGGTAAACATACTTGTTAGATGATTTGATCATGTATTCACAACTGTAAGTGTTTATGACATTAGATAAGATTTAATCATGTTGATCTATTTGAAAAATTATTATTATGGTACTACTAATTAATTTCTTTATGACTGCTCTCTTGCAAGCATTATGCATACATTTTAATAGTGAAATGCTTCTTTATTTTACTTGTAAAGTCTCTAAAGAGTTAGTACACTTGCATTACAGAAACTATGTTAAATATATATGTACAGAAAAATGGGTACAAGAAGTTGACCTATCCTACTACCCTTATGTACTATCGTCCTTGAGTGTCACAAAAATTCTGTGACTAAAGAAATTTACATTATTCGGGTTCACAAAAATAAGGAATAAAGTCAGCATTTGGATCCACACGTTTGTCTCTCAAGCTGATAGTATTTCTATCATGCCATGTTGCCTTCCCTTTGATTTAAAAACACAGATTGCCCTTCGGTGCTAGATAGTACTTGAAAATATTGACAGTGTATAAATGTCACTGTTCTTTCCTGGTTGTTACCTACTTCAGAATGACATAGAATGATAAATATATTTCTGGGTTGTTAATTTAGAGGTGAGTTATGAAATATAAATACACAGTATGCCAGGCTACTTTGAAAGCGTATCACATTTCCTCTTGAACTCGTGGTGGTTAGTATGCGTGTGTGCCTGAGTAGGGAGGAGGCACACATGCAGTTGTTAATGATCAATTTACATAATGCAACTCATGAAAATTGGCTGAGGATCACTTTTGCTGGTCTGGACACCCAAGGAAAGGCATGATGTTGTTCTTTGGCAAAAGACACAACCTTGTCCTGCTCTAGCATTGGGAGGATCAGCAAACACAAGAACTGCACAAGGAACTCTAATTGAATAATGGATCAAGGACTGTTACTCCCTGTTCAATGTCTCAGCATAGAGTAAAATATAGAGGTTAAAACTCTACTGTTTGTCTAGGAACATCTTTTTTTGTGTGTGTGTGAGGGAGATCAGCCCTGAGCTAACATCCGATGCTGATCCTCCTCTTTTTTGCTGAGGAAGATTGGCCCTGGGCTAACATCTGTGCCCATCTTCCTCTACTTTATATGGGACGCCACCACAGCATGGCGTGCCAAGTGGTGCGTCAGTGCGTGCCCGGGATCAGAACCTGCGAACCCCGGGCCACCGCAGCGGAGCGCAGCACTTAACCACTTGCGCCACCGGGCCGGCCCCAATCTTTTGTTTTTTTAAATGAATAATAATACATTTTGTGTTTTGAACTTGCTTGTATCTTTTCTTTTAGCAGTGTTTAAGTGGTCACCTATGGGTCAGTCTTTTTAAAAGAAGTCTTCCAATTTAGCACTTTAATAACATCAGTGGCACAAGATTCTGAAAGAGCATTTGAAAGATAAGCAAGGAGCTTTAAGGTGCCTTTTTTATAGTACCAGTGTGTTAGAAAGTGAGAATTGAAGGTTTCTGGAACATGTGCAGATGGCGTGTGATGAAAGAGGGCAGACTTGGAGGTCAAACAGTGGAGAGAGAGCAGTATGTCTAGTGACAACATCTGTTCCAGAACTGTAAGAAGAGCATCCATTTATTGAGCTTGTGTTCGGCTGCTTTCACTGTTCTAGATGCTTCCTATATATTATCTTTAACATTTTATCCTCAAAAACAATCTCATAAGTAGATATTATTTCCTCTCTCTCTTTTTTTCTTTCTGATAGGCTAACCAGGCAAGTGAAGTTTGATTTCACTAAAACGAAATTCAGGCCCACCATGATACAGGCACTTATGACATGTTAGCTTTGTGATGCTCTTATCGAACAAGTGAAAATGTTTGACTCAAACCTCAGATCACCCCTCACCTGCTCTGTGAATTTGGTTCCTCTTAAATCAAGTTTAGATTTTAAAATACCAGTGCAAATGTTTATATACAATTTTCAGCTGCATGCAAGATCAGTGTTATTTGCCTCTATACCCAAAATAATTGAATAGTACCAATGATAACTACTACTAAACAGCCAGGATTTCTGGGGAGCACATTATACGCCAGATATAGTAGTAAATGCTTCACATCTTTGTTTCATTTAATGCTCATAGTGACACTATGAAATTGAGGTTATAGAAGTTAAGAAACTTGCCTAAAGTCATAGATCTAAGAGGTATTTCTATCTGTGCTTAACTTTTTATATGATTATTTAGTACTACTGGATGTATGTATGCCAAAATAATTATATTTCGAGTAAACATAAAATATGGATTCTGATCTCTTGTCATAAATTAAGGTACCATTTGCTTTGAATATAAGACATTATTTAGTTTCATCTAATTTTAATATATATCCATATTTATGTTCCTCATTGTTCAAGTTTACTTTGTCAGTGCCATCGAGTCAATTCCAACTCTTAGTGACCCTATGTACAATCTGCCTGATTTTTTGTGACATCTCCTCACTTTCTGGCTCTGCTGCTATTCATAGGGTTTTCATGGCCAATTTTTTCAAAAGTGGGTGACCAGTTACTTCTTTCTAGTCTGTTAGCTCTGCTGAAACCTGTCCCCTGTGGGTGATCCTGCTGGTATTTGAAATAATGGTGGCATAGCTTTCAGCATCACAGTAACATGAAGCTGCCACATTACGACAACCGACGGACGGGTGGTGTGGTTCCCTGACCAGGAAATGAACCTGGGCCACCAGCAGTGAGAGCATCGAATCTTAACCACTAGTCCACCAGGGCTAGCTGTCGTTCAAGTACCAATCTGTTATTTTATTCTCTGATCTCTCTTCTTATGACCACTCCTTTATGGATATGTTTACCTGGATTCAGTCATTATCTTCTGTTTCTCTCAGTATCACAGGCTTGGAAAGTTCATCTGTGATTATATTTTAAACTGTCACATCTAGATGACTCCCATTTCTGTCCCTGCTTTTACATCTTGTTTTGGAGCTTCTTTGACTCTTATTTATAGTATGTTGCCACCCAGGTCTGACAATTAACCTGATGTGCTCTGAAATAATAACTTCCCCCTAAGGAGCTCTTCTGATCAACTCTCCATTCCTACCATTTACACTGCCCTCTTCTGCCTCATCTTTTAGGCTTGCATGCTCAAAATTATTTCTCTTTCTCTCTCTCCTTTTCTAGCTCTTTTTGGTTTAAAATCCAGTGATTAACCTTGTCTAGTTAATGCATTCCTTAAATGCTGAGTTCTTTGCAATAGGCCTCTATATTGTCTACTTTGATGCTCTTCCTACCAAGAGTGAGAGCTTTTTCCAATTAGTTTATATATCCATGGGTTCATATATTCATGAGATTGGTTTTAGTATCTTTCATATGCCTATTTTATATATTGATAGTTATAGGGACAGAATAACCAAGTTCACATAAAGTAAGTGGGTGAAAATAGAGTAATTTTGGTATAATAATGTCACTCAATTCTTTGATTCCTTCTGAGTTATATCCTCCAAGTTATATATTAATATGTAAAAAAATTTTAACATCTGATAGTTTGAATAGTTTCCCATTCATTTTGGTGAAAGCACAGATTTAGAAACACTTAAATAGTAAAAAAGTTTTGTTACAAATGCATTAGATTTTATCACTTTCTCCATTTCTAAACAGTATGTCCAAGAATCTTTATCAAGGATTAACAAAATATTATTAATTTTATCTATTATTCTTTCATTTACAGGCATCTTATTTTATACAGAAGCATTTGGGAAACATTTGTATTTTGCATTCACATCTTGTGTTTTCATGAAAGTTTTCATCAAAACTGCAAATATGCCCATCCAGTTTATAAAAAATACCTTCCATCTAACCTACTTTGAAATGCCAGTCTCTATTGTGAAACCAGTAAATAAAATCAGACTTATTCACTGTTAGGACAAACATCTCTGCATATATTTTTATTCAAAAAAACTTTAGTGCATATCCCTATGATATTCATCTCACATTTAAGATTCAAAATCTTAAATAGATAGATAGGAAAAAGCTTAATATTTTCAACAATTTTATTGAGGTATATTTTACATATATAAGAAGATTCACCTATTTCAAATGTACAGTTTAATGACTTTTAGTAACTTTACCAAGTTATGCAACCATCGCCATAAATTGGTTTTAGAACATTTTCACACCCCTTCTCTATAAGATGCCTCATGCACAATTACAGTTCCTCCCTAGAACCAGCCCCAGAGAACCACTAAACTACTTTCTATCTCTGTAAGTTTGCCTTTGCTGGAAATTTCATATACATGGAATCATAAAATATGTGACTTCTGACTGGCTTCTTTTCTGAGCATAATGTTTTTGAGATTCATCCAGGATGTAGCATGTGTCAGTAGTCTGCTCTTTTGTTACTGTGAAACAGTATTCTGTTGTACGGATATGCTGTATTTTGCCTGTCCACCAGCCAGTTCATGCACATTTAGGTTGTTTCTAGATTTGAACTATTATGGATAGAGCTATTATGAACCTTACATATAACCTAATTTGTGTCCAAATCTTTGTGGGGGCATATGTTTTCGTTTGTCTTGGATACATACCTAGGAGGGGAATGGCTAGGATTGTATGGTAGTTTTATGTTTTACTTTTTGAGAACTGCCAAACTGTTTTCCAATGTGACTGTACCATTTTACATTCCAACCAACAATTTGTGAATAGTTCCATCACTCCACATGCTTGCTAACATTTGCTATTGTCTATCTTATTTATGTAACCATTCTAGAAGACAAGAAATGTTATCCCATTTTGGTTTTAATTTGCATTTCCCTGATGACTAATAATGTTGAGCATCTTTTCATGTGCTTGTTAGCCATTTGTATATCTTTCGTAAATGTTCGTATCTTTTGCCCATTTTTATTGGGTTATTTATCTTTTATTATTGAATTGTAATATTTCTTTGTGAAATCTAGATATAAGTCTTTTATAAGATATGGCTTTGCAAATATTTTCTCGCTGTATACATATCGGGCTCTGTCTTACATTTATTTCTTTCATTATAAGTTGTGAGGCCTAGTATAATATGAATTGTATAATTAAAGACATTTTTAAAAAGGAAACCTTCTATCTGTACATCTTGAACAATTATCATAGCTGTGGAAGGGTCCTACAATGCAAATATAAACATTTGTGCATTGGTCTCCTGTCATGCTTACTTATTATATTTTACCCTACTGATATGTAGCTGACATATGCAATTGCAAACTGAGGAGTGTTTCAATAGGGAAATGCTCCTTGACATTTAGAGGCTCAACACTTATTATTTGAATGTGAATAGACTTGTTTCCTTCGTAATTTGTCAGCATGAGGTGTGCAATTATGGCTTAGAAAACAAAATTCGAAAAGTTGCTCTCTTTTTTCATGTTGTTTAACAGGAATATAGTTGACTATTTTACCAGCTGTTTGCTACACTGTTTTCTTTTAAAGAGTACCCCCAAACAAGCAGTATGGAGGAGTTAGAAAATGGTTCAAGCTTCCATTAAGCGTTTACTATGACTGTAACTGCTTACCTATTTTCTTCTAAAAGTATGTGCTTATAATACGTTAATCTTCCTCCTAATACAAACTACATTAGCTTTTTTGTGTGTGCACTCTATTTAGAATTTTTATAGTGTTCAATATGCATGCATTTTTATTGTCTTTTTTAATTAAGGAAACATAAAAAAATACAGTACCCAATGTAACTTATTTTAAAATTAGTTATAATGTGTTAAATATACCCTAATTAAAATTGTCCTTATCATTGAATATCAAATACAGATAATTTGGTGTTGAATGAGGTGCCAAAAGATAAACTTAGGCTGGTATAATGTTACCTTTAACTTTTTTTTCTATTAAGAAAAGTATATGCATACTATTAAAGTGAAATACAGTGGTATTATAGCCTTTCAGAATACCAAGAAAAGAATTTTCCTATCAAAGTGGAAGCTAGCTCTGCTGTAAACAATGTGTTAACAACTGCAATTCCCAGAACAAGAGTCTGTTTATGAAAATAGAGAGTTAGTCCTCACCATTATGTATGGTGACAGACTCACTCCTTGATCAAATTCTAGTCAGGCCTCTTCTCTCCACGGAGCCCTCTTCTTGGCTAGGCCTTAACCTTGGTCTATGAGAGCTGCAAACTCGAAGCACAAGCTATTTCCTTCACGCCCCACACTAAGAGACTTGAACAAACACTAGCATAGTTTCTCTCAGCTCGGTGTCTGTTCCTAGGATGACCACCCCAGCGCCTTAGAATGCCTGCCTTAGAAAGCTCAGTTTTGCTGAAAGAATTTACTGCTTGTTCCAGTCAAACCTGCCTGTAAGACCTTGACTTCCCTTTCTTAGAAGCATTATTTTAGAAAGCTTGCAAATGTAAATCTTTTCTTTGTCCCTTTAGGATGTATTTTCTACAACCTAGTAAAGTCTTTCTCAAGAACCTGGGAGCCATCCCTTTAAAATGTATGCACCAGGGCCAGCCCCGTGGTGCAAGCTGTTAAGTGCGTGCACTCAGCCGCAGGTCCAGGGTTCGCTGGTTTGGATCCCGGGCGCGCACCAATGCACCGCTTGGCAAGCCATGCTGTGGTGGCGTCCCATATAAAGTGGAGGAAGATGGGCATGGATGTTAGCCCAGGGCCAGTCTTCCTCAGCAAAAAAAAACAGGAGGATTGGCAGATGTTAGCTCAGGGCCGATCTTCCTCACAAAAAAACAAAAACACAAAAACAAAAACAAAAACAAATAAAATGTATGCATCAAGAAAGATAGGTCCCCCTTCTCCCAGACTCTATGGGAGGGTAGGAGTCTAACTTTGATAAGGACCGGTCAGCAAACACAGGTGGCCTAATCATATTGAAGAACTCTCACACCAAAGTCCTTCAATACTTGCCATTTAGAATACCAGTGTTTAAAAAGCCTCCCACCTTTTGTTTCAACAGAGTTGAGCTCTGTTCATACTGAAATTTCTCTCTCTTTTCTTTTTTTTTGTGAGGAAGATCAGCCCTGAGCTAACATCTAATGCCAATCCTCCTCTTTTTGCTGAGGAAGATTGGCCCTGAGCTAACATCCGTGTCTATCTTCCTCTGCTTTATATGGGACGCTGCCACAGCATGGCTCCACAAGCGGTGCATCGGTGCACGCCTGGGATCTGAATCGGCGAAGCCCAGGCTGCCGCAGCAGAGCGCACACACCCAACCCCTTGCGCCACTGGGCCAGCCCCTGAAATTTCTCTTTCTTACTGCAAAAGTATGAATAAAATCTGTCTTGCCATTTTTAACAAGAGTGCAGTGAATACTTTCTCTCTGACAATGGCAACTCCATCCTTTCAGTCACAGGGATCAAAACCCTTGGAATCATTCTTGATTCCCCTCTATCTCTGTATTTCGTATCAATCCACCAGCAGATCCTGTCAGCTTTAACCACTTTGGATCACCCTTTATTATCCTGGGCCAAGCCACATTTACTGTTCCCTGGATTATTGCAATAGCCTCCTAATTGTTCTCCTTGCACAACAGCCCCCTTTGGTGAATTTGCAAAACAATGGCTATGGCGATTCTAATAAGTCATAAGTCACATTATGTCTCTATTTTGCTTAAAACCCACCGGTAACTCTCTATCTTGTAAGTAAAATCCAAAGTCCTTAGATTGGAATACAAAACCTTACAAGATCTGCCCCCTCCTACTCAACAATAGTTATATCTCTGATTTTATCTCCTTACTGCCTGACTTATTCCACACTGACCACGTTTGTTGTCTTGTTTTCTTTTCTTTTTTTTATTGAGACTATTTTTTAGGGCAGGTTTAGGTTCACAGCAAAATTGAGGGGAAGGCACAGAGATTTCCCATATAACCCCTGTCCCCACACAGGCACAGCCTCCCTCGTGATCAACATCCCCCACCAGAGGGGTACATTTTTTATAATTGATGAACTTACATTGACACATTATTATCACTTGAAATCTATAGTTTACGTTAGGGTTCACTCTTGGTGTTGTACATTCTATGGGTTTGGATATGTATCCATTATTATAATATCATACAGAGTATTTTCACTGCCCTAAAATCCTCTGTGCTCTGTTTATTCATCCCACCCCCTCTCCCCAAATCCCTGGAACCAAAGAATTTTTAATAGTCTCCGTACTTTTGCCTTTTCTAGAATTTCATATAGTTGGAATCATCCAGTATGTAGCCTCTTCAGATTGGCTTCTTTGGCCTAATAATATGGATTTAAGTTTCCTCCATGTCTTTTTATGGTAGCTCATTTCTTTTTAGCACTGAGTAATAAATATCCAGTTGTCTGGATGTACCAGATTTTCTTCATCCATTCACCTACTGAAGGACATCCTCGTTGCTTCCAAGTTTGACAATTATGAATAAAGCTGCTGTAAACGTTCATGTGCATGTTTTTGTGTGGACATAAGTTTTCAACTCCTTTGGGAAAGTACCGAGGAGTGCGATTGCTGGATCATATGGTAAGAGTATGTTTAGTTTTGTAAGAAACTGCCAAACTGTCTTCCAAAGTGTCTGTACCATTTTGCATTCCCACCAGCAATGAATGAGAGTTCCTGTTGCTGCACATCTTCGTCAGTGTTAAGTGTTGCCAGTGTTCAGGATTTTGGCCATTTTAATAGGTGTGTAGTGATATTTCATTGTTGTTTCAACCTGCATTTCTCTGATGACATATGATGTGGAGCATCTTTTCATATGCTTATTTGCTACCTGTATATCTTCTTTGGTGAGATGTGTGTTAAGGTCTTTGGCCTAGTTTTTAAATCGGGTTGTTTGTTTTCTTATCGTTGAGTTTTAAGAGTACTTTGTATATTTTGGATAACAGTCCTTTATCAGATGTGTCTATTGCAAAGATTTTCTCCAAGTCTGGCTTTTCTTCTCATTCTCTTGACATTGTCTTTCACAGAACAGAAGTTTTTGATTTTAATGAAGTCCAGCTTATCAATTATTTCTTTCATGGATTGTGCCTTTGGTGTTATGTCTAAATAGTCATCACCGTACCCAAGGTCATCTAGGTTTTCTCCTCTTATCTTCTAGGAGTTTTATAGTTTTGTGTTTTACCTTTAGGTCTATGGTGCATTTTGGGTTAATTTTTGTGAAGGTTGTAGGATCTGTGTCTACATTCACTTTTTTTTTTCCACGTGAATGTCCAGTTTTTCCAACACCACTTTTTGAAAAGACTGTTTTTTTCTCATTCCATTGTTTTTATTCCTTTGTCAAAGATCAGTTGACTGTATTTGTTTGGGTTTATTTCTGGACTCTCTATTCTGTTCCATTGATCTATGTGTCTATTCTTTCACCAATACCACACTGTTTTGATTATGGTAGCCTTATAGTATGTCTTGGAGTCGGGTAATATCAATCTCCAACTTTGTCCTTCACTTTCGATACTATATTGGCTATTCTGCGTCTTTTGCCTCTACATGTAAACTTTCAAATGAGTTTGTTACTATCCACAAAGTAACTTGCCGGGATTTCTATTGGGATTGCATTGAATCTATAGATTACATTGGGAAGAATTTACACCTTGACAATATTGAGTCTTCCTATCTATTAACATGGAATATCTCTTTCTTTAGTTATTACTTGATATCTTGCATCGAGTTTCGTAGTTTTCTTCTTGTGGATCTTGTACATATCTTGTTAGGTTTATATCTATTTCATTTTTGAGGGTGCTAATGTTAATGGTATTGTATTTTTAATTTCAGATTCCACTTGTTCATTGCTAGTATATAGGAAAGTGATTGACTTTTTTGTTGTTGCTGAGGAAGATTCGCCCTGAGCTAACATCTGTGCCAATCTTCCTCTATTTTGTATGTGGGTAAATAGGCTGTAAATAGGCCTTTAATAATGTGGTGGTGAGGTATGAGGAAAGGTGAAGTGTTCTATAGTCCTATGATTAGGTGTCAGTCTTTTCGTGATCCTATGCCTCAGGACTGTGAACTTCACAAGTGTTTCTGTTTTTTTCTTCCCCCTTTGGTGGGACAGGATGGCTAGAGTGGGCTGGATTTGGATATTTTCCTTCTCCCAGATGAATTAGACTCTGATATATCCCAGATTAACTAGTTTCCCCTGATTGCAGGTCTTGTTAAGAAGAACAGAGTGATCTGGCATATTACAAAATGGTTTTTTCCTCTTCCCCTGCCAGAAGCACAAAGGTATTTTTTTCTGATGTTTATTATGGAAACCTGGTCTTGCTCCTGCAAGTAAATCTCACAATATCGTGGGAGCCCCCTATGACTGGGTCACTTTGAGTTTTTAACTCTCAGACTTGTCCACACTAAGCCACCGGCAATTCCTCCATTACAATTCAAGTTTTCCTCCCCTGGCACTGATTTCCAAGGTGGTTTCTGCTCTCTCGTAAGTCTCTGCTCCAGTAAGCCGTGACTCCCTGTATTCGCCTGTCTGTCTCTTTAAGGTTGGGGGCAGCGGTTTGCTCTGTGTCCTCCTCTCTCTTTCGGATCCAGTAAGAGTTGTTGATTTTTCAGTCTTTTCAGCCTTTCACTTATTGTTAGGACGGAGGGGCTACTTTCAAGCTCCTTACATGCAGAACTGGAAGCTGGCAGCTGCCTTGCTGTGTGAACATGAAGCACGCCAGGCCTACGCCTGCCTCACAGCTTCCTGCTTCCTCTTTCTGAAATGTGCTTTCTCCAAAAATCTAAATGACTTGCTACGCCTTGTGCTTCCCATCTTCGCGGAAATATCTCCTAGGTGAGGTCTTCGAGGTTGACGACCCTTATTTAAAATCACTTCCCTCTCACTAGCCTGCCAATTTAAAGCAGGAATCCTTTCTTGCTTTATTTCTCTCCAGATCACGGGTGCCACCCAACCTGCTGTTTAGTTACTGTAACTCTCACTCGCCTCTAATAGGGTCAGTGGTCTTTGGCTTTGGATTGATAATCAAACTCACAACACAACAGGCTTCACCAGCACCAAGATTATTTAGCTTTAAGAAAAGATCAAGAGCAGAGAACAATGCAGCACGCACAACAACAGCCTAGCAAATATCTCATGATTCTCAAGCACAGCTTCCTATATCCACATTCACAACACGTTTAGTCATAGGAGAAGAGGCTGAGTGGGCACGGGTGAGGGAAGCCATCAGCTTCTGAATCTTTTATATGTAGCTAGTGGCGCATGCCCTCAGGGGTAGGTGACTAGTTTCCATTCTCCATTGATGCTGTAGCTCAATAGTACTGGCAACTCGTTTCTCAATAAACATTCTCAACCATAAAGCACAGGGGCTTGTTCTTATATACAGTCTGTGGTCTGTGGTTGAATTCTCAATTATCTTGGATCTGATATCATGTCTACCTATGCATTATTTGAGTTAATATTGCAAAGAAATTAATTAAATGTCAAATAAGCATGCCTGAGGCCACAAATACATAGAAAGGCCATAGAAACAGTAGTTAAACCTTTTCTGCCACTTATATAGGTTTATTATTATTTGGTTTATATTCTGTCTCCCCTGACATTTCTAAAGTAGCAATATATGACATTGTATGGCATTAGCAGTGTATGACATTCATACAAGCTTTACTGACATAGAGAACTTTGAACTTAAAACATGTATTTAAACCTTAAGCTGAATCTTGAGTTTAATGTGATAGCAGTTGGCTGTTCATTATCTTAAATACAGATTCTAATTTCTGTTTTCTTGTTTGTTTAGTTTTTCCACTAGGAGAGCTCTGCCATTTATTATATTCCTTTCTTTTTTTTCTGGATGTCATAAAGCTCATAGTTATATTTGGAACTCTGTGAAAAACATAGGTTAGCCCTTTCGGTAATCAGATTTTCTTAACTTTTTCCTATGATCTTGATTTTCCATTGCAATTAAAAACCATAGTTTAACACCTTTCATTTTAAGCTACCACAGATTATTTGGTAATTATCCAAATACATAAATATAACATAAAAAATAAAAATAAACAAGATTTGTGGATTTGATTTTTGTTTTTAAACGCCAATTTGTTGTTAACCAGGCTTCTACTTGATTAGAAGTTTTCAAAACAACACTACCAATAAAAGCCTTCGGGTTTGTGCATGTATTTTAAATATATATGTAGGTATAAATGTTTAAAACAATACTGAATAATGTGGGAATAGCTGAAAAGAATCAGTCCTTTTGACAAAATATTAATAGTTAAGATGATCTTAGAAAAGAAGGGCAAGCCATTAAGGGAAGGTCATTGTAGATTATTTTTAAAAAAAGGTGAAATATTTGATAGGTTTTTTTCCCTAAACTATATCCTATTTTACAGTTCAGGTAAAATAAAATATTTTATTTGCTATAGGATAATAACAATGATAATAATAATATATTTTTTCACTCAAATCGTAATTGTAATGGACAGAGAGCTGGATAGATTGAGATACGAAGTATAATGAATACTAAATTGCTTAAAAGTAACAAGAAGGAGTTTTGGTAAATCTAAAACTCTGGACTACTATCAAGTCAGTTTCCACTTATTTCAAAAGATTTGGATGATAATTTTGAGATGATTTTGGTTTCTTTGAGCATATTTTTCTTGGTAGTGGGAGATTGCAGAGCAGACCTATGTTAAATAGTGTAGAGAAACTGGCCTAAGATTAAAGTTACTATAGGTTCACAAGGCACATAATTTGTTTGTAAGTAATCCAAATATGACTACAGTTGGCAGTCTTTATTATTTAATTAATTGTACACATGAAATATAAAGCTGAAACAAATATTGCTTGGTGCTTCTTCTAAGAAACCTTAGGGAAATGAGGTTATTTCAAGTAAATATGATTAAGAATATTCTAAAGCAAAAGAGACAGAAAACAAGGTCAATACTTGCCACTTAACGATGTTGAAACTTCACTTCTGATCCACTAATATGAACTCATCAAAATAAATAATTACAATCCTGTAGGAAATGTCCTCAATCAGTTTCATTTATAATAATCTAGGTAAATTTGTAAAGATTGCCAGAACATTAGCTAAATCCCAAAGTTATCATGTTTATACTGGAAGCTCCAGGAAAAAGTAAAAGACTGATAGAGGAGGGATGTTTTCATCATATTAATTAAATATAAAAGCAAACGGTTAGCTACAGAGTTTGATCAGAGATGATAAGAAAGAGTCTCTGTCTAACTTCACATAATATTTGTCAGGCATTAAAAAGGATTGGAAGAAAAAAGTTCAGAGTTAAGTTAAACAATTTGGTCTCAACATCATTAAAAATAAGCTGGCACCTGCTTCTAATTTTCTTGTTGATTACAAAGGTCATTGGCTATTTGCACAGTCAGGAGAAAAGGAGTTTTTAGAAGAATGTGCAAACGAAAGCTTAGGCAAGGAGTCGTGTATGTTAATGAGTGAGGGGCGTTGATCAGTATGCAATGGCAGACTCTGACTATGATAAACACTCTTGAATATCTTTCAGTTCACAAGGGCGCTCATTTATGTGTGCAAGTCAGCAGCATAAATCCATTATTTGAAATTGTACTGAGACCTTCAATTACCATTGTGAAAATAGGTGGTATTTTTGTATTTTATAGAATTTGGTCTACTGGTCTTAAAAGTAGAGTTCAAAATTCTACCAAAATTACAGATCTCATTAAAATATGATACTAAATTACATTATCTATGATCTCTTATAAATATACCATTTCCACTTATTATGTATTTTTTCAGCCTTCCACAAGAACAGAAAATAATAGCCATCATTCATTGAGTACTAACAATGAACTAGGTATTCTCTCTATGTTATCTCTTTAATCATCACGCCAACCCTGCTTATAAGGAATTATTATTCTAATTTTATAGAAGAAAAACTGAGGCTCAGTTCTCAGTCTAAAGTGACAGACTTCAAATTATTTCCTTTCAGCTATAATACTCCCTCAAAATTCCTATTGCAGGGATTCTTAACAAGGAGTGCTTATCAATATCACCTAAGACACTTTTTTTGTGTGTGTGTGAGAAAGATCAGCCCTGAGCTAACATCCCTGCTAATCCTCCTCTTTTTGCTGAGGAAGACCGGCTCTGAGCTAACACCTATTGCCAATCCTCCTCCTTTTTTTCCCCCAAAGCCCCAGTAGATAGTTGTATGTCATAGTTGCACATCCTTCTAGTTGCTGCATGTGGGACGTGGCCTCAGCATGGCCGGAGAAGCGGTGTGTCGGTGCGCGCCCTGGATCCGAACCCTGGGCCGCCTGTAGCGGAGCGCGCGCACTTAACTACTAAGCCACGGGGCTGGCCCCCTAAGACACTTTTGAACTTACACAGACTTGGGCCTGTTGTTTAAAACTTCTGTTCAATAGGTTTTTGGTGATGTCAAATGTCTATGTTTTGTTTATTTATAATTTTAAAGAGATCAACAGTGATGTTGATGTGCATCCCCAGTTGAGGATCACTGTTATTTTGCCATTATAGAATATGCTTTCAGCCATCACTAACGTTGAGATACAAATTGATGGTCCTAGACTCTGGGTCCTAGAGAAATGTTTCTATGCTATTATTACTGACTAATATTTATTGATCTTGTATCATGTACTAGATACTATTCTAAGCAGTTTATGTCTAATAATGATTTAATCCTCACAGAAGCATTACTGGATAGATCCTTTTATAAACTCATTTCATAGATAAGGAACTGAGGTATTTGCACAAGGAATTTGCCCAAGATAACAGAATTTGAATGGATGCGACGTGATTACAGAGCCTACATTCTGAAAATATTCTCTGAATACTTACTAGTGTCTTGATGGTACTTAAAGAATATCTTTTTTATATTATGAAACATTTCACATATCCAAATTAATATGCATATCATTGACGATAGATATATGGAATAATTATAATAATAAAATGCATATTTAACTGTCAACTTAAGATCCAGAACATAATAAGAATTTTACCCTTACTTTCTTCGTGGTTTTGTATTGTATTTGAAATAAAGTTAGACTCATTTTTGTCGATTAGTATTACATTTTAGATTTTTTTCCATCTTTGTTGATTAGTTTATTTTTAATGTTTTTATGGTAAATATATGTGTATATAGAGAGGTATATATACACACACATGCAATTTCCCTTACTTTCCTTATACATAAGTGGGTTTTTTTGTGCTTTGCTATCTTCACTAACAATATATTCTAGAAATCACTTCATATCTATTTAAAATATCTTTCTTATTCTTTTTTTTACAATTTTATAGTACACCATTGTGTTAAATACCATAGTTTATTCAACCAATCTCCTATGAAGGTATATTCAGATTGTTTCTAATAATTTGTAATTGCAACTAATGCCACAATGAATAAATTTGTGTACATATATTTTTAATTATTTGCGGTATAACTTAAGGGTAAAGTCATAAAAATCAGATGGCTGGCTCAAAGGGTAAATGAATATGCAGTTTTGTAATATATTGCCAACTTCTCCTCCATAAGTCTGCACCATTTTTTATTTCTACCAGCATTATATGAGTTCCTATTTTTCCACCGCTTTATTAGCAGAAATGTTGACAACTTTTGAATTTTTGCCAATCTGGTAGGTTATATATAATATTTCAGTGTAATTTTAATTTTCACTTATTTTCAAGGAGATTAAACATTTTCATAGATTGAAGAACCATTTTTATATCATAATTTTGAGAATGACATGTTCATATTTTTGTCCATTTTTATTTCAGATTTTTTAGTCTTTTTTAAAAATGATTCAACATTTATTAGGGAACTTGGCCTCCCATCTTTAATATTTGTTTCAAATATTTTTCCTATTTTATCATTTGTCTTTTGACATTTCCCTATGACATCTTCTTCCAAGCACTTTAAAAGTATATGCAATTTAATTTACTGTTTTTTAATTGCGTATGTATTTTTGACTCACAGTTAATTTCCAATCTTACTTAGTGTTAAAAACTCTCAGAGAATGCCACTCCTACCCCTCCCTACTCCACCAAGAAAGACAAGCGACAGACAAGTGACCTTGTCTCCACTGTGGAAGTAGAAGTACTCTTGGCTCTCTCTTCCAACCTGGCTCATCTTTCAGAGGTCACAGCCTTGTGTGTGAATCCATAAATCAGTGCCCCACCACGTGGATTCTAAAACTGAAACTCTATAACACAGATTTCTGGATTGTCAATTTCTCCAAAAGTTAATTACCTCTTGTTTTGATACTCTATTTCTCTCTCCTCCTCCTCCCCCTCTCCTCCTCGTCTTCCTCTTGCTCCTCATTCTTCTTCTTCTCTCTTTCTCTCTCCTTTGAGGGATTTCTCTCTCCTTACCATTTTCACTAATAATGTAAGACAAATTTATTTTAATATACACTTTATCTAGCTTTTTTTAGATGTTTTATTTTTGTTGGTTTTTCAGGATATCTGATTTGCCATATTGCCATATTATAGAAAATAGAAGTATCAGACATTGTTTTTCAATACTATGGAAGACATTTTTTGGTAACATTGACAAATCTGAATGAAAACTCTATCTAAGGGATTCCTCTAACCTTATTCTGCATTTCTCTTGTATGAGGATGCATGAGAGAAAACTTTGTACAGATATTATTTTGTGCACTAAATATTTGTCCTCAAGCCAAAAAAAAGTAGACATCGTGAAAAAAATCACAAAGAAAAGAAAGTACAGGTGTGAAGGTAAAAAATAGAAAACCCCAGGAGAGTAATTTTTATAGTTAAGCTATGCCCAAATAGCAGGTTAAAATGATTTACTCTTCTTGGGTGTTTGTTTTTATTTAGGATTTTTCTCAATGCAACTTTTTCAATGATTTATCATTTAATATTTAATTTTATAATCAATAGACTCAGTTTATCTAAAGATCTGATGGAATGGGATTGGTTTGGGTGCAGTAGTTTCTGGCACCTATTTATGGACCCAATTCAGGGTAGCTGCATAGAAAATAGTAAAAAGCTTATTAAATATACAGATAAATAATAATGCATGAACTTGACAGATAAGGAAATAGAGGGTTAAAAAAATAAATTGCCTAAGGTTCTACAGCTACTATCTGACAAACAAGTCAGTTGACAAATATTTACATCTAAAGATGCCAATGTTGGACACGTTCTCTATGACATTTGTGTCAGCCTTCTCAGTTTTTCTAATTATCTGTTTGTCCATCATGAGGACAATGCAGCTGAGTAGCGTGTGCTATTTGGAAGTAGTCTGAATTTGTTACAAAGTAATATCATTTCTTAAGTTGTTAGAATGTTCCAAACCAAACAGAAAAGTAAACACTCAGAAGAACTGGTCAGGATAAACAGTTTAATGTGGTATATGTTTATTCTTGAAACTGGTGTCATAGTATATTTTGTGGTGAGACAATAAATTATGTGAAATAAAATAAACACAAATTGCAAATGCAAATTTTTTTATTTAGAAAATAAGAGTGTGTAAACAATTTACTTATGACTGATGTTAGACAATTTTGTTGGTAACATATTTTACTGGAATGAATGTGAAACAGAGTAGAGAACATTCTGTCAGTCTCTTTTTTCTGAAGATCATTCCTTAAACCAAGCAAAGTGGAACTTCGGTGAAACTTAAAAGAGTACACAAATACCCTCTAGGGAATGTAAAAAACATAGAAAGGGATTTGTCTTATATTTATTTCTAATTTTGAAATGGCAATCTATATGAATAACTTCTCTAGGTTCTTAGCTTCTATTGCCCCAAACTTCCCCTGCTCTTTTATTTTCTGAAGACACAATTTATAAAGAAAATATATAGGGACGATGAGGAATGTTTAAGGAAAAGAGGTATATTTTGCTAACTCTGCCTCAGTATCGCATCTTTAAGTGTATTATTCCATAGAACCTTCCAGATGGAAGCCCTAAATTCATTATCAAGAAATATTTATGTATTATCATGAGTAATAAAATGTATATCTCATTGAACAAACTATTTATGTGTTCAGTTGATCATATGCCAGGGATCATGTGCTGGTAGAAGTGGTCAAATATAAAAAGTTGAAGAAATATAATATAGGAAAAGATGATGAGAATAGATCCAGGGGAAAAGAAGTAAGAGAGCATGAGCCCAAAAGGAAAAAAAAACCTAGGAGTTGGACTAGAACTGTGACAGTTAGCTTTCCCCATCTCTGGGGAGGAGGCTTGAGTTCTATTGAGGCATCTGCTGAAGAAAGCATTTTGGCTGCAGGGCAGGGAGAGTGGACACTGCCTCTGACAGGGTGTCAGGGAGGCAGGAACACAAAACATCTGCTGAGGCCACAGAGCCCTCCTCACAGTGTCTGTCACGTTAATGGGGTGTCAGTTGGTGTTACAGGGCAGAAAAAAGTGCCAGAGTTTGGACTTTGGGTGTAGGCAGGAAAGGCTGCTGAGCTGGAGGGTCAAGACATATCTCCCCAAATTACAGCCCTTGGCAGGTGGGGACCCCAGCCCAAATCAGACATCAGATAAAGCAAACCTCCTGACTCTTAGCTTAAATTATATTGTTATTTTAATTTAGATCTAGTGCATATGTCATGATTAAGGATGTCTATGCCCAATTTTTCTTATTCATCTACAATGTTTTACACTCTAGAGAATTTGGTTCTAGGTTTAAAAAATAGCCCTTTATGATTTGAGCCTTTGCGTGACTTCAACTCAGTAAAGGCATATAATATGAAAAAGAAATTTGAAGTATGATCTTGGATTAAAAACTTGATTTGGGGAAACTGGCCCTATGGTGTAGTGGTTAAGTTCAGTGTGCTCTGTTTCAGCGGCCCGGGTTCATGGGTTTGGATCCCAGGCACAGACCTACACCACTCATCAGCCACGCTGTGGCAGGGACCCACGTATAAAATAGAGGAGGATTGGTCACAGATGTTAGCTCAGGGTGACTCTTCCTCAGCAAAAAAGAAAAACAAACAAACTTGATTTAGATCCTATAAAGTTATCTCCTGTCTTAGCAGTCACCACACTCAGCAATCGTGGATCATGATGGCTTTGGATAGTGTCATCATCTATGTCAGCATCTGAACAGCAAGGTAATACCCTAGAAGTAGTCAGTATGAAAAATAAAGTCTCCCTTTATCAGTAACGATAATCCTATCATGACCAAGTCTCTCAAAATATTCATAAAATTTATTTTTGTCACACTAACTGGATCACTTTGTATCAAGGCCCCTGGTTCATATGCTGATTTGTAAACATTTCTTTCATGCACTCCAGGTCAATTTATCATCTCTGAAATGATCTGTTAATTGATGACTACATAAACTCATATAAGGCAATGATTCTGGCATATGATTTACCTCATACATAATTGAATATTCATCCTTGTACCCAAATAAATTAGAATCTGTTGTTTAATGATAACCATAGCCATAGTGTTATCTCAACCCATAACTCTCCTACTGCTGTGCCCACAGTGGTTGCCTAGTGAGATGATCTTTAAATTACATTAAGAAATGGAATAGAAGTCTATATGGCTCTCTATCCATTGTATTTAGTCTGGCTGACCATCTAAGATGTTGGATGACTCTTTAGTGGTTCCCTTTTTAAGGCTGGCAACTCTGGATCATGTCTGTTCCTGTTTCCTCTTTTCTATCCTACTTGAGGATACATCCTGAGATTCTCAGTTACTTTTTCCGTCTTGACAAGCATAGCCCAATATTTCATGTCCTACAGCCAATGGACAAAGGTCAGAGAGAGTTAAGATCGGGCCTATATGGGATTCTCTTACTTAATAGAGTAATATATTTCCGAAGATTTGATTTTGGATTCCTCCAGAGAAGGTCACCCCATTGTACTCCCCAGGTGGTCAAAATGCTGAGGGACACGATAGCAAGGAAGACAGGTGAAAATGCAGAAAAAAATGTGATGTGCAAAGCTATTAACAAGTCTGAGCAGGTTTAGTTTACAAACCAAAGACTTGTGAGAGTATTATAGCCAAGGAGCACAAGGGAAGTTCTGTCAAAGGAGAAAATAATTAGTTATCTCCTTTTAGTTCTTGATTGCAGATACATGACAACAAGCTCCAAGTTGGTTCCAGAACAAAGTAGTGATTCCCAATTACTAGACTTGTCCAAGGAGGGGAGTGGAATCTAAAGGGTGATTTTATTATTGGGATGAGCTCTGAGGTTCCTTTGAAACTCTGGATTGAAATGTTAGATTTCTTTTCTCTCTGCCTATAATGTTCTCCTAATTTGCTTCTACTTTACGCAAACAAATGAAAAAATCCTTGCCTCCTTAAGACTCAGCTGAAGTTCCATCTCCACAATATTTCTGACTAAGACTAATCTGAAAGAGTCGTATGTTTCTTCTCAACTCCTCTAGAGTCATCTCCTAAAATGTGTAGGGAATAAAAAAAAAAAAAAAAAACGTTTACACAAAATGTTTACAGATGTTGTGTTCATCATCAAATCAATTTGGAAAATATTCTGTGAAATTAAACAGGCTTGGTTAATATACGAATTTTGAGATTGAGAAATGTAGCATGTTAATGTGAATTATGAGCTTTAAGAGTGAAGCATAGATGACAAATTTCACGGTTATGTTTAATATAAAAACAATTTTTTCGGTATGATGCAGAGCTAGTAAGTATTCTGCACATCACTTGAGAAGTGTAAGACAGTTATTATCTAAGACATTTATTCTATATTTAATTATATGTTATCTTTAATTATTCAACTTTCCATATATGCATATCTTTTCTTGAGGTCAAGGCACATGATTTGAAACTTTGTGTATACTCTTTTTGCTAAATAATATAGTGCCTAATATGACACTGGGTAGCACTGAATAGTTTTTTAAAAAAATTAACCTCCATGTGTTTTCACTATGGAGAGTCTTCCTGCTAGTTTGTCCACATCTTTACCACAGTCAACAGCTACAATTTTTTATACAAGAGTCTGTTTCCATAGTGGACCATATACATCTTATTCTATTAAAGTGTATATGTCACCTATGTCAATTTGCCAGAAATGTGAAAATGTCATATAATATTGTAGCAGATGATACTTAGAGTTTTTTTGAGGAGGAAGAATCATACTTTTCCAAAAAATTCTGTATCTCTATCTCCACTTCTATCAACTACATGTACATGTATTCTTACTTTCTTAATTAAAAATTGCGCCCAAACCAAATTTCTCTCATTTGAATTTTCTTTTGTTTGTAAATTACCTTGTAGAATGGGAGTATTTTTGTAATGAAAAAAAAAATCTTTCATTAAACTCACCTGAAAAATGTCATGAGTTAGAGTGATACCCAGTACTAGGTATTTCTTTGCGTTAATGGGCACATCCCTATGAAGCTAGTGTCTATAATTCCTACCCAACAGTTCGCTTTTCATTAGGATCACCCTTTTTTATGTTCCCTGATTGGTGCCCTTCCTCATTTCTGTCTTCCCTCAATCTTAACAGTTAGTATCATTCTTAATGACATATAGTCCTATGAATTAGCTTTTCCTCACCTTAAGTATGAATATTAACTTATAAATCTCAATAATTCTGAGCTATGATACGTGTACCTCCTTGCCATGTTGTCAGTACATGTCATTTGATCTGTAATGCAGGTCAGTCTGCAAATTCCTTAATCATGATTTCAGGTCAAAGAAAAAAATTGTGAATACGGTATGTAGGAAAGTATTATATTTTACCAAGAAACCAGGAAAAATTGGTTTCTTTGAAAAATATCATCAGTATCTTTTTAATTCAAATTATGCTTTTGTTAAATTCCTAACACATTTAGAAGCTGGCATTTTAAAACTTGACATATTTTCCGTTGAAGTGAAGAAGACAGTATACCGTAGACCTAGGTCATGATCAATAATTCACAATGTGGAGTTTTCTGATAGAAACTATCACTTATATTGTTATCAAATCTTCCATCTAGGTGCTGACAAGGCAAGGACAGTGTGATTTGTACATAGTTATACTTTCTAAAGTAATGAAGAAAAATTGCAAAGTTGGCTTTCTTATTGCAGTGACTCATATGGTATACATGTAAAACCACCAACTATCCTAATGAGAAAAAATGTGGAGGGATCACAGGATCATTTATTTCACTGTTATGTGAAATGCTATGTATTCGGCTATACTTAATGTAAGGAGTTTTTGGATGTAACCCCAGTCTTATGGCAGCTATGTGACTCCATGCCAAATCCATGGCTTTCTTTTTGCTTCATCTTCTCCTTTTCTAAACTAAGACAATGATGTCACATCAAGTCAGGTGATATATTCAAATTTTTAACGTAGAAATAAAATCCTTCCCTAAGTGAGGCCTGACTTTTCATTTGAGAAGGACAGATATAGTACTGGCATATCCAGTGCTCTGGTGATTTGGGAAAAAATGGCAGCTATGTGTTATCTTTCTGTCTGAAGTTGATTCCATTTATCTTTAAGGATTTGCCCAACCCTAGAATCCCACTGGTATTTTAGGTTAGTTTCTCCTGGACATGTAGGAGACTATCTTGGAGCATGTTTGTTTGTTTGGTTCAAATTTCTGGGTGTTGTGGTATGGTTAGGAACTTTAATGAGGTTCCATAGTGAGCTTTGAAGAGTGCTTCTACTTGTGAGTATGGCCTTGCCTAGATCTTCATCCCTTTGAAAACTGCCTTCTGGTTTAGATGTGGGCTATCTAACTGGACCGTGTATTTGACATAATTAGTAAATTTGTTCCTGAACTTCTTGGTGCTTTGGGGTTCAGAGAGTGGGCCAAATTAGGTTACTTTATAAAGAATACAGCTATTCTCAGTTAATGGAAATGAGAATAATTGAGTTTTTAGAAGAACTATTTACCAGGCTACGCAAAGATTATATAAAAATAGGAGATAATAATGGAGAAATTTGGAGGAAAAAACATGTCAATAAAATGAGCTTCTTGCGGGGACAGACTAACTCTCTTAGTTGTGTCTCTAACAGAAATTTTCTCCTATTTTCTTGCTAACAGAACTCAGTTTTGTTAAGGAGTTGACATGGATATGCCAAGGAAATGTGGGCTCCACCACAAATTTTAGGATTTTTTTGCCCTTAAATCAGCCATAGAAATCCCTTTCTCCTTTATTTAGAGAGTAGTTTAGAGTTGGATATCTGATACAATTCAGTTTAATGAGAAGTCTGCCAGGGAACTGACGTGAGAATTAAAGGAATCTCTCGCCTCCTTTCTTCTCTTGGAGTCATGCTTGGAGTAGTGACATCCATCTTGCCAACATGGGGAAACCAAGGTAGTGTAGAGCAGCTGATCTAGATCCCTGACATCAGGAGCATCTGAATTAACTAATCCCAGAATGCATTCTGAATTTTGTCATGTGAGAATAAACCTGTGTGGTTCAAGCCATTTTTATTTTTATTTTTTTTATTTTTTTATTTTTTTGGTGTGGGAAGACAGCTTTAATAGATAAAGGGAAAATTTAAAAATCTAGATTTATTCTAAATCACATTGCTTTGTATCTTTATTTTTTATTTTTATTTTTATTTTTTTTAAATTTTTTGTTTATTGCAGTAACATTGGTTTATGACGTTGTAAAAATTTCAGGTGTACATCATTGTACTTCTATTTCTGCATAGATTACATCATGTTCACCACCAAAATACTAATTACAACCCATCACCACACACATGTACCGAATTATCCCTTTCACCCTCCTCCCTCCCCACTTCCCCTCTGGTAACCACCAATCCAATCTCTGTCTCTATGTGTTTGTTTATTGTTGTTATTATCTACTACTTAATGAAGGAAATCATACGGTATTTGACCTTCTCCCTCTGACTTATTTCACTTTGCATTATACCCTCAATGTCCATCCATGTTGTCAAAAATGGCTGGATTTCATCGTTTCTTATGGCTGAGTAGTATTCCATTGTGTATATATACCACAGCTTCTTTATCCATTCGTCCCTTGATGGGCACTTAGGTTGCTTCCAAGTCTTGGCTATTGTGAATAACGCTGCAATGAACACAGGGGTTCATGTACTTTTACAAATTGGTGTTTTCAAGTTCTTTGGATAAATACCCAGCAGTGGAATAGCTGGATCATATGGTAGTTCTATCCTTGATTTTTTGAGGACTCTCCATACTATTTTCCATAGTGGCTGCACCAGTTTGCACTCCCACCAGCAGTGTATGAGAGTTCCCTTCTCTCCACATCCTCTCCAACACATGTTGTTTCCTGTCTTGTTAATTATAGCCATTCTGACGGGCGTGAGGTGATATCTCATTGTAGTTTTGATTTGCATTTCCCTGGTAGTTAGCGATTTTGAACATCTTTTCATGTGTCTGTTGGCCATCTGTATATCTTCTTTGGAGAAATGTCTGTTCAGGTCTTTTGCCCATTTTTTAATTGGGTTGGTAGTTTTTTTGTTGTTGAGATGCATGAGTTCTTTATATATTTTGGAGATTAAGCCTTTATCAGAAGTATGGTTTGCAAATATCTTCTCCCAATTGTTCGGTTGTCTTTTCGTTTTGTTCATGGTTTCCTTTGCTGTGCAGAAGCTTCTTAGTTTGATGTAGTCCCATTTCTTTATTTTCTCTATTGTTTCTCTTGCCTGGTCAGACATGGTGTTTGAAAAGATGTTGCTAAGACCGATGTCGAAGAGCCTACTGCCTATGTTTTCTTCTAGAAGTTTCAGAGTTTCAGGTCTTACATTCAAGTCTTTAATCCATTTGGAGTTAATTTTTGTGTATGGTGTAAGGTAAGGGTCTACTTTCATTTTTTTGCATATGGCTATCCAGTTTTCCCAACACCATTTGTTGAAGAGACTTTCTTTTCCCCATTGTATGTTCTTGGCTCCTTTGTCAAAGATTAGCTGTCCATAGATGTATGGGTTTATTTCTGGGCTTTCGATTCTATTTCATTGATCTGTGTGTCTGTTTTTGTGCCAGTACCATGCTGTTTTGGTTACTATAGCTTTGTAGTATATTTTGAAATCAGGGAGTGTGATACCTCCAGCTTTGTTCTTTTTTCTCAGGATTCCTTTAGCTATTCGGGATCTTTTGTTGTTCCATATAAATTTTAGGATTCTTTGTTCTATTTCTTGAAAAAATGTTGTTGGAACTTTGATAGAGATTGCATTGAATCTATAGATGGCTTTAGGAAGTATGGACATCTTAACTATGTTAATTCTTCCAATCCAAGAGCATGGAATATCTTTCCATTTCTTTGTGTCTTCTTCAATTTCTTTCAGAAATGTTTTATAGTTTTCGGTGTACAGATCTTTCACCTCTTTGGTTAAGTTTATTCCTAGGTATTTTATTCTTTTTGTTGCACTTGTAAATGGGATGGTATTCTTAATTTCTCTTTCTGCTACTTCGTTGTTAGTGTACAGAAATGCAACTGATTTTTGTATGTTGATTTTGTATCCTGCAACTTTACCATATTCGTTTATTACTTCTAAAAGTTTTCTGGTGAATTCTTTAGGGTTTTCTATATATAAAATCATGTCATCTGCAAATAGTGACAGTTTCACTTCTTCCTATCCAATTTGGATCCCTTTTATTTCTTTCTCTTGCCTGATTGCTCTGGTTAGGACTTCCAGTACTATGTTAAACAGGAGTGGTGACAGTGGGCATCCTTGTCTGGTTCCTGTTCTTAGAGGAATGGCTTTCAGTTTTTCACCAGTGAGGATGATATTAGCTGTGGGTTTCTCATATATGGTCTTTATTATGTTGAGATACTTTCCTTCTATACCCATTTTATTCAGAGTTTTTATCATCAATGGATGCTCATTTTTAGTTTTAAACTGCTGACTAAAATTTTTGTGGTGTGTATATGTACGTGTGTGCGTATCTGATTAAAGAATTTGAATCTTCTAAACTAATGTAAGGTTAAGTCCCTGATGTCACTAAAGGGCCTTTTTAGCTAGCTAAGTAGACACAAATGAATGCTACATCTTGGCTTTCAGATTGTCCTCAGTAGAAGCCATAAGCTGGTGGCCCACGAGCCTTCAGATACACCTCATTGGTCTGCATGGTGTATACACTCTTTTGTTAATTTTTGCCACATCCCTTTATGCACTAGCCCACTTAACATAGTTACCTGATCTAATTGGCTACTGTAGTCATATGACTTGAGCTTCCTAGTTAAAACCCTACAAAATTAATCCTTGAAACATTTATATAACCATCTTGAGGTTTTGAAAAGGAACATCTGGGATATTCTCAAACATTTTCTATATCAATTCCACTACTAAATATTTATTCTAAGAAAGTAAATGTACTACCTGTATGCAAAGATGTAGGTATTTCATCTTTATAATGGTGCTTATTTTGGTGAAAAAATATTAACAAATAATATTGTGGATTTTATTGATTAAAATATGCTATATTCAGTCATGAAAAATAAGTTCTTTTCCTCTATTTGTTTTTCATGTTTGTCCCAGTTTGATCTATGGCAATAAATCAAAGACAAAATGACTGATATAGCCACTGAGAATAAACACTTATGGATTACATAAGACAATTTTATATAGTTATATAGCAGATGTATTTTATGATTTTTGGTGAACATCCATAAGCCTATCATGGCCATTTACATACAGAATAAGCACTTGATATCAATTTTGTGCTTATAGAACTATATTTTTGGAAGATTTCTTGTGGAAATTTGCATATTTAAATTGCAAGCCAAATAAAGAAAGGACTATATTGACATGACAGAGGATGGTAAAGGAAAATGTGAGCCACTCAAAAATTTTCCATAATTTTGTGAAACTATCCATCACTGATTTATCAGGTTAGGAGTATCTTCTTATTAAGTCAGCATAGCAGTGTCTTCCACTTTGAGGCACTGGAAAAGTGATATGATTTCTTGAAGTTTAGATTATGTTTTGGTGGTGATTATATCTGCTTCTACTTACTTTCAAGCTTATAAAGGTAAATGATAAGAATGTATTAAAAAGTCTTTGAAGAAAAGGTGATGTTTGGTAAAATACCTTAATATATTTGAAAAATATGCTATTTTGGTCAAAGACTATTGATATTTATTGTTACAGTAGAGTATGCAAATACATGAAAATCTTTTGAAAGTGAAGGCTTAAGTAAATTGGCTTCAAATTTGCTTTTTTGTGTGTGTGTGAGGAAGATCAGCCCTGTGCTAACATTTGCCAATCCTCCTCTTTTTTTGCTGAGGAAGACTGGCCCTGGGCTAACATCCGTGCCCATTTTTCTCCACTTGATATGGGACACCACCACAGCATGGCTTGCCAATCCGTGTGTTGGTGCACGCCCAGGATCTGAACTGGCGAACTCCAGGCCACCACAGTGGAGCGTGTGCACCTAACCGCTTGTGCCACCTGGCCAGCCCCTCAAATTTGCATTTTTTATTAACTTTGCTGCTGTTATATTTATCTTTAGCCTCAGCCAAGTGTCACTTTCATAATATATTTTGCAAGTGAATTTTAATGAACTTCATAAATTTTAAATTAGAATTTTGCTTACAATATTCCAATAAGGGAATAAGCTATTACTTGTAGGATGGAAGGGCAAGCACTCACTAAGCCTTTCGTTTATGCTTTCTCTTTACTTTAAATTATACCTAAGTATGCTAGTCTTCAATAGATAGTGTTCCTACCAAGATAAGCAGGAACTTTCTAGAAGTTTATACTTTTCAAAATAAAACAGTGAAGCAGATAGAATACTAGGCTATAAACCGACCCATGCCAAAGAGGTGGGCAACAAAATAACACAAGATCCAATTATGGATATTTACATGCATGTTTTCAGCTTTGTATGGTGTTTTTTGGATATGAGGGGTTTTTAATGTTTTTGATGTCTGGATGCTTTGCAGGGAGGACTGAGAAGACATGTCATAAAGTTTGGAATAAGGAATGAAAAAAATTGAGAAAGAAAAGTTTATATTGGTTAAGGGGAGACTTTCTATAACTCATGACACATACATGAGATTGTGGTACAAGAAAAATGGAATTCTAGTTTATATATTTTTTGGTTATGGCAACCTGATCAAAATGACAGACACTCCTTGTTTCCTACGAATTTTGTCTTGGTGACAAAATGATGGTAAGCCCTAAAAATCAGCCACTGTCAAGTAAGGTTAGGTAGTTGAGTATGGATTGTAGAAGAAAATGTGGTTTAGAACAAAGAGCTTATTAATTAAGAACAAATTGATTAACTATCCGTATCTTAGCTGCTTAATCTCTATAATGGATGGAAGAAGAATATTTACCAAAAGATAGGAAAATATGTAAAGTGCTTAGGCAGCCCTGTGTAGAGCCACTAGAACGTACCCAGTATGTTGTAGTGGTAAAAGAAGTGGGGAGGAGGAGGAGACGGGGAGAGCTGAGGTAGAGGAAGAGTGAGGACAAGAGGAAGAAGAGGAGTTGCTGTGATTATTGTTGTGTAGTCCACAAGAGCATGTGCTTATAAGAAACGGAATCCATTCATGTACTCACAACAAAACAATGAAGAAATGGAGTAATGCATTGTATTTGATGTAGAAAAATGTAATTCTTATGAAAAAGAAGCATGAATATTGAAGGGAGCAGTCATATTGGCTAACTTAAACCAAATATCTAGTGATAAAGATAAGAAAACTTGGATGTGGTAATGGGTAAGAGACTTGGAGTGACCATCAGTAATGATCATAATCTTTGGTCATGGCGGCAGACCACACAACAGCTAAACGCATGACCCTGAGTGTTTTCAAGTCAAAAACATGGAGTTTCGTCTTTTGAGGAACAATACTCAGCCGTTTTCCATACTTGGAACAGACTCTGTGATGTCACAGGCACTCCGTCAGTATCCTGCTTTATATCAAAGGAACCTCACCATCTGTTCATTTATTTAACAATGTAGAATAAAACCCATGCAATGGGATTCTTTCAAATGATTTCTTACGAGAAAATATTAATTTTATGTTGGCTGTATGGTATGATTCCCATGAAAAGCACTGAAATATCCATGGTCAAATGAAAACAAATCACTAAAATTAACAAATCTCAAAATCTACTTCCAGAGTTAGGTGGACAATGCTAAATTTCACCTGCTTGAAAATCAAATTTGGTGAGATTAACTTTTTATTCAAGAAAAATTTGGAGAAATAGAAATACTTTTGGATTGTCTTAGAAGCACAATTCAGAACATTTTTATTCTTAGAGGCAGCTGTTGAACAGAAACGTGTGTGTGTGTGTAATTTTTTATATTTGGACATATGAAGGCAAAGCTTAAGCTGCTTTATTTGATGTAAAAAGATCCAAAATTATGTATTTTAAAATTGACAGATTATAAATTTATTGTTTTCCTCTTTATGTAAAATAAATATTTAATCTGTAGTCCACTATGTATTTTAAAAGAAAGTGTTAATAGCTGCCACTTATCCACTAAAGACTTATGAAATTTTAATATGTAAAGCTTCATTAAGTTCTATTAGCAAGTCACTTGCAGGTGACTGAAATGATGAGTCAGTTTTCAAACTGGCAAGATATCTATGTATGCTCTCTAATATTTGGTTATTATCTAGCTCTTCTTCTAAAACCGTGAGGATACATACACAGATTGTATTTTGAAGTAGATTTTGAAACAAGTATGACATTTTATAAACCATTAAAATCCTTTAAGGCGTGCGTTAAATTCACAAATGATATTTTACTCATCTGTAGAACACAGAACGCAGCTAGTTAAGTTTATCCTAAGCATATTTACCTCATCTAAAAATAACAGTTGGAAAACTTGCTCGAGAATCTTTTCTAAAGATTTAAGAATATGATGACCCAGAGATTCATGCTAAATCATTTTGTTCCAATGAATGAGAGAACATTTCCAGAAATTTCACGCTTGTCAAAAACATTAGTCACCTATTTAAAAATCCATTACCATGAAATCTAACTTTTAAGGAAGAAATACACTTGTCGGCATCACTTGTACACATTCAATGTTCAACTAAAAAAGTTGCTGTCTTGTTCCAACAGCACAAATTAGGAATATTATTCCTGTTTTATTTTTAAGGTTCTGAATTTATTCTGATAAATTCAATTAAATTTATCAACAAATAATTTTTTAAGAAAGAAAAGAAAAATGTTTGCATTTTGAGCCACAATTTAAATTGTAAAATAAAAGCTTTTGTCTTTAAAAATTTTTTCTGACATTAAGAGCAAGCATGGCAATACTGAGGAATCAAAGGATTGTCTTAGTTGGCTCTGGCTCAGGTGGGAACTAGTTACATTTCCTAAAGGTGAGGGCTTTGGTTTTGAGGGGTGATTCTGACCTGACTGCTAACTAGTTAACTAAACAATCAAATCGTTAAAAGAGGCATGATCATCTCTCATCTCTATTCTCCTTAAACGGCAATCATTTGTCTTTATTCTGAGTTCTCATGGGTAATTCTGTACTATAACATAAATATGAGTTCTAAAATGTACTGTTTTTGTGGATTTATTCTGGTATATGCTGTGTGCTTAAAGAATCTTGTCTATACCGCCAACATTATAAAGTTTCAATTAACATAGTAAATAGCATAATGAAAAGGTGTAATGAAATAGGTCATAATAGCTTTTCACAGACTGGCCAAATAGATGGATAATGATTGCATTTTCAATCCTCATCTTAGTTTTAAATCACGTCTATCTCAATAAATATTGAGTAATAGGTCTCAGACCTGCAGTCCACACCTAATTTCTGTGCGAGACTTGAAAGGCTTGTGTATTTTCATGTGTGGAATTTTTAAAAAGCTCTGCACCGGCACAGATTTAGTTTGTATAATAGCACAGGCTGCTGAATTTATTTTAAAAAGGGAGGGGATGGAATACAATTAGGAAGGATTGAGGATTCGCCTGCAGGATGGGACAAGCAGGATCAATCATTACTAGAGGCGGCAATTCAGTATTTTTTTCCTACTCTATTAATGAGTTTTAGATTTTTTATTCCTTCAGCGCCTTTAAGTTTACAGATTTTCCCCCCAAGTATTCTCTTATGTGAATCTCACAAAAGTCCCTAAAAAAGACAAGACACTTGCCTTTATTCCTCAACTTCCACGTGAGGAAATTAAAGAGAAGCCAAGAAGAGCACATGCGTAACCCGGGTCAGAGTTGGAACAGTGTCTCACTCCTGGCTCAGTCCTCTCCTCACTGCATTTACTGTTTTCTTGACTTCTGAGGAAAGAGTGTTTGTTATTACAATATTTTGGATACAGCCTGTGCTGATTTTGAGCTGGCAAAGGAATACATAAGGTAAGGGAGACACGCTAGATGTAAAATTCTGAAAATAAAAATGTGCATCATTTATCTCTCTAGCATGTAGGACTATGTTCATGGTTCTCACTTCTAAAACAATTCAAACAAGGACGATGAGATCCCATTGGAACCTCTGCAGACTCCTTTGAAGTGTTTAGTAGGAACTTAGAGAAAAGTTTTTTTTTTTTAGTATTGTGAAAAATTCTGTTTGCTTGGTCTTGGAATCTGCATAGTCTTGAAAACTTGTGAATACTTGTACTCTATCCAGGTCAATGGAGAGTAAGGGGCATCTCACTCTTAGCAAGAATGCACGTTCTATTAGAACGTAGTTATTCAAAGAAATTTTATGTAAAACAAAAGCTAGAAAGAAATTAAATAAAACGACAAATAGAACCGAGTATTATTTTAATAGATTTATTTTAAAAGATTATTTAAATAGATTAAATTTTGCTCTGAAAGGCTATGTCATAAAAAAAGAAGATATTTTGTTTTAAATATTTTTGTTTTATTCAAACAAATTGAGAAAAAAATATTCAAGGGGTATACTATATTTCCACCAATGATTGAACCAACATTAAATTTTGGAGGATTGAACATTTACCCTTATTTAGCAAAGAGTGGGGATAGGGAGTAGAGAACTATATACTATTTTATGTGTTCCTCTTAAAGAACACCACAGTGCCGGGGAGAATTTTCATTTCAAATCTAGAAAATTCACTTGGTTTTAAATATTGCTGAAATTGTAAAGAAAATACTGGATCATGTAATTAGCTGAATAAAATTTTGTAGCAAATTAAAGTTCAAAGTTTTATACTGTAATCATCATCCTTAAAAAAGACATTTCTGTGTGAGTTTTTGCCATGTCTGTGTATTTATGGAAAGACTGGATATAGGAAAAATGTGTGTGACTTTAAGATAAACAATACTCAGTAAAACATCCAAAATTGATTGGCTGTCAGAAGAGGGGCAGGATAATACCTCTTTTATCTTTTGTCTTTAAAAAATTTATTTTAGGGACTGGCCCCATGGCTTAGCGGTTAAGTGCACACCTTCCACTACTGGTGGCCTGTGTTCGGATCCCGGGCATGCACCGATGCACCGCTTCTCCAGCCATGCTGAGGCCGCATGCCACATACAGCAACTAGAAAGATGTGCAACTATGACATACAGCTATCTACTGGGGCTTTGGGGGAAAAAAAAAAGGAGGAGGATTGGCAATAGATGTTAGCTCAGAGCCGTTCTTCCTCAGCAAAAAGAGGAGGATTAGCATGGATGTTAGCTCAGCGCTGATCTCCCTCACAAAAAAAAAAAAGAAAAGAAAAGAAAAAAGGAAGCTGGGAAAACCTGTTAAAAATAAATAAATAAATAAATAAAACACATAGCTTATACTTTGGCAAAAATCCAAACATAGGATCTTCTTGTTTTTATGATTTTATAAGGCATCTCAAAATTCCTGAATTCAAGTTCTAGAATTTATCATATGATTCATTGCTTTCAATGCATATGGTTGATTTTGTTCTAGTATAGAAATGGATTACTCTTATGGGTATATGGAATATCCAGTAGGCTACCCTATTTATTTGTTTGTTTACTTTTCGGATTTCCTTGGTTTTTGAATGGTGCTGATATTTGTATTTTTAAAATTATGCATTTAGAGAATCAGATACTCATAAAATTTCCTTCCTTTTTATTGTCCTTTCTACTTGCAACATGCTTATTTCAGTCTCCTGAGATCCACTCTTTCCTCCACCATTGTAAACTAGTGATTTTTCTCAAATCGTTTTAGACTTTAGTGTGATCTGTTGTCTTCTTAACTCAGATTTATTATTTATAAACTATTTACTTAGCATTTATTCTTAATTTGAGTATATTTTATCTAGTATTGTTATTTAATTTTCATTTAAAAGTTGCATGTATATTTATGGCTTATTGCATAACCAAATAACAAGCAAGAACAATGTTTTATGCTTTTCTGTATCATCTTTTGTATGTTACCTTCATTAGACACAATAAATTTGGATTCATAAATAAATTTGGCTAGTGGCTTCACTTGCAACCAACTTTGTCCATCCACCTATGTGCCATACAAATATTATCCTTTTCTTTTTGTGCCATTACATGAATGAGGTTAGGGGTGTGTAATATATTCTTTGATGGATTCATTTATCCAAGCAACAATATATATTCATTATTGACTGTGAAGTAGGGACTGTGCCTTTGGTAAAACCGCTTAGGCTTCCTTCAGACACAGTTCAAATGTTCCTTCCACAGGGTAATTTTTTCCCAGGTTAGATCTGGTTCCTCTATTTTAGTTCTTTTACTTAAAACTTTTCTTTTGTCTTAGAAGAACATGCAATTTTTTTTTTATTTGTAGAAAAGCATGATTTTAACTATAATTAACTGTATTTTGTAAATATTACATATCATTTAGGTATGAAGATTTTGTTCTTTCATAGATTGGTAGTCACGATCTATTGTTTACTCAAATTTGTGTTTACTCAAAATGTGCGCATTTTCTTTAGAGTTGCAAGCACTTTCATAACATCTTATTCTATGCCAGTCATCACTTAAGTACTTACAACTGGCATTTATAAAATGTGCTTCCTTTAACTTTTAAAATATTTGAAATGAAAAGACAAAACTATGGAGAGAATAAAAAGATCAGTGGTTGCTAGGGGTGGAGTGGGAAGGGATGAATAAGCAGATAACAGAGAATTTTTAGGGAAGTGAAAATACTCTGTATGATATTATACTGATGGATATATGTCGTTATACATTTGTCCAAAATCGTAGAATGTACAACATCAACAGTGAACCAGAAAAGCTAATTGGGGGAAAACCTAGTATTTTCATCTTTTAGGGGTAGGCGAGAGAGATATAGAGGAAAGAATGAAGTTGGACAGAGAAATAGGAAGTAACTCAGACTTGGAAAGTAAGGAGGCAAATGATCTGTATTTGATTTCCAGTATTCTTTTGGTCTATTATCTCTGGATTGGGCCAACAAAACTGGCTTCAAAGCAGTAGGAGAATCTGAATTAGCCACAGAACTTAGAATTACCCCCTTTTGGTATTTAGGCTGAAGAGGACAACTACCAACAGTAGCTGCTACCACCAAAGAGTTAGGTCATGCAGTAGGACTCTGGAACTCTTGAGTGGGAGCAAGGCAGTCTCTTCCTGGTCATTTCATTAAGTTGAAATAATGAGACTCAGTGTTTTGCATGGTTAAATTTTACAGATTCTTCTTACTGTATTATGGCAGGGCCTTACCATATTATATCTCATGTGTTTATGTCAATAGTACAGCTCTAACTCATTATTTTAGCTTATTCCTTTTGATTTGGTAAATGTTTATTAATATTTTTTTGCAAATATATTCATAAACACAATTGGTAAGGTTTTTTTGGTGTGTATGTTAATCTGTTATTCTTGTTTATCTTTGGTATCTAATTTATGAGAGTTCATACGAAACATCGAAGATTTCCATCTTTCTTTTGGGCCTTGGGTGGGTGTGAAAAAAAACAAGAGGAATTGCCCTTTTTTCCCCACATTTTAATATTTCCTCAATCAATATGCCACTTATAATAAGTGTGTTCATTTAATACATGGTTTATTTTCTCTGCCTTTCAAAATAATTTAATCCTAAAATCACTCACTTCTTGGAATTAAGGAAATATGTTGTCAATTTTGAAGCTTTGGTATAATATAAAATTTAGTACTTTTGGCTGGATAGCTCTTTAATCACGTTTTCAATTTCTTTTATAGATATTAGTCCATTAAAGTTTTTCCTCTTTGCTTAGATTAATTTGCTCATTTTTATGTTCTTAGATATTGACACATTCTGTCAAAGTTTTCAAAGTTTATTGGTATAATTTGTCTATAATAATATTTTTAAAAATTCTCTTAATTTGCCTAATATTTTTCTGTATCTTTACTACTCTTTCATTTGATTTTACAAGTTTACATATCTTATTAATCTTTTTAAAAAGTCAAAGTAATAGTTCTGAAAGATAAATTGCTTTAATTAACTCTATACCTGAATGCATACATGCATAGTCAATTAAATGATAATTTGACTGAGTATAATTTCTATGTTTAAAATTATCTTCCTTTCAGAAAGCTTAGAAATTATATCATGGTTCTCTAATATTTAGCACTGAGAATTTTATTGGTGGTATGGCTCTTTGCTTTATAAGATACTTGATTTTTCTCTCTGGAAGCTTATCAAGTCTTCCTTCTTAAAGTTCAGAAGTTTTACCAGGATGTATCTGATTTTGTTTCTTCTTTCAATATCCTCGTCTAACAGTTAGTGGGGCCTTTTGATTTGGAAAAACTGAAGACTTTCATAAATACATATGGTGGATTTGTTATTAGGACCCTGGTTTCTCTGAGCTTGATTGGTAACACCTGTCTATTCAGTTATCCTGCAATCCCCTCCATTGCCACGGAGATGGGGGTTTGCAAGATAACTGGAGATTTCTCTGTATTTTCCAGAGATTTACCAATGTGCACAGTCAGCTGATTGAACCATTTCCTCTCTGATCATGAATTTGTTTTCAACTTTTTCTTCTTTCTTTTCAGTGGAATTTTGTGAAGAGAAATGAGTGAGTTCATAGGCTAAATACTTAAGCTTGAAGTGGAAATTAATTCCTCTTGATTTATAAGAGTTTGTTTTTAATTTGTTAAGGATATTAAACCTTTATCCGTGATCTTCATCTATTATATTTCATGCATTGTATTTGTTTTAAATTTTGGTTGAAGTGTTTTATGTAATCATATCTTTTATTCCTAGTGAATTCTACTTTTGCTTTCATATTATGTAGACCTTTTCTATCTTAGTATTATATGAATATAAAGCTTCTCTGAGTTTTTTAGGTAGATTTAAAGTTTCATTGTGTATACACTCTATCTATTTATCTATCTATCTATTGAGAAAGGTTGCTTTTGAAATAATATGAAGTATGCTTTTATTTTTCAAATGATGAGTTATTTATTTCAAGGCCATTTATTAAATACCTTGTCCTTTTTTATATATTATTGTACACTTCACCTACTTCATCTACAAATTATCTTGGGCCCTAAAAAGATGAAGGTGAAAGGATAGATAAAATCTCAGCCCTAAAAGAACGTCAAGTACAAAGTGATACATCAGGCAAACATGGGAAGAGATGCGGTCAGGAGGAGGTAGTCAACAATTAACAGTTGCGTTTTTCCCACTGCTGCCTACATACATTGTTGAATTTATTGTACTTGCCTTCCCGGTAGACTAGATTATGACTTTCCTAAGAGAGGTTGTAAAGATGAGACCGTAAAGCAAAAACATCAATTTTTTGTATTTAACGTGAAAAAAATTTTTTTCCAAGTTGAAGACAGGAATATTGGGAAGATTTCTGAATCCACGTGATTCTCAGACTAGATCCAGATCTTACCAACAGGAGACAGAGAACAGAGATATGTGAAGAAATATAAGTTGAGTTGGTGGAGCTTTCCAAAGAGACTTGTCTCCTAAATTGTTAAAATCCCTATCCCAAGTGGCATATTTTTTCAAAGGGGAGTAAGTATAACTATTGATTCAGCTACAGAAGCAGTTTCTACCCTTCCTTTTAACAAGTTTCTCTGAGAAACAGCAAGCCCCATAGACAGTTCCTCATACCACTATGGTCCAGGGCAGTAGAGTAAATAGAACTGTAGAAAGGCATGAAGAAGATGTATTAAGCCCTTGAATTCTGTGCACACTATTGAGGCAGCCAAATATTTTCCCTTGATTTTTCAAGGACTGTGAATATGACATTATTCCTGTAGCCTAGGGGAGTCTTGCAGTATTGACGCAACATAAAAACATAGTGGAAAAAAACATGGACCATGTAGGAGAAGACAAGATAGATACAGAGATGTCTGAGCATCTTGGAAGTGTACATTAAAGTTAAAACCTGGTGGAGAAGAAGCTGCAAGCCAGGAGACTTTTGAAGTTAATATTGTTCAAGGCAGAAGAATTTGCATGTTGAAAAGAACTGGAGGTATAGGAGGAAATGAAAAGCTAGTGGGCAGAGGAAGGGGGTAACTGGCTAGATACAAGTTTGAAGAGAGTGGAAACCATACTATGCAAGTCCATAATAGCACATTGTTAAATTGTTATAACTCGGTAACACTTTAAAAATATCTTATAAAGCAATTCTCAGCATGTTACTATACTATTTCAATTTTTTCTCTCTTCATTGATTTATTATTCCAAATGAAATTTAATATTTTTTTCAAATTAAAAAAAATAAAATTAAAATTTTTTTCCGGGAACTGCAAAAATTATAAAATTTAATTTAGATAAAATCGATAATTTTCATTACTAAGTCTTTCTATCCATGAAGACGCTATGTCCCTTCATTTAAAGAGTTGCTATTTTATATTCCTGTGTAGATCATGAAATTTCTTCCTGTGATTCTAGAAAAATTATTTTCAAGATTATTTTTAGGTCTGTAAATGTTTTGAGGTAATGGTGAATAAAATCCCTTAAAACTCATATGTCCTAAGTATCTACTACTTTTGTATGTGAAATGTATTGATTCTTTGTTTCTTTATTTGGCACTCAGCCAACGCATTGCTGCTGCTGTTTGGTTTCATACTTATCTTTGGAATCAGTTAAGTTTTTTAGGAAAGCTGTATATCTATAAAAATATAAAGAGGTAAATTGTCCCTCTTTTTTCTACTTACATTTAAATTAATTTATGGAGTTTTAGTCCTAATTTTGTTTTTGAAGATTCTCGAAGTAATGCAGAGTAATAATGATTTGAGTGAGTAACTTTAAATAAAAGTCCTCTAATATTTAATACCTTACCATTAAGGATAATTTTTATTGAGATTTCACAATAATATTACTTATCATATAAACCTAGTATCTAATGGTTAATAATTTACCAAAAATGACCTCCACCCCTTCAGGAACAGAGATTGCATTTCATCATCTTTTTTTTTTTATTGAGGTATAATTGACATATAACATGATATTAGTTTCAGGTATACAACATAATGATTTAATATTTGTATATATGGTGAAATGATCACCACAATAAGTCTAAACATCTGTCACTATACAGTTAAAAATTTTTTTTCTTGTGATGAGAACTTTTCAGGTCTACTCTCTTAGCAACTTTTAGATATGCAATACAGTATTATTAACTATAGTCACCATGCTGTACTTTACATCCCCATAACTTATATATTTTATAACTAGAAGTTTGTACCTTTTGATCACCTTCATCCATTTTGCCTACCCCCAACTCCCCGCATCTGGCAACCATCAATCTGTTCTCTGTATCTGCGAGCTCATTTTTTTGTTTTTGTTTTTGTTTTTTTTGGATTCCACATATAAGTGAGATATGCTGTATTTGTCTTTCTCTGTCTGTCTTATTTTACTCAGCATAATGCCCACAAGGTCCATCCATATTGTCAAAACTGGTAAGATTTCCTTCTTTTTTATGGCTGAATAGAATTCCATTGTATGTATATACATCTTCTTTATCCATTCTTCCATCAGTGGGCACTTAGGTTGTTTCCATATCTTGGCTATTGTAAATAATGCTGCAATGAATGTGAGGATGCATATATCTTTTCAAGTTAGTGTTTTGCAGTTAGTATTTGTTTTCTTCAGATAAATATCCAAAAGTGGAATTGCTGGATCATACGGTAGTTCTACTTTTAAATTTTTGAGTAACCTCCATACTGTTTTCCATAGTGGTTGTACCAGTTGACATTCCCACCAACAGTGCACAAGGGTTCCCTTTTCTCTACATCCCTGCCAACACGTATTTCTTGTCTTTTTGATAATAGCAATTCTAACAGGTGTGAGATGATAGCTCATGTGGTTTTAACTTGCATTTCCTTGATGATTAGTGATGTTGAGCACCTTTTCATGTACCTGTTGGCCATGTCTTGGTGTGTCTTCTTTGGAAAAATGTCTATTTGGATCCTCTGCCTGTCTTATTTTACTCAGCATGATGCCCTCATTTTTGAATTGGATTGTTTGGTTTTTTGCTACTGAGTTGTATGAGTTCATGGATTTCATCACCTTTTACGATGACTTTTCTAAAAATTGAAATTCTTATTCTTTTGGTGTTTTAATAGTTCTTAGTGATAAACTATTGTTTCACACACAATTTTACATATAAACATATATTACAGAAGTACTGCATTCAACGTACCAATTATTATATTTAGCAGATTCCACCTATACAAAATTATGCTCTGTATGTCTAGTTTGGGATATTCCTTCTTTGCTCTCTTGCCTTCAAATTTCTGTTATATGTAAGTCAGGTCTCCCGAATATCTCCTGTCTACCATCATTTTTGTTTCTGATGCTACTACTTTGAGTTTAGGAGAATTTACTGAGTTTGTCTTTTAGTTCTTTGACACAATCTTCAAACCGTTCATTCCATTATATTTAAAATTTAGTTAGGGACAAAGATTGGATTGGTGGTTACCAGAGGGGAAGAGAGGAGGGAGGAGGGTGAAAGGGATAATTCGGTACATGTGTGTGGTGATGGGTTGTAATTAGTATTTTGGTGGTGAACATGATGTAATCTATGCAGAAATAGAAGTATAATGATGTACACCTGAAATTTTCACAATGTCATAAAGCAATGTTACTGCAATAAACAAAAAATTAAAAAAATAATAATAAAATAAAATAAAATTTAGTAATCACATTCTTCAACTCCTCAGGAAGATTCTTCCTTATCTTTGATTGCTCTATCTTCATTGCAGTTTTTTCACTGGATAGATGATAACACATTTTTGCTTGTTTGTGGTTTCATTTTCCTTTAATGATAGGATGGTGTGTATGCTAAATCAAGCTCCTGCTGGTCTCCAGAAAATCTGCTATCTCCTTCTGGTCCCCTGGTTGATCTAACAGGTTCTTGTTTTTACTTTGTAAACTCCATTTGTGAATGGAAATCCAGCCAAATAGGAATAAAATTCAGTCCCACTGACCAAGATTGTTCCGGATACTTAATTATTACTTTTAGGAATGGTCCTCCAAGTTCAGACCAGGGGCAAAAATAGGTAAATAATAATAGTGGTGGCAGCATCCTGTCAGGCTAGGATAAACGAAAAGCAAGATTAAGATGGGCCAGAAAAACAACCAGGATCTTGGTGCGATAGATATTGATGCAAACCGTAAAGAAAGCCCCATTCTTCCCCTTACTCTTTTGAAGAGGTGACCATTTGTTTCTGGGACATATCTGAGGGACTTACCATTGTATTTGTTGGGTCTTTTTCCTGTAATCAACAAAGGCAAGGGGTATTCTGATCCCAGTGATTCTTGAGCCTGTCCCAGTGATAGTCCGGTCACACTCTGTTATCATCTCTCTTATGCTGGAAGCAGGGCAGGGATGGGAGGGATCTATAATCTGCAATGGCTTTCTTTTAAAGAGGTTTAATAGATGCTTATATTGACAAGTTTTTTGGAAGTTATCTCTTGTCAACTTGTGTCTTCACTAGGCAGCAGACACTTAAATGGCCTTCCTGCTTCTACACATTCATTCCCTATCCCATAACTCATATTGCCATATGAGAGCTTTCACTTGAATGTGCACGTGCACACACACAATATTAGAATGCCAATTCATCTAATTAATTTGTTATGACATTTTCCAAACACTGTTAGAATCAAGTTTCTACTTCATACGCTGCAGGTCTTTGCCATTGCCATTTGTGATTTATCTTACACTTTTCAAATATTTATTACTCTTAATACTGTTAAGCTTTCATGCCTCTAAGACCCTGTTTTTGCTGTTTCCTCTGCCTGGAATGTGCTATCCTGATCTCTTCTTCCTCATTACCTGTTAATTACTCTTAAAGATTTTGCTCAGGCTTTAGCTCCGTAGAGAAATGATTTCCTTCTTCCTCATTGTTTACCGGTTGAACTCTGTACATGTCCCACTGTATTCTAGCATCTCTCTCTAAGACTTATTATGCTGGATTATAAACACTGTTTAGTTATCTCCATCTTCTACTAATCTGAATCCACAGACAATATTACTCCACTTCAAAAAAAGTGTTTATTATGTAAGCATTTATTGAAAGAATAAAAGAATTATTTTCTGTCTAGATCTTTAAACTTTGGACATATTTAGTATGTCTTATCACTGAGAAGGTGTAAAATCTTGACCTCTCTGCTTATGGTCATCTGTCCAGGAATCATAGTTATTTGTAAAATTCCTCCTGTGTGAATAGTAATTTGCCTAAGTGACCAGAAATAAATATCAACATTTTAAAGATGATTATAATTTGTAAAAGAACTTGTAGTAGCATCATCCCTAGAAAGGGAAATTCACTACTACCTGGACAGCAAACTTATCAACTTGTTTGTTCTTGTCACTACAGAAATTGTCTAAGGATAAAGTTTTCAAGGATTCAGGTCTAAGGTTGGAATGTGAGAAGAAAACTTAAATCTATTTTCTCTTTGTCCCTCTTTCCATCACCTTAGGAAAGATACTGAAGTACCCTTGCCAGCTTCCATTAGACACCTGACCTTTTTCTCTACAGGATCCTCTGAGTATAGTTCGTTTGAACACACAGAAATAGAAATCATAGTAAGCAGAAAAAGTAACCTGTCTTTGTAATCATCTATTTGACACTACTTTCTTCCCATGTTCATTTTCTTCTAAAGACTTCCTGTTGCTCACCTACTTGCTATGGCTTTCCTCCTGCCCTCATCGATGACTTAGATTGATGGATGATTTGATTGCACTGTTATGTTTCTATAATTTGTGTTTTGTCCTCTTTAGTGAGCATACACAAAATATCTGAATATAAACTATTTCTAAGAGCAGTTCTATACTGAGTCAAACATCATGAAATGGCTATGTTAATTGCCTTCAGGAGTTTTCCTTCTATCAGTGACCAAAGCATTTTCTCACCCACACGCAGTACTTGTTTGGTTTTATAGCAACTTTTGGGATGAATGGCATGAAATGGAAAGCAAGCACATGGTTTGCACAGCTGTGCTTGTCTTACAACTCAAAGCATTTTATCAGGAATCTTTGATAGACAGGTCAATAGATTTAAAATCAAATACAAAGACTTTCTAGAAGGGTAGTCAATTAACATAGAGAGTAAAAACACAAGGAGCTGAAGGACAGACACAAGACTGAATTTGAAATGTTCTAGATTTACAAGGACATGTCTAAAGTCATTCTGAGTAACCCTTATTTTCACCACTCCCTTTCCATTTCCTATCCTGTTTTTTCTGTCCTCTTTCTATTTTGGAAGCCTATACATTCTTTCTTGAAAGAATAATGTTAACCAGTTTTCCTCTAATTTCAAGTTGTTCACTAAATGAATCAGCCTGCAGCATTCCTTTGCAAGAATTGTACTGAAGTGCTCAAACTGCAAATATTTACCTGAATACAAATTCCAGAAACTCTGGTATCAAAGTTAAGAAAGCTCTCTTCCTACCTCATTGTTTTTCCTTTGGATATTGTTTTTGCATAAACATGTTTCTAAAGAAGAAAGTCATATTATGTTTTGCACTGTGTTGAATGGTCCTCCAAACAGTGAAGCTCTGTGTTTATTTAGAAGATCTAAATCATGGCATAGCTTATATTGTGAGTGTTTCATCTTTTTTTTTGAACAATAAATGGCATAAAATATTTCCAGAAATCAGAGTAAGACCATGGCAATTCCTGCGGCAGCTATCTTTAAATTATACCGATGTTTCTAATTCTTTGCCTCTTGAAATGATATTCATATGTAAAGACTCAACTCAAATGTCACTTTTTGTCAAAATATATGTTGCTTTCCTAGGCATAGTTAACCAATTCCCTCTGTATTTCCAAAACACTGTATTATAACCACTCTGTAGCAGTAACATTTATTTATTTATATCTATTACACATCAGAAAGTCAGCTCCTTGAAAGTAGGGACTGTTTTATATTTCTTCATTTCTCCAACGCCTAGTTCAATATCTGACACATAGTAGATATTTAATAAATGTAGAATGAATGAATAAATGAGTTGATTACCGTAACAAAATTTGGTGTTGTATTAAGCTCATTTTAAAAATTAAACCTATTTATTTACTAAATAAATATTTATCAAGCATCTACCAAAAGCCAGACCTTATTTATAGGCCCTGGAGATATAGGGTCTAAAATAGACTAACATAGACAAACCAGACTAAATAGACTGAGCGCTCTGACCTAATGGAACTTATGAGGTTGAACAATATGAAACTGTAGAAATTAAACTATCTTATCTATAGAAATGACAATTGTATATTTTTCAAATGAATATATTTTAGTTAGGAAATGAAATTAAGAAACTAGATTCAAAGCTTCTTGAAAGAGTGACTATACTTTACTTGTTAAATTCCCTGTGGTTGTTAACATCAGGACTGCATCAACTAACATGACACCAACCTAGTGTGAGTTCCCGTCTTCTCTTGCCTGGATTACTGAAACAGCCTCCTAAATGGTCTGCCTGCTGCCTGTCCTCTATCTGTCTGTTCTTATTTAAGTAGCCCCGGTGACTCTTTTCAAATGTCTAGCAATCAGATCATGCCACTCCTCTGCACAAAACCTTACATTGGCTCGACATTTTAGTAAGAGAAAGTGCTAACTTTCTTGCGATGTCTCTCAAAGACCTTATATGTTCTAGTATCCCACTTTTCTTTCCCTTTGGCATCCCTCTTTCATATTGCACACACACTTTCTCAAGCTGTTTCAGCCACACTGGCTTCTTGAATATTCTAGTCATGTTTCTGCGTTGGGGCCTGTGCATTACCACTTCCTTCTGCCTGGAAAGCTCTTCCCTTATATACCTACATGGCTAACTCCTCTCCTTCAAATTCTAGCTGTAATGTCATTTTCTCAATGGGCCTACCCTAATCACACTTTCAAATATGTTGCTATCATTCCAAATCACCCTTATCTTTAACTATTTTTCTGTTTCTCATAGCCCAGGGGATGTTCTATCATACCATACAATTAACTTATTTATTATATCTGTTGTTGATTGTTTCTCTGCTCTGCTAGACAGTAAGTTCCATGAGACCACTGATTTTTTTTCTTTTTTTAATATTCACCAATATCTCAGTACCCTAGAACAGTGCCTGGCATACAGTAGGAGCTCAAGAAATATACATATATGTGTTTTTAATGACTGGATAAATGTTAACCATTCTGAATTAGACTAGATAGTCCCATATTATTGGAAAAATACAATATGCTAATGCTCCTCCTAACTTACTATTCTGCATTATATTACAGAAGAAAATAAGGGTGAACTAATGAACTTTATTACCTAATGTTTAGTAGGCAATATGCTAGGGGACTTACCTTATTAGACTTCATTTGACTCTAATAACTCTATAACAATAACAATTTTACTGAATAGGTAGCTGAGAATGGGAGAATTAATATAACTTATGGTCCCATCCTGGAAGTGTTAAAATTTCTTAGCCCTTGTTCTTTCCTTTACATTTCATAGCCTTATGATTTTTTTTTTAATAATTGGTATATTTTCCGTAATGTGTGTCAATAAGTTGTGTAAATCCTTTGAAAATCGGAAAGGAGCACTTCTATCACTATTGTATATTGACTTGAAAGGCAGATGGGTGGGGTTGGGGACAGGGAATCTATTTGCCTACTGCTTAGAAAGCCACTGCTGCTGTTTCTGACTGTTACGTTACTGCTAATCTATTCTTCACCATAGAGAAAAAAATATTCTAAAATTTCTGTTAAAATATCCTGTTGTGACAGCCAGTTCAATCAAATAAGCATTAGAAATGTATACCACAGAGTTTTTTATAGGTTCTTCTGATTTCTGACTTTATAAGAAAGAACTAATGTTGTAAGGAGGTAAGTTTAGATTTATATTTTCAAATGAGTGAAGACTTTTATTGACAAATGTATCTTTGGCAATCTTTGCCAAATATTATGATCTTGAAAATGCAATTATAGGTATTAAAAATTCTTTGTATTGCTTCATGTGAACTAGAAATAAAGATTTTTTTTCTTTTTTTTTGACAATCGCTCAGATGGGGAGCCCTTTCTGGTTACTTAAAGGTATACCAATGTCACAGATGGCAAACTCAAAACTGATTTTTATATTGATTTGGAAAAATTATCTACCTGCCTACCCAACCTTTTAATTAGGAAAGAGCTAGAATTAATAATCTTTCCTTCTTTAAATTAGGGAATTACACATTAGAGTAAAATCAATTGTCTTCTTGGTGGATCCAGAATATTTTTTCCCTTGCATTGTGAAATGACTTTCTCAATAATATGTTTGAATGAATATGTCCATTTGACCATGAATTATATCCTTTTGACTGACTTCATAATATAATAGCATTATGGTGTGAGATAGCGGGCCGAGAATTGGGATAGTCATGACTGCTAAATAGGAAAGAAGGTTGACCAGTTCCACAGTATGTCCTACTATGGTTATTCCTTTTGTTTTACTAAAGTGTTTATAGATTCAGAGTGAAGAATGTATGGCTGTGTTTTAGAGGGTAAAAACAAAAAAATAAATGTTTTGCATTATGGTAAGTGAACCCTGTTTTCATGTATGTGGAGGATGATCTTTCACATATAGTATAAGACATCCGTAGAAAAACAATGGTGAATGATTAGATTTTAGTTTCTTCCTATAAAAACCTTGTTAAGTAATGTTTTCTAGGTTATGCGTCTTATTCAACTAAAGACGCTTTCTAAATAATTTTATTTGCAATTACCTGCATGATTCCAATCCTTTGAAATTCATTGAGGCTTTCTTGTAATCCAGTATAGGGTTTTACATTAGTAAATGTTCCATGCATACTTGAAAAAAAGGTATTATGTCATTGTTGAGAGTGTTCTGTCTATTTCAGTTAGGTCAAGTTTCCTTATTATGTTGTTCAGATCTTCATCTTTACTAATTTCTTTTTCCTGAGTATTGTATCAGCAATTGAGAGATATGTTAATGTCTCCAATTATGATTGATGCAGATGGGGCAATGGGATATTTAAAAATAAAATCAGCCCCAGGGAGAGGGGTAGTAATGCAGGCTAGGCCCAGAACTACAGGTAAAGAGGAAGAGGAACACTTATGAAGGCCATACCTCTGAGACCCAGTGACACAGGAAACGCCCACCTGCCTTGCCCCTCCTCTACGCCCCAGGGTGACAAATAACGGGTAAAAGTTAAAGAGGAATACAGCTGTGAGATCTACAAGAAGTAGACACAGGTGCAGTGCAAAGGGAAAACCTAAAGCCAAGAGTGGAACTGACATTGAGTATAATTATGGCATACCTAAACATAAACCTTTGCTAACACAATTTGAGTTGATAATTTATTATAATTATTAGTTCTAGAATTCCCATTTGTTCCTGTGCTCTAGAAAGTTCTCAAGCTTTCAACTATTTCCTTGAACACATTAGCTCAGTTAATGTCAAATTCATGGGTGATAGCTCTTGGGTCTGTTCCTCTTGATTTTTCTATCATGTCATCTTGTCTGATCTTATATCTTATTCATTTTTGATGGGTTCCAAACAATGTATATTTACAATTTTCGAAGGGTGATGCTATCTTATTGAAAAGCTTATTAATTTGGTCTCTGAGAGATACAGGAATTAATAAGTCCACAACAGTTTCATCTTACTGGGCATTTAGATCATGCAAAGCTAGACTTCCCGCCCCATGAATTTAGGTCTATTTGCAATTCACATTTTTTCTGATAATATAACCTTTTAAGTTCCTTCTCAAAGCATGTTTATTTATAAGCTTCCCTCTCCTTGTCAGATCCTGGACACCATTTTTTTCTCCCTGGTTCCATGTGTGTAGAAAGCTGCATTCAGCCACTCAGCCTCTCAGCCAACTCTTGACGTTGGCAGAAGACTTTTGAGGGAAATAGGGCCGCACAGGCTAGGCTTAACTGCGTGGGTTTTCTTCCTTTCCTTAATATTAGCCCTATAGTTCTGCACTGCCTTGGTAATTCTTTCTTTTTTTTTTTTTAATAGTTTTATTTTATTTTTTTTTTGTGAGGAAGATCAGCCCTGAGCTAACATCAGTGCTAATCCTGCTCTTTTTGCTGAGGAAGACCGGCTCTGAGCTAACATCTATTGCCAATCCTCTTCCTTTTTTTTCTTCCCCAAAGCCCCAGTAGATAGTTGTATGTCATAGTTGCACATCCTTCCAGTTGCTGTATGTGGGACGCAGCCTCAGCATGGCCGGAGAAGCGGTGCGTCGGTGGGTGCCGGGGATCCAAATCGAGGCCGCCAGTAGCGGAGCGCGCGCACTTAACCGCTAAGCCACGGGGCCGCCCGGGAATTATTTCTATTTAATTGCAATTTGCAAGTCAGTCCTAATTTCCTAGTTTACCATTGCTGCTGTAAAGGTAGTTTTACTTGCATTTCCAATATTATGAGTGAGGTTAAACATTTTGTCATAGGTTAACATTCCATGTGCATTTCTTTTCTCATGAATTGTCTATTCATATATTCTTACTTATGATTAGATTGAGGATGTGTATTTTGGCAAGAATACCACTGATATGATGTACCCTTCTCTGTGTATTATATCTGAAGGCACGTGGTGTTAATAGTCTTATTATCGATGATGTTAACATTGATCGCTTGGTTAAGGCAGTGTCTGCAGGTTTCTCCACAGTGAAGTTACTGTTTTTCCCTTTGAAATTAATTAATACTTTGAGGGAGATACTTTGAAGCAATGCAGATATCTTGTCTCTCCTCAAACCTCTGCTCATTGATATTAGCACCCGTCATAACTGTTCAGGCTGCTGTAACAAAATACCATAGAGTAGGTGGCTTATAAGCAACAGAAATTTATTTCTCAAAGTTCTGGAGGCTGGAAGTCCTAGATCAGAGTGGGTGCAAGCACGGTTGGGTTCTGGCAACTGCCTGCTTCTGGCTGTGTCCTCATATGGTGGAAGGGGCTAGGGTGCTTAATGGGTCTCTTTTATAAGAGCACTAATCCCATTCATGAAGGCTCCACCCTCATGCCCTAAGCACCTCCCACAGACCCCACCTCCTAATGCCATCACATTGGACATTAGGATGTCCACATTTGAATTTTGGGGGCACAAATATTCAAACTATAGAAGCACCCACCTTTGGATGCAGCTTACAACAATTATTATTGTGGGGCTTGCCTAAGGGAAATTTTCTATTTCTCTCTTTCTTTCTACATCTATTAAATGAAATCTTTCTCTTCCTTCTCCCCCATTTATTTATTCATGTGATCCTTTATTTATGTTAATATAGACTCATTATATTTATTATATTCTATGGGTTATAATCCCAAACTATGTTTATTTATATTATTGCTCAAATTCTCTTGTTCATCACTTTTCTCCTTTCTATCTCCTATTATTATACTTGTTATCCTTGAAAATATATACATATATTGTGAATATATATTCACATATATATACAATATATATATGTTTTTTCTTTTAAATCTTCTTTCTTGAATTTCGTTTATTCTCTTTTTACCTTCTCCGATTTTTTTGACCATCTCCTTTTTGTGCTGGACTGCATTTGATTTACATCATTCTTTGAAAGTTTGTATTTCAATGTTTTTCTTTTTTGTGAGGAAGATCAGCCCTGAGCTAACGTCTGCCAATCCTCCTCTTTTTGCCGAGGAAGACTGGCCCTGAGCTAACATCCATGCCCATCTTCCTCCACTTTATACGGGACGCCGCCACAGCACGGCTTGCCAAGCGGTGCATTGGTGCGCGCCCGGGATCCGAAACGGCGAATCCCGGGCCGCCGCAGCAGAGCGCACGCACTTAACTGCCTGCACCACTGGGCCGGCCCCTCAATGTTTTTCTTTTAATTATTTTGATATATAGGGTTACAATTTTCATCTCCATGGTGGCTACGTTTTTCCTGTGTGCCTTTTTGTTGATTGGACTTTTATATGGCTCAGTTTGTTCTTTTATATTATGTTTGTGTGGGTTAGTTTGTATTCTTTTCCTATTACTCCTGGTATTTAGATGGGTGCCATGGACCACTAGAAAGATATTCTTGTGTAGGAAGCAGAGACGGGCCTGGGTAGCTTTCCAAGATTTAGAGCTCTATGGTTCCCCCACTGGCTGTTAATGTGAACTCTCACTATCTATTCTCTTCTGTGGTCTATTCTATGGCTCTGGAGCTAAGGCTGTTTCAGAAAGGACTTCTGCCTGCTACCACACTGGCTTGCAGAGCCCCAAAGCTTTGCTTCCTAAGCTGATGCTTTTCTTGGTTTAAATGTTTTTTTTTTTCTCCCTCAGTTTTTAATAATTGTTTTCCTAGTACACAATTCTATGTTTAGAGTTATTTTTCCTCTCAATGTTTTGCAGATATTATTTGCTGCTTCCTTTATGTTTTTTGTGGTCCTTATACCTGCTATTTGCATGTGATCTGTCCTTTTCCATCAAATTGCTCTTAAGATATTTTCTTTGTATCTGGCAGTAGTAGTTACACTACAATGAGTTTATGTGTTGATTTCTTTTTTATTTTTCTTATATTAAATATGCTTTATCCCTGGATATGTGGATTCATGTTTTTCCTCAGTTCTGGAAAATCAGCTCATTAAATATCGCCTGTCCTTTTCTTCCTTTTTCTTTTTCTGTATTCTGATCAGATATATGTGAAATGCTTTGTTACAGACTCCATATTGCTAAACATTTTTCTGATATTTTTCCTACATCGTGATCTCTCTTTGCTGATTATATTTCTATTTGTATTTACACACGCACACGCATACACACACGCACACACACACACACTGTTACATTACTCATAGCACCAGGCAAAGAAGCATGACCACCTGAGCAACTGAGGGGCTTACTGAGGGCAAAGGTAATATGGAGGGTCATGAAAGAAGGTAGGTATAAATACCAGCTTTGAGCACATGACAAGGTACGGAAATGAGTGGTACTCATGAATATTTATTTTTAATTGCGATATAAATATATTTACATGTATAATATCCAAACAATACTTTGTTTTTTCCCCTCTCCTCTCCTTATCATCCAACATAAAATCTGTTAAGAGTAGTTAACTTTATTTCTTAGTACTTAAGTTACAGGATATCAGACAAAGTGTAAATCAGCTGGAGAAGAGTGAATATCATCTAAGGACAAAAAGGGACTTTGTAGCCTCTTCTGGGGAAAGAGTTAGTGTGCTTTGGGTTATATGTGGGATAGTTTTCTCATGTTAGGTAGAAGTATGACTTTGTTATTGTCTTTATTTAGAGGTCACATATGGTTTAAGGAGATGTGTATGGATGCCAAGTTTGCAAGGAGTGGCTTGTAATGTGTCTACTAGGCTAGGCTGAACTACATTTCCCAGAATTCCCTTCCTTGTACATTTCTGTTTAGGGTAGGCCACAAGGGAAATTCTTGTGAGATTTGGATGGTATTGGGAAGAAAGACAACCCTTTATAGCTAACGCAGGTTGTTGCTGCTCTACTGACTTACCTTGTTGGCATGAAGCAACATCTGGGCCTGCGGTTGTTCTACCTTTCCCCAGATCCTCTCTCAGCATCTCTGACTTCTGGGACAGGTGTGTGTGTTTAGTTCCATGATCGGAGGGTGGCAGGTTCTACAAAATAGCCCTGTCACCATGGACAGAATCAATTAGAATGGACATGGGTTTAGTCCGTCGTCATGGAGTTCTAGCTTGTATTCTTGGAGTTCCGTCCTGCTCATGATCTTCTCTTCATGACTGTCTCTCCTGTGTCCTATCAATTTCAAGTTCCAGCATTCAATACAGAAACATGATCTTAAAGAGACCACTACACCAGCCTCTGCAGTTGCATAAGCCAATTCACTGCATAAATTCCATATTAAAATAACTCAACCTGAATGGGCTCCTACTGGCCAAATCTGAGAAATTTTGTGTAATTAAGAGAGTAAAAGAATATTCATGGAATAAAATACTGTACACTTACTATTGACTGTCTTGCACTTAAATTAATTTTAGGGACAATAATAAATGAATGAATAATGCCTTCTCTTCAAATTACTTATTAATTCAAAGAGGCATAGTAATTGTGCATTAGAGAAAGCTAGCAGACACTAAATTTAAACAAGCCATGGAAGATTCTTATTTTATCCCATGAATATTCTATCACTCTCTTATTTATTTTGATGTACAAATTTTCCAAGATTTGACCAATGGGAGCCCCTTCAAGCTGGTACCTGTGTCCTCTAGTTATGTTCCTTTCATTCTTGCTGCAATTTCTTTTTCTGTAGCAGATCAAGATATTCTAGGGTCATCTAGTATTTTTTTTGCCTCAATCCTGGAATCTGCCATTTTCCAAGGATCTCTTGTTCCTTTAAGTGGAGAATATCTTATATTAACTGTGTTCATTTCCACTGGGTTATATTTCTAGGGCTTTTCAGAGAACTTGGGAAGGAGATATAGGTATATAAACATGTACATGCATAAATACATATATATCTCTGTGTTTGCACAGACACCTATAATTCCTATTTAATACCACTTAATCTTCTGGATTATTGAATTTCTATACTTTGGCTAAATAACTGTAAGGTACTACTCAGAGATGAAGATAGAAATCTGAATTGATTATTTGCTACAGATGGGTAGTCTTAAACATGATCTTTTGCTTTCATATTTTAAGATGATCATAGCCCCATAAAAATTCAGTTTATTCAACTATTATTTTCTATCAAAATACCATCAGTATCTTTCTTGCACAAAACAAGTACTTTATATTTTACAAATGTGATAGAATTCGTGGCCTATCTTAACTTTGATTTAATAAGGAGTTTGATTCTAAAGATGAACAACAGAAATAGTCCTTATGATTAGATAATACTTGGTTGGTCATATTTCACACTTGTGAGTAGATCATACATATACCTTAAACAATCAGTAGCCTTCCAAAATAAATAATGATTTAATGTTTAAAATTCCCCATGGCAATGTCTTTTAAACGTGTGTATTGTACAGATAAGCTATTGCTGCATAAAACCTAGTGGCTTAATACTAAATGATTTATTATGCCTCCTGTGATGGTGGATCTGTTGCTGGTAGACTGATCCATGCTGTACTGGGCTGGGCAGCTCTGCTGATTTTAACCAGGCTTTCTCACACGTCCGTGAGTTAGTTGGAGCAATGCAGGCTGAGTTGGACTGGGTTTCATGAGTCTCTCATCACACAGCAATGACATAAATAAGAGGGAAGCAAAAACACACCAAGACACTTCAGGCCTAGGCTCAGTATGGACACACCATCATTTCTGACTCATTTCTTTAGCCAAATTAAGTTCATATGGCCATATCCAAAATGAAAAGGCAGAGAAATATACTCCATCCCTTTAGTGAAATGACCTGCAAAGTTACATTGCAAAACTGTGAATACAAGAAGGGAAGAAGTATGGAGCCAATAGTCTCACCTAAGTCCTTGCTGACCCTTGGTGGGCCAGCATCATCATTACCATCTCTCAGGGCTTGGTTAGAAATACAGAATTCCAGATAGTTCATATTTATATTAAAGGTGGAGAAGTGACGATATAAGAATATAACTTCCATACTATTTGACTAACTCTCTCCTTAACTTAGACTTCTTGTTGTTTCTTGAAATCTGCAAGTATACTCTGGGACCAGGGCCTTTGCTGTCACTACTGTCATTATCTAGAATACTTTCCCCACATATGTATATCCAAGTAGTCTTCTACCTTAAATCTCTGCTCAATTGTCAGCTTATTAAAAAGACTCCCTGACTACCTGACCTAAAATAGCAGTGCATCTCCAAGCTGTCAGTTTCTTTCCTTCTATCATCCTCTTTTATCACGATAGCACTTATTACCCCCTGGCCTATTATATATTTTTTGCTTGATTTTAATTTATGCTCAGTAAAATGAAAGCTGTAAGAAAGCACGGGCTTTTTTCTTTTATGCACTGCTGAATCCTTGCTATATAGAATAATCCTGTCATTTCATATGTGCTCAATAAATATACATTAATAAGAAATAAATTGAAAGGAATGTTTATTTAATTTCTTAATTGAAAAAATATTTATTGTATAGCTATAACCAATTATCAAACTTAACTGTGTATCAAGATTATGTTTGGCTACAAGTTACAGAGACATGTTCATCTTCTCACAAGTAGCTTAAACAACATATAAGTTTATATTTTTATTTGTAAAAAAAGAAGTCCATATTTTATCATTTCAGAGCTACCGTGGTGGCTCTCTCTATAACATCACCATTGCCTCAGGGTCCTATTTTTCATCTCTACCTTCTTTTAATTCTGATTCATATTGTCAGTTTTGCATACTATTTTGAAATGGATTTCCAGGTAGGAGGAAGGAAGAGGAGAAAGAGGCACAAAGTCATTTGTCCACTGAGTCAAATAATTTTTTAAGCAACTTGCCTAAAAATCCCTTCCTATAATTCCTGTTAGTGTTAATGACCAGGACTTTTCAAATGGCCACTCCTTGCTTCTCTGGGAAATGCAGAGTTTTTTTGGACATTTTGCCCCCTCCAACAAGTAGCATTTCTATTAATATAGAAGATGCTCTGCTATTGCGTGTTTGCTTATTTCTTATTATTTTTGTAAGTAGTAATTTGCAATTTTCCTCAGACCAGATCTTACCTAAAAGTGAATACATTTACCTTTTGTTTTAAAAGAAAGTTAAATTTGTTTTCTTCTGGACAAAAAAAACACAAGAATAAAAATTTGACAAAGTAAAGGCATTTGTTATCGGAGGAAATGGATGAATATCATAGACATTATATTCATATATTGCTCTTCAAAACTTTATGTTAGGGGCCAGCCCGGTGGCACAAGCAGTTAAGTGTGCGCGCTTTGCTGTGGCGGCCCGGGGTTCGCGGGTTCGGATTCTGGGTGCGCACCGATGCACCACTTGGCAAACCATGCTATGGCGGTGTCCCATATAAAGTGGAGGAAGATGGGCACAGATGTTAGCCCAGGGCCAGTCTTCTTCAGCAAAAAAAAGAGGAGGACTGGCAGATGTTAGTACAGGGCTGATCTCCTCACAAAAAAAAACAAAAGAAAAACACAAAACTTTATGTTATAAAGTTGGCTTTATAAATTATATGATTTTTCATTTCTTTCAATTGAGTAAGTTTTGGCAAATCTAGGAAATTTTTATAAATGTAAAAGTTTTGTGAACATTGATATTAGGTAATATAATTACTAGCAAGTCACATCTAGTAATTTGAAAAGTTTGTTTTCCAAAATTCTTATTCGGCAAATATCGTATGTGACTTTCACACCTCTCTAGTTAAAAATTGACTCTCTCAGCTGAAAAGGTTCTGAGCCAAGATATTACTCTAGCATTGGAATTATGTAACAAATCAAACTTGTCTATGTTGTTAATACATATTCACTTTGATTCCCTCGTTCTTCCGGAATGTCTCGTGGTGCTCATTTAGAACTATGAAGATAAGGAAACAGGCTCTCTACAAGTTTTCCAAATTTTTTTTTTTTTTAGCAACAAGCCTCATCTGTCTGGAAACAGAAGGCTTGAAATCTTGTGTCTAATGATGTGGTAGCAGCTACTTCCATGGGAGAGCAAAGTGGCAAAATGCATGCATCCCTTGCCTGCCGCTTATCTTTGTCTTGCTGAATTTCCACAAGGGGCTGTATTGTTATGCTTGCATCAGACCACTGTTCACTGTAAGAACAGAAATATCAGCCCTTCTTCCCTGAAGTTTTTTATTTTATCCCTCTCTACTCCCACAAATAAGAGTATGAGTTAACCTGAGCTCAAATAGAATGAAAATCAGAACAGAATTTTTTTTTCCTCACAGTTAAGACTTGCCAAATTTTTTTTCTTTGCAGTAAAGACTTTTCTTTGCTGAACTTTTCAGCAAAGTTCACTGGGGTTTTGTATTGTTCATTAGTGGCTGGATAGGGTTTGATAATGGTGATCCAAGGATACCTAAGAATGTAATTTCGAGTTCAGATCTTGAGTTAGGGATTTGAGACAGCCTCAGACACAAAGGGAAGACTCATATCTGCTTGGCTTCCTCTGCCTTTTCCCTTCTTTGTACGCTGTTCCTGAATCACAGCCTTCCCTTACTTGTGCTTTCCTTTTCCCAGGACTCTCACACAAATTTCCCTTGCTTCCCCTAACACTTCAGCGAGGTCTGGTCTTTGTCTGGACCAGAACCCTGTCTTTCCATGCATTGTCCATTGCATATTTGATTCCTGGAGAGCAATGCCCTGGTAACTTTTTTAAGTTAGAAGAGGTACAGCC